>NC_044248.1:33835668-34179002 GCF_003957555.1 Calypte anna | reverse complement strand
GCCCCTATTTTGCTACAAAGTGCCTTTTAGATTTATTTAAAATCCTGTAGTGCTTGGGCAAGTAAATGCTTCTGCTGTTAAACAATCAGGCCCACACTGTTCTCCTAACTGGAGAGAAGTTGTTTAATTTTGAGGCAAATTTTCAAAATACACATTAAGTTGAATTCTCAGTGCTTCAACAAGTGTCTCTTTGTGTAGTTTTGACCCATCAGCATGACTAGCATGGGATAAGCCTGACAAATACATGGGATCAGACTGCTCTAGTGTGCGGCAGGAGTCGAACCCACATGTGGAATAAGTTTGGGCTGTGGGTAACCCTTCCCTCGGGAAGAGTTTTCCTCTGGCACCAACCAGCAGAGCTTCATCTGCTGGGGTCATCACATTTAGGGCTAATCCCAGTAGCACAGAGAGGTGCAGGGAGCCCCAGGGTGACTGGCAGATAACCAGGGTCAGTGATACTCCCCAGAAAGTGTTGTGCACCCCTTCCCTTGGGAGAGCTCCTGACTTGTAACCAACCTGGGTCCAGCCCTGAGGAGGCAAGGTCAGTGTGTCCTGGGGAAAAAAGCTTTCCCTCCTCTGGTCCCCGTTCTGCTGGGGCAAACTGCCCCTAGACCCTGGGCTCCTTCTCCCAGTAACATGAGCTGCAGTTTGATGTAAAACCTGCACTATAGTAAAAATCAATTCTGCAGTTGCAGGTTGGGGTTGCCTCCTGGGGGTGGCAGTCAGAGTATCCTTCTGAACCAGAACGGGATGCGTCTCAGGCAGAGCCAGCAAGCCAAGGTGCAGCCGTCAGAGTCCCCAGTAGCACAACTGGGACCAGAAATGCTCCTTTACTGGTAGCTGTGGGACTGCACAGGAAGTCTCCAGCCACTTGCTGGGAAGTACACACTTCAGTTCATTGTAATGCAGTGCCCAACTACATACATATATATATATATATATACATACATACATATATAAATTTTTTTTCAGGAAATCTGGGCAAAGGCTTTTTGAGAATATTATTCTGCCCTACTAATAATCTGCTATTTTCTAATACTTTACTGGATGTTTCCCTGCAGTGAGTGCTGCTTGTTGCATTCTGCAATAAAAATGTTGAACAGGCCAAGCATGCAGGTACTTGAATCCAGAAAGGATGCATGCTTGTTCTTGATAGCTACAATCTGACTACAGTAAATTGAATAATAGTTGCAGATAATATGTGGTGAATGGTGAACTCGGAGCTCTGAGGCAGATAAATTATTGCTATCATTACATCTACTGCCTGAGTGCGTTTGCTACAAAAGTTGGAGAGACTGAAGATTTTTTCCAGGTATTACTTGGGCTGGTTGTAAAATAAAATTTTCACAAAAGTCCATCCCAGCATCCCTAGGAGTAGAAAGCCGATGAAACTAAACTACTGTCTTTAGTTAGAAAAAAAGAGGGAGAGGGAGTAGAAGTACTTGAAAAAGAAACTAGGGAAACTGCTGTATCTGTTGGGGAAATGCCTTGCCAATCCAAATGGCAGCTGCAGAACATATGCCCCTTGCTCCTTATTTCAGACTGTAAAATAGAACAAAAGTCTGATTACAACAAGCAAATCCCAATTATATCCCTGAAATCAGTCAAATCTGTGAAACATCAGAGATCAAATGGTTTTCTGTGTCTTTCCAGTGCCCAAATCACAGATTTTTATTTTGCCAGTTGCCAGAACAAATCTGACAATTCTCAAACTACAGTTATGCATTGCTGGTATAAAAAGAACCAATGAAAAACTGGTAATAAAAAAAAGCAATACAATATGCAAACAAAAGCCTGTAGGAGGGTGAAAATTTAGCATAAATTATGCATGGCTTAATACCCAGATAGTGAATCCATCAGTGCCACTGTGTCTCTCCATATCAGTTTGTTGCTGCTGCTCAGAGCCAGGGTGTGGAAGTGAGATGCAGTTTGCTTACAGAGCAATGCTTTGTCTGGAATCTTTCTTCTTGAATCTTATATTTTTAGGTATGCATTTAGACTTTCTTAGCACAGAAAGAGCATTTCCCACAGAGCAGATAATAGCACAAACATAGATATAAAATACCCTGTCCTCTGCTATGTACCCCTCTGCAATGTTGGTGTAGCAACAGGGTAGCACTCAGCCCTCAACTTGTGGGATCCCACATGGATCTACTATGAGCTTCTACTATCTTATTTTCACTCATATTGACAAATATGACTTTTGAGCCCTTCTTAAAACTTAAGCAGAGCTTGTGGTGTATTTCTATCTATGTTGATAATGTTGGTGTAGGATTGGTCCTTTGCTTATTCCTCAACTTGCCTCCCCTTGCTGAACCAGTTTCCCAATGACCCTTTCTGCCTTCCTTTTACTGTGTGTTGGAGAGGCTCCTGGTCCATGGGGTGACATGATGGCACAGACTGGGGCAAGACTGAGGGCCTGGGGATGGGGAAGTAACTCTATTTTACTCCCTAAGGTGTCAATGTGGACCCTGAGGCTCTACAGCCAAGTCCTCCTTTGCACCTCCCTAGAGAACTACACGAGTGCTGCCCCAAGATAAAAGTTTTAAGAGTATGTACCTGTACCAAAACCAAGTTGCTTGCCAATGGGATGTTTAGGCAAGAGAGAAAGGTAGAGAGTTGGTTTCTGCCTGGTCATTGCTGGGATGCTCTCAATTTGAGGTTGTTTGAACACGAGAAGCATTAAATAAAATCAAAACTGATGTGATGGATAACTTACTTTTCTGGATAACCCGAGGCCATTCTGGTCCCCATGAATGAAGCAGTCTGTTGCAGAAATGATAAAAGTAATGGTCTGCTTTATTCATCTTCTCTAAATCTCTATATTAGAGCATTACTCTGGAAATACCTCTCTCTCTCTCTTTTTTTTTTTTTTTTTCCCCCCTCCTTATCCTTTAAATCAACTGTAAATTATTTCAGCAGCTCTATAATTTTGTAAATTCCCATTTTGGTGCTCAACTGGAATAACCTGAGAAGTGATTGATCATTAAAGATGGCTACAACAATCCAAGGAAAAAACACTGTGGTATTCTCCCATTTCACTGGAGCCAGAATCTTACCATTGATAAACACAATCTGAAATATCACCACAAAAATATAATGAAATATTTAGCAGTTGGGTTTCTTTGTCTTTTTGTTTGTGGTTTTTTTTCCCTTAGGTAAAATTAATTTTGAAGTACTTCTGTATTTTAGAAAGGCTACTGCACTAGTTCTTTAGGCTACTTTGCCCAAATTCTAGCTAGCTGCTGGCAATGTTGTATCTACACACCATATATATCTCTGTACATCTTCTAAGGCGTGAGTAATCTTGTCATCAACAACAAATAATTAGCACCCATTGACTTGAATGGATCAGCACAAGTATGGAGAGCAGAGAGCATGTAAACACTAAAACCTGCTGTAAACCTTTGTTAGAAAAAGTTTTTTTAAAATCTCAAACTCTTATATACATCTGAGAAATATTATGACTTTGAAATATTTACATGACAAAATAATTTGAAACTGCTATTTGAGAACACAATTGTATGTTCAGGAATTTCAGATACAGAATGTAAACAAAAGTTTGGATTTTTAAATTGCCTTCTATCAGATTAGCACTCAAAACCAATTCACTTTATCTAACAGATTAATAGTTGTCTATGGATCCATGACTAAAACCAACATTCTTGTTGCTAAGGTTAATGCAAGGATTATGTTCTTGGCAAGTTCATGGCTATTGTCTTATAAATTAACTGCTGGTAATCTTGTTTGTAAGTTTACAGAGGAATAATTTGTATTTTGTTGAAAAATTCTCTGATTTTTAGCATACATAGGAGAGACGCTGGTTCTTAATAGTTCTTCTTTTCCTTATATTTTTCAAACAATTCTTCCTTTGGCTTTTCTGCCTTCTGTAGGACAAGAGGGGCTTACACTGTAGGTTAGATATTGAATTGTCTTGAGCAGTGCTGATAACCACTGAACTACTTTAAGAAAATGGAAGAAGAGGTAACAGTTCCTTAGGGATCATCACATTTGCTAAACATTCTAGAATAATACATAGTGCAAGTGGCTTTTAATCTGTATGCTCTTTCTCAGTTTCTACTGAGGGATAATACCTCCAGTTACCAGTTGGGGTTGGTGTTGCAAGGTGGTGGTGAGATGGCTCAGCTCAGGCTGATGGATGAGGATATTACAGAAGAGGCATAAATACTGTGTTGTGCATGGCAAGATTAAAATATTAATAATAAAAATCTGCTAGCATCTTATCTGCTGCCTGTCTGTCCTGGTCTCCATTTGGTAGGTTAGAGGACTTGATTTAGGAAATCTTCTAGGGAAAATTAAGATGCATCAACAGAAGGTGTAAAGATAATAGTTGTTAACAGGGATATTATAATGGTTTGGCTGTACTAATACAGGAGTAGAATGGCCTAAATTCCCCGTAATTCGCTCTGCCTACAAGATTTAAATATTGAAATACCCTGTGTGTAGAAAGAGATGGGCAAACAAAAGTTGGCTTAAAAGAAGCAAGAGTGCAAAGGGCACACAAATAAAACAGGAGTGGGAAAAATCCAAGGGGCTGAGGGAGGAGAGGAGCCAAGGCAGGAATGATGTTGGAACTGCACCCACAGTCCCAGGCTCCACAGAAAGATTTGGCTGTAACCTGAGGGAGTGGGTGCTGGGTGGTGGCTGTGGCAAATGCAGAAGTCAGCTTAAAAGTGAAGATCAAATAAAGACCAGAGAGGTGAAAAGGGGCAGTGCAGGGATGGGCTGAGGTGTCAGACCAGCATTTCTGTTCCAAGGGGAAGAACAGCAATGATGTAAAAACAAGTAGGCAAAACAGAAATACTAAGAGTTGTATTTGTCTAGTACCAAGGGAATCTATTGGAAATACCCACAGCTACTGCAGTGCAAAGATCTGAGGAAATGCTATTTTTTTTTCCAGTAGTAATTCAGTAACTGTAAGACTTGAATTTTCAAAAAGCATTAGATCCAGATAATTGATACCCACAATTGGCAAAGGAAGTATCCCAACAATTTTTTGTCTTTGCAATGCTTAGAAAGTTCCAGAAGAGGAAAAGAAATTGCCTGGCATGCCAGTTTTGGAGATGGTAAATGGTATAGCCTGGTTAATGCTAAAGCTCTCACCTAGACATTAGTTATGGGCAAAACTGATTTTAAAGCTTGGTGTAGAATCTGATGAATCATGAACTCTGGAATGAGAATTAATGCTTATTAATATGACTTTACAGGCTATGAATTCCTTAAAACTAAGCTTAAATCTTTTTTATAAGTAAAACTAAATCTCTGTGAGAAGCTTATTTGAAATGTACAGTGTTTTATCTAACAAAAGGACCATTTGGGATTGTCATTAATTCCAAGCAAACAGCAAAACAAATGTCTGACATGGCCTTTCCTCCAATGTTGTAAGAGACTGAATTAGTGCCTTATGCTGCTGTAGACACGTAGGGAGGGCAGGGTGAAGGATCATCAGCAGTTCAGCACTGACTTATGATAAATAATGCCACTTTGTGTGGGGGTTGGCTAAGTTTCAAAAGTAAAAGATAACAAAATAAAACTTTAAAAAGGGTGATGACTCCAATTCTTCTTTGTACTGGCTCTCTTAAGGAGGAGGTGACCACTGCTGGGGGGGGGGTGTGTGGAGCTGTGTGAGCTGTGTGGAGGCCTCAAGCAAGGCAGGGCAGGAGTCACCACTTGGACACCAGCATTGCCAGCTGGGTCCCCACTGCCTGCCCTCCAACCACACAGCTGGCAGTGGCCTCAAAATAAATCTTTTTGTGTGTGTACTGTTAAATTAAACATTCTCTGGTTTGGGCATCTCCAGGTTACTGCTTTGCAAACTGCAGGACATCTGAGCATGGCATCTGCCTGTGTTGGAAAGAAGCTGCTAACAAAGCTGCTGCAGGAAAATACCCACTTCCATTAAAAAAAAAATTTCTGTATTTGTCTTTCACATTTTCCCTTTGTGATTGCATTATTTTAAGTCAATATTCCAGAGAATTAGTTTACTGTCAGGAACTGGTGGACATGGTTTTTTTTCTTAAAAAGGGTGAACTTTCGAAGTTAAAAATAATCCATGCAGGGAAAATGAATTTACTATCGCTCAAATATTAAATCCAATATTTGCAATGAAATGTTTTGGAATGATAAAGAAATCTATTTGAGAAAATCACTAGTCAAGTCATATTCAGTAACGAATGAATATGATTAGCTATAAACATTTTTATTTTTTATTTTGACACATCCTCAATTAATTGTAAAGCTGAACCCTCCTCTGTATTTGTCAGCTATTGGTGACACTCAGATGTCATCCCAGGGGGCTGGGGCATTTGTTTGATCTCTTTAACCAAGCTGTGCATGACATCACATTAGTGAAATATTTGCAGGCAAAATGAAACAGATTTAAACATTTATTGAGTGGGAAGACAAAGATGAGGATAGGTAGGATATGGGAGGATATGAGATATGGTAGGATGTGAATTTAATATTTAAAATAAGGCAGGGGAAGCTTTGAACAGACAAGGATCCACTTTTCTGTGTTTTACATATTTAAACTACATCCATAAGAGACAAACCACTTAAAATCAATGGGCACAATCATAATATTTGAATTCCCATGTTGAAGTGTTTTGGGTTTTTTTTCCCAGTGTAATTAAAGTTGAAATGTTTAGAAGTCAATGTCTTTCAGATATTCCAAGATCAATATTCAAAACCAAAAGGAGCAGAAATACTTTTGCCCCTGAAAACCATGACCAAATAGTTCCACAAAACATGTACTTACCTAAACTTGTATTTGGTGTGAGTACTTGATTTTTCAACCTCTGATTTTTTAAAATGAAATGTTTTCAAGTTGAGTGTTTTAATAAGGAGGTGGTTGTAAACAACAGCACTGGGCAAGGAGGAGGGATAAATTGTGAGCTGGCTTGGGGTGCTAATATGTGGAGGTAATGAACTGTAAGGCAATCTCAAAATAATATTTCACCAATACAATTCCTTTACTTTGAAAACCAAAAACCATGCTATAAGGACCATGTCCTCACTGGGCTGCAGTTGCTTCCATTAGATCCTTTGAGAGGTTTTCAGCTGCTCTGTCTGTCCTCAGAGCTGGCTTGTCAGTCCAGTTGATAGCTCCTCAGCAGAAGTCCTGTGCAAATCAGTGCACCATTATGAAAAAACAAATCAAAAAAGCAAACTTTGCATAGGCATGAGCTTCACATCCACCAAAGCAGGGTAGTCTGGAATTACGGATGCTTTTTATATTAGGAAGAAACAAAACAAAGAAACAACGAAAAAACCAAGCAAAATTGGAAGAGAAGTTGTTCTGCACAATACAGAGCTGAAGAACTAAACAGAAATACAGACTATTTTGAGAACTTCTTTTTTGGGGAAAGAAGAGGCTTCTCTAGATTTGGGATGAATCTCATTGCAGAAGAAATTTAAATCAGCTCCTAATCTTACTATAGTGCTTTTCCTTATTTTCTTTTTTCCCCCTTCTCATTGGTGGTGTTTCTGAAGACTGTATGTAGGAGGACACAACAAAAGCATTTGCTTCCCTGGCCTTTTGAGTTTAATTATGTTTAAATCCAGTTCATCCAACATTTGGGGAATTGTTAGCTCGTGCGCTGCTTCCCTTTAACCAGTTCTCTGCTGTTCTGACTTCATGATTCACCATCACTGTGTATACATGGAAAAGAAAAAAACACACCAGTGTCATGCTGTTGGGTTAGCTGTCTCAGCAGCAAATACCATGCAAAAGTATCTTTGGAGTCCACGAGAAGGTGTTACCAGAAGACAAATGTGTCAGCCATGCAATGCATGAAATGACCCCATCCATGGTGCTGGGTGATGGCAACAGGGCTGGCCTGATTGCATATTACTGGCTGCCCAAAACACCCTTTCCCCTGCTCCCAGGCAAGGACTGAGCAATCAGAGTGCCCTCTTTCCACAGCTGAGAATAGTTTATTACAGATGAAATTTTATGTATTAAATCTGGCCTGGTAACAGTTGGGTTTTTTCTTTGTCCTGCTGGTTTCTGCCTAGCTAACTTGCTTACTTGCACTCTCTTAATAATGTTCACAGCAACATTAAAATGTGACATTTGTTATCAGCTGGTTAGATTTCAGGCAGCATTAACAGCAGGGTTTTAAACCACCTTTGAAGTTAAAAGGGCCACTCGTAATATTTTGCATTTTTTTTCAAAATGTCAAACTGAGGCACAGCCTGGGAAAGGAGTATTTATTTCTGTACCAACTTATTCCCCACCCAGAACATCTCTCCATAAGGAAGAGTTGCCCTTTTTCAGATGAAAAGACTAGGAGGGTGCCCAGCAGTGCCCAAGAAAAACCAAGCTCGCTCAGGAGGTGTGACTAAGCAGTGGGGTATTGTTTCATCAGACTCAGCAACCTACAGAAACCCTAGCTTTGAAGGGGATGGGCTGCACTTCTGTTTTTAAAGGGGAGAAAAAGTCTCCAGAGAAGAGATGGGTCCTGCATCTGCTTGTGTCTGGCAGCAGCATCAACCCTGGCCTGTGACCCAGCACCCACCTGCCTGCTGCCTCCAGCCTGCACAGGATGGGAGCCTGGGTGAGGCTGGGGAGATTTTATGGGTTCTCTGCTCAGACACAATCAGGAGTTAACATTAGGTTTCAAAGGCCAATTGTATTATTTTGATTGCATGTATTTAAAATACATATATATATAAACACACTTATATATTTTTAACTTAATGTATGCACAAAGTAGAATGACCTCCACCTGCAAAAGGACCTGGGCTGTCATATCGTGCCTCTTGTGCACAAATCTTCAGCCTTGATGCTCACAAGAACAATTTTTTTTTCCAATAAATAGCTTTGTTTAATTTTACATCATCATCTTTCACTTTTCTTGCTCAAAAGAGCTGCTAAAACCATCTTTTTATCTGTATATAGTTCTCTTTCTGACCTTAATACTTCAGTTAAGATTTTGGTCAGGAAAAGCAGCAGATCTTGGTCTGATAATGTTTATTTGCAGAAATAAACAGGAACCAATTTGTTTGTGTGTTTGTTTACTGGGAAATTCCATTACTTTAGAAACCTTTTCATGTTGAAATGGACCATGTTTCAAATTTTTATATAATATGAAATTTGAAGAAGTAGTTTGAGCTAAGGGAAACAACTTAGCAATATTTTACCACCACAGGCCTCTGTATTTTAAAGCTTTGTAAAATTCTATATTAAAAAGTCACTTACTCTGAAAAGTAGTTTTGGGACAACTTTCATTCTGAAAATGCCAAAATGTCATTATTGAAATCTTTAGTTTCAGATGTTTTCAAAATTATATCTTATAAAAATCAGTTCACAACATTTGGGTCTTGATAAACTCCACTCCCCCCAGCATCTTATGAAGCAGGAAACAACACTTAAGCAGCTGCATTCAATGAGGCTTTGAGATGTTTACCTTATTGAAATACTATCAATAACATCTTATAAAGGAATTACCATAATTTGGGAAGAAATTTGCCCTGACAAAGCAGTCTTTCAGGATCTGAAATGGAACTTAATAAGTATGCACCTTGTATTCAACTGACACTCTTTGAGCAGCTCTGAATGTTTTAGAGATAAATCTGTCATTTTTATTTTAATTTGTTTGTCTTCCTACAATTTAGAGGCATAAATTTCTCTGCAGTCTGATCCCAAGGTACCAATCATAAGAAAATATGCTTGAATAATGTGTGTAAATTTGCTCTGACTGAAGCACACTTAGCTGAACAGGGCTGCTTTAGGCTTACAGTGCTTTGAAGTGACAATATCTCTGTTCTGCAGGTGAGGAACTCGAGGCAGAGTGTGGGCCAAAGATATCTTTTGCCAGTCAGGAGCAAAAACCCCACCTTCTGATGGGGTTAATGCAAATCCAGGACAAAGTACATCTTAGCAAGGATGGTATTTAAAATGTCACCTCAAGCTGGCAGCTCATGCTGTTTTTTTTCTGAGGATGAACTGGTCAAGTTTTGGAAAGTAAACCTAATGCTCAGGGTGTCATTGTGCCTAAAAAGCCTTTTATAGCATCACTAATTTCTGCTGTGTGCTCCTGCACACTTTTTCCTATACTCCCTCCTATGATCAGTGGTCTCCCAGCAAATCTGTTTTCAGAGAACTGCTGAGCAGCTGCTTCTCCTTAAGTTTCCCCCCCTCTGAGCTATCATTTAGGAGCTGGAAAGGAAGACCCAGATGGCTACTGAAGCCAGCATCTTCTCCAGCTGCTGAGAGTACAATTACCATGCTTGCTTCCATCAGGAACCTAAGTTTTATTTCTTTAAAAAAGAAACAAAGCTCAAAAAACCCCCCCAAAAAACAACATTCCCCCAACAACAACAACAATTTCTCTTGCCATAGCAGTAAGCAGAAACCTTTTAAATACAAATGGATGCAATGAAGCAGCCCCATCTGAAAGCTACCCTGAAACTGCAGCTTTGGAGTGACCGAGCTGAGAACTCTGCATCAGTGTGATTGACATCACTGCTATTTCACTCCTGAGTCAGGAAACTCAGACAAAAGGGGGACTGGGACATTATGATGGTCTGCAGTGGAAGGTGCAGCTCCATCAGAGAAGCTTCTTGAGGTCAGTTGTCTGGTGCCATGGGAAGGGGAAGACCTAGGTCCTCCTCTTCCCACCCTTCCTTGCTCCTTCCTTGCCTGCCTGTGTCCACTGCTTCCACTGCACCAGGGATTTTCTCAACACACAGGATGGTTTAATTTTTTGGTACTGTAACCTGGCACAGAGGAACTGCTTTGTCTCCTCCCCAAAACGCAGCTGCAGCACAAGTGTGAAGGAAAAAACCATTGTAGAGCCCCTTGTCTCCAGCTGGAACCAGAATTTTTTATTTGGAAAAATGGGGGGTTGAGAAGGGTTTTAGGGCATCTGGCCAGAATCTTGAGGGAACCAGCCAGAAAGTTTTTAAATTTACAAGCTGTGGGGGTTATGGTTTTGTATCCCTCTGGGATCTCTGCTTAGCCCATGAGCTGGTGCCAGCTGCAGGGTAGAACTGCATGAGGGCACTGGAAACATCCTTTGGGTTTCTCTTGGGGTCAGACAAGCCCCTGCCCAGCAGGTCACAGCTCCAGACAGAGCTTCTGGCAGGGGTCCTCAGGGACCTACAGGCAGCTGGCAGCAGAGGGAAGCTGGGTGTCTATGGCTGTGAGGAATCCTAAGGAAGCCATGCTGAATGCTTGTGTGAACGCCTTGGGAAACTAATGAAAGTCTGATCAGTGAGGGAAACTGTGCCATCTGATTGACTGTGTCACACAGGTTAACAACCACAAAGTTATTTAGGGGTGGAATTTACAAGCAGAGAGCAGTTTAGAAATAACAGCATTAAGCCTTTTGTTTAAGTTGAAAACAAAGTCCCTATTTATAAAAACTTTAAAACTTAAATAGACCAAAGAATAACTCTATTTCTAATTACATATTAAAAAACTAGATAATTTTGGAACAACATTGACCATTTTTTTCCAAATAACGTAATGAATTAAAACTACCTTGGGTTGGCGATTGATTCTTTTTCCTCTTCTCTTACAGTAGGCAAACATTCACAGTCAGCTGAAAAAGGGTAAGAAGCGAGACTGTAGTTACTCTTGGCAGCTCTTTTAAATTTATTTCAAAATTGCATCAGCTTTTATCGTGCAGTCTCTCTAGAATGTAAAACCACAGATGCTCTTCCACACCCTTTCATCTGTAAAATCTGCATGGTCCCCATAGCATAAATATTATGTGTTTTAAATCCTCCTTCCCTTTGGTAGGTGTTGTCATAATTTCTTTGTTATATGTATTTCAGTTGTTTATGTACACCTGTACAAAAACATTATTTTTTGAGGACTGTTTCCTATAAACTACCATCAGGAGGACTATTTGTTAATCTTTGACTGCTTATAGTTACACCCATGTTTTACAGTCCAGCTGGGAATTTTGGGGCTGGAGAGCAGGGAACACTAACAAAACAAAAAATAAAATAAAATTTGTAAACTATTTGCTCCCATCTGTCCACAGAATTAACAAAAAAAATAATCATTTACAGCACTGTTTCCCCATGTACTACACTTAATGCCTCTATTTCACTACTGCTGCTGAGTACATCTTTTCCTGACAGAGCTTATGGACCGCGAAGGTCAAAACCCCATCATGTGGAGCACTGTGCTAATGCAAAGAAATGCTCTGAAGAGTGTTATGTCCTGGAAAACAAAGCATCCCTAGGAGACCAGGCAAATGAGCCATAAGGCAAAGCACTAAGAATGTAAAAAATATCAGGGTTCCAGCATTTCCTAGCCAGTGAAAAGCTGTTCTCAGTCCAAAATTGGGCTTTGGTAAATTCACGCCTCACCAAAGACCTCCATTTTTTTGCAGAAAGTCTTGAAGGAGCATTCAGGACCATTAGATGATTTGACCAGGAAATTTCAGTTGTGAATAAAAATGGGGGAAGAAATAGAAGATACTTAGAAGTAACTAACAAGGAGCTGAAGATGTTGCTGGTAGTAGTTACTGCAGGTATCAATTGCTTTGTGGGCTGTGAGACTTGCCAGAGAGGATGTAGATAATGAATGGTGCTGGTAGCAAAGAGCACTTCATGTTTCATGCAGCAGAGGTGGAAGGCAAAGGTATAGACAGAATGAGGGGAGGGATGTCTTTATAGGGTTCTGGCAGCAATTTTAAGTGAACTGTGCTTTGAACTAAGAGTAAATATGTGTTTCTTCTACAACAGCGCAATGTGGAGCTCAGAACTTCATAGGAACTCTGAGGACTGTAGGGACTAGATGCTTCAGAGAAACTAGTATTTACCATGAAAAATGTGTATTTAAAAACTATAAACACTGTTCACAGCTCTGTGTATGTTTAATAGAAGTGTCTTGTGGAAACTCAAAACATTTATGATATTCCATCACATGGTAAAAATAAGCTCCCACACAAACTAAAATACTCCTCTGAACAATTCTACCCCTGACATTTGTGCTGCTATTTTAGTAAGAAGGAGTCAAGAACACAACTAAAAGTGTTGTAGCAAAAGCAATGACATGCATACAAAATGCCTTACTTTGGTTTTATATGCGTGGGATCTACATCAGCTAGAAAGAGAGGGATGATGGAGTGGGGGGTTACCGTGTACCATTTTTGTTCAGGCTGTTCATCCATTTATCAAGCTCTTCCATTTCTATCTCCATAACAGAGGGGGTGTCTTCTTCAAAGATAGGACTTGAGAAGAGGGAGGGGAAAAAATAGGCATTGCACAAAATGGTTAATTCAAACAACTTACAACAGAATAATTTTGCATGAGCATTTCATAATTTCAGACACGTGTAGAAACTCTGGAAAGCCATCCTAACATGGTAGTCTGAGAAGATGTCAACCCAGGGGGTCTGAAAAAAGATAGCTGCCAAGAGGTCTGAAGGAGCAGTGGTGAGATGTCATTCTGGGCAGAGGTGGGGCCGACTGGGACATCCCGTGCAGAGGGACACACACCATGCAGTCTGGGATACGCCAGAACACACAACCACTGCAGCTATTCCAGAACTGTCCCTGACGTAAAAAGAAAGCTGAAAAATAAAATAGTTCATCTCTGCCCTGCTGGAACATGTGACAAATGTTCAGTTGCTCCAGTAATAAAAGTAGAAGGCCTAAAGTTTAATCCTATCTGTGACTGACATTGATATCCACTGCAAAAGGAAAGGTCAGTGTGTAGAATAACTTTTATTTAAACGTCTCCTTCTAGCTTCCCTTTGCTGATCATTTCTGGAGTTGCACGGTAGAAAAAATATTTTTAGCAAAGCCCCCTTTTTTTTCCTGATAAACCCAATTTAATAACTTCCAGAACTGATCAGCAATTTAAAAATTACCTCTCTGATAAGAGCCATGCAGCTTTGGGCATGTTTTCCCAGCACCTAAGGGAGTGCTTCCATGGCATCTGGGTGAGCCATCCTGCCTCACCTCAGAGTGAGAAGGCAAGCTTGAAAAGCAAGGGAGCAAGACACTGAACTCCTTCAGAAGAGTTAAAGCTATGAGCCTGGGAACTGCTCCCTTTGCTCATGGGGCACCTGGCACCTCTTGTGCTGTCTTGTGGGGGTGCCTAGAGCAGGCACGGGGATGGCTGCAGGCAGTGGGAGCCTATTTTCCTGCTTCTTCCTTAAGCAAGATACTGAAATCGCACTTTATCTACCTCTTGAGGTAGTTGATGGCAAAAAGTAAAGGTGCTTAGTGCACCATTAAATTCAAACAGGCAGCGAAGAAGCCAAACATCATAATATCCAGTTAGAGTAAAAGAATAAAAAAAACCCCAAGAGCGAAGTTCATAAGCTTTACCTTTTCACATTTTCACTCCCCAGCTCATCTGGAAAAGAAAAAAGTTGGTGTTCATAGTTCTGCTCATTGTGTATAGGGAATTCAGTCTGCAAGCAAGACTTGAATAGGGTCATGTAAAACAAGTTGCATTTTCAAAAGGCTTAATAGTTAACTTGTAGATAAAAGACAAAACATCTCATTCTGTTTGTAATTTTCAGAATACCCTGTTATTTTTACTCTTGAACACACTAAAAGCAGTTCATTATTAGCTCATCCATGCTGGGAGGGAACTGAGTGTTAGCATCAAGGTGAGCAGGACACAGCAGATGCCCAATCCCTGAGAAAAACAGATGTTGTGAAATAAATTATATCCTGAAAAGGAACCACTGCTAAAAAAAAAAAAATGTTTGCTGGAAGTGTCAGGACATTTTGCTGCAGAATACATGCAGGCAACCTATCTGCCTAGAGACTTTGGGAGACATTCATGGAGAGAAGTGGGGGTGGGCTTGCATGGCAGATTAAATTTCAGTTAGGCAAATGAAACTGAACTAGACAAATGTCAAAAGGGATCCAAAGATAATTATGACCCCAAGAAAAAGTAAAGATGGAGAAAAAAATTAGTGTTACAGCCAGTAGTCAGGTAAATAACTTCTGCAGGAACCAAGTGACTGAATAGGCTCAGCCTCTAAAAAAATGAATGAAGAACCACATATTCCCATTGTAAAGATTCCCATTGTATACTCTCTTAAATCAGCCTTTTTTAAATTCAATGTTGCTGATGGGTGCTGACACCTCCCATTTGTTCCATCACATTCCCAGATTGCAGAGGGACCATGGAACCAGGGCCGTGGAACTGTGTGCCCTTGCCTTAAAGATGTCCAAAATCCCAGCTTCAGCCAATAGGCTCAGGGCAAGGTGATCCAAGGATTTTTCTCCTTCCAGGCTACACATTTCCCATCACTCTGAAGAGTGTCATTGCATTTCAGGTCATCCAGAAGCAGGCAGAGAACTAGATGCCTTGTTGTGAATTCAGAGTTTGCTATGAGGGTGACCCAGTGATAAGGCAAGTGCAGCCTAAAAATGCTCTGAAAAATCAACTTAAAACCTATGTTGAGCAGACGTCACTGTTATGACCTTACAACCATTTCAAGACTTCACTTACCAACTGTGTTGTTTTAATTTGACACCTCAGTTTGTTTTCTGTTGTTTCACACTCCAAGTTACCAATTTCTTTACAAACAGACCAAGGTAGCTTCCTGCAGTTCTGTGCTCCCTATTCTAACACGCAGCCTAACCATGGGACTCCTACTTCATTTACTGCACTGTCTTCAGAGCTGCCACCACCCTACAAGATCCTTTAAAAATGTTCCTTAAGATGGTTTTGCTTGTTTTTATATTACTGAAGCTATGAGCAGCTCCACTTTGTGGGCAGTATAGGCAATAGGAGCATCACATGCACCTTGCACAAAGTTATTAAGCTTAAAGACAAAGTGTTTGCAGCCACATAGCTACATCCTTACACTTTTCCTGACACTGCCAGGAGCTGTGTAACAGCTCCCAGGGGTGTGCAGCAAGCACAGGAGGTGCCAAAAAAGCAGAACTGGCTCCTGCCCAAGGAGACCTGTGTGCTTGGGTACTTCTGGCTGGGAATGGGTCCCTTTCCTGTCTGTCAGATGTGCAACTACAACTACAACCAGAGAAGTACATCCTAAATGTGGTTTCACACACCTCCAGATTATCTTTTGTAAATGTTGAGTGCATACTAAAATATCCTTACCTTGCTTAGACTTTTTCCTTTTGTGATGTATTACAAAAAATGGGATCAGCAAAATCAGCAAGGCCAGCAGCACAACAGGGACTGCATATATTAAGATAGGCTGTTCTGCAGCTTCTAGGCTGTCCTGGTCGTTCAAGGCATTCAGTTCAGTACTTGGAGTATTTTCTATTTCACTACTGCTTTCAGTAGCACTCGCAGTGGCAAGTTCTGGCTCATGGTCATCCACAGTTGAGGTGTGTGTAGCAGGTGGAGGTGTTACTGTAAAAGTTGGTAATATTGGTGATCCATCTCCTGAGCCATCATTTTCAGAGCCTGCAAAATATATGAAGACAACTTACATTTTAGGTATCCTTTTTGATATTATCAGTGTGTCAAAGCATATAGCTTTAATACTTTTCATGTGATGTCTTAAAAGCAAGTCAGCCCTGTAGATACAGATTAGAAGTCTTGGGCATCAGATATAAATTAGACCACAAAATGGTCACAAAACCTTACCTCTCCTCACAACATACTTCATCTGGCTTTTACTGGGACATGTCAGCATGCGTGGTCCACCTGCGTGTTAAATCTGTTTCACTGTGAAAAACAGAACTGGTGGAAGAAAGTCTGAAGCCTCCTGTTGACTTTCACTTCTGCATGGACTAGAAGAGGTAACAGTAACACAGAGACTTCACTGGATACAAATTAACTGGTCCTGTGTCGGATCCTGCAGGCTGGGTAAATGACCATGCAGTAAAGTGTCAGTGCTGGGTATTCTTCACAAATGCCAAGACTAGAGGTTTCGAGTCTTGATTTGGGTTTTGGTTTAATTTAGCATATATTTTGCAAGAGAAATGGCTAAAATTGGCTATATTAGTAATGGTGAATCAAGTGGGTTTTGAGGCTAATTAAATCTATGTTGATTTGTCATGAAGTTTAAAGTTCAGCATAAGTACAGCAAATTCTGGGCTGGTAGTGTATTTCATAATGAAACCAAAAATCCTGTTGTAGGCAAGGGAGCAGGATTCAATCCCTAGATAAATTGTACCAACATGTTTCCAAATGCAAAACCTTTACTGTTTCTGTTTTCTTTTAGTATTAAATGAATTTATGATATTTTGTATTACCTTCCCTTTCAGATACAATGCCAGCATGGTGCAGCTCTCATTTTATGCAATAAAGCAGGGTAGGATTTCATGATTTTTGCAATGAGATGGTGTTTCTCCTCATTCTTGTAAAGTGCTGGGCAGCATTTGTTTCCACTAGAGTTTGCAAGAGCTTAAGGTTGCTGGCATTTCAAATCTCACAGGGCTGGAACCAAAAGTACTTAGCATTTTAAATGTGCTTGTAAACACATTAATCTTCATAATGGCCCTGAGAGATGAGCAGTTATCTTCTCCATTTTACAAATGAGAAATCAGAAGGACAGGATGCTGTCCTTCCCAGGGATGCCAAGTGAGAGAGGAAAACTGGGATTAGAGCGCTATCTCTTGCTTAATCCGACCTGCAGCATCTCATTCCCTGTCAGATTTGCCTCAAAGAGGAGATGAGTGTCTCGTAACACTGTATTCCAGGAAACACAAACAGGTAAAATTATCTTAGTGTGACAGCAGTGATTTATCTAGATTTTTATGCCACACATCACCCGGGCATCTGATTGTGTCATCCCTTCCTATAAACTAGGAAAGGTATATTTTATTATTAACATTCTAATGCTCAAATATAGTATTTAATCCTGCAAAATCACCAGAGCTTTTTACTGAGATACGACAACAAAAATGTTAGTTCTTCAATGGCAAAACACAAAACAATGGCAAAATACAAATTGATAGTTTCTATATTGTATTCTTCTGTATTTCATATTTCAGCCAAGAGCAAAACATGACCTCTGCCTCCCTTGCAGGTAATGACCCTTTACATGTGTGCTCCTCCACCCTCCCCCTGATCTGCTGGCTTAGTCCAGTCTCAGAGCTCCACTCCCTTAGTAGTTTTGGCCACTTGGCTTTCCTTTTCTGCAGTATTTTATTTCAGCCACTCCTTTTCAATTCTTGTACAGGGAGGTGAGGTATCACCAGAAATGGCCACACTGCAGACAGAGGTTTGATGGATGGCACCACTGATGGAGCTGCTGAACCACCTTGGCCTCACTGAACCACTTTGACAACCTTGCTTCATTTCCCTCCTCCAGCCATTGCCCTTGAAACTCTCGTCTGCCTCATTTGATATATTGACAAGGGTAAGCCTGTTGCTAAAAATGGTGCCAGTGGGAAGGGGTGTGGGGAAAAGACCTTATTTTTCATTTACCCTTAGAACTAAAATGGATTTTTCAAATACCTAAAGCACGGTGTGGCTTTAAAGCAAAAGCAAACTGTCACACCTCATTAACTGCAGGGCTAAACTTCCAGCTGCAGCGTATGCTGCTTTTCATTTTTAAGAGAGACTTTTCCAGCATCTCTGGTACTTTCTATTTGCCTGTTTTTGAGCTATGAAGCAGATTTCAAATGATTTGTTGCTGTGTGAAATAGAATTAACTTTTCTAGTCCCTAGGAGAAGAAAATGGCAAATCACAGTGAGTGACCTTGCTGACATGTATTTTTGTTCTCTGCATAATTCCAGGGACTAAACAGCATCTCTTCTGTGAACACCATTTCCCCTTACAGTGATCTTTTCTCCGCATGAATTACATACATCTTTCAGCAGAAGTTGCACAATGTTCTTGTAAGATTTTTGCTTATTTTCTGTGTTTCACCTGCTGCCTCGACATGTCTCCCTCCAGCTCTCCTGCCTGTCACCTCTGAGGACCAGAGCTGATCCAAAAAATACCCTACATGTCACATGGGGGCTGCTTTTACTCTCGGGCCACCCAGACATCATCTTTTTTTTATGCAGTAGAGAAAATCACAGCCTGCACCTGGGTGAGCCTGGTGGCTTGCACCAAGGAAGAGTTTGCACTACCAGCTCAGCAGGAAGGTACTGACTCAGACTTCCTGGTACAAATGCAACACTCACCACAACCAGCTGCCTGGGCCACATGAGACCCACCTGGCTGGCCCCTAGATAGCTGTTTTGTTGGGTTTTTTAAATAGTGTTTCAGTTTAAAGAGCTCAAAATAGTGAGTGGGTTGTGTTGCAGCTGGCCCCAGTGGCTGTTTTGTAGTGTGCATGGTTGCAAGGTTTGCAGCTGGGCAGGAAGGTATCTGAAAGCTGGAGATTTTGTGAAATGCTATTCAAATATCTTTTCCATGCCTGGAGGGAGATTCACAGTGGTCCTTCATATCATGTGCTGTCTTGTCATCTGTGGTTTGGTTTCATCTTGCAGAGACCTACTAGTTCCCTCCAAAAGGTAGTCTGATCATAACATAACACAACGCAACACAAGACAACATAATAGACCTTTACAGAACACAGTATTCCAGGACAAGAGGAAATAGCCTCATGTTGCATCAGGGGAGGTTTAGATTAGATATTAGAAGAAACTTCTCAGTGAAAGAGTAACTAAACACCAGATAGCCTGTCCAGGGAGGTGGTGGAATCACTATCCCTGAAGGTGTTTAAAAGATGTATAGAAGTGGTGCTTAGGGACATGGTTTAAGTGCTGGATGTGGTAGAGTTGGGTTAACATTTGGACTAGAAGATCTTAAATGTCTTTTCCAAGCAGAATAATTCCATGATTCTGTGGTAACATAACATAGGGTACATTCAGGAAGGAAAACCAAAGCCAATTGAATGGAACAAGGAGCAAGTCACATCTGACCACATAGATATCTCCTTGATGTGGCAAAGCTGGTGCCTTTCCTCTTGCTGAGCTCAGCCTCATGCTGTTGGCTCCAGTCTGACACCAACCTTGGCTTGCTGCAAATCTCAGCCAAGGAGCAGGTAGGTGCTCACACAACAACCATATTGGCTTCAGCTTTCTCTGGACCTCCTGGGGCATGAATGGTGGTACCTTCTCCTTATGTCACCTTCTCCCTATGTCAAGGGATGTGGAAGGGAGCACACAACAGCTTCAGCCCAGTCAATGCTGCCAGTTCCCATGCTTTCAAGAGCAGAAGGAAGAGGGTCTGGCATGCAGCTGTGTCACAACCTAATAGGGGGATGTGCACAGATGGAGATGGAAGCCAAGAAGCCCACAGATTCCAACCACTAAGGTATTATAGAGTCTATTCCTCAAGGCACTAGAATGCCTGAGGAAGCACTAGCAAGCAGAGTCTCAAAAAACACTACATTACAGTTCTTACAAATTACAAAAAAGCTATGTCCCTCTATGCAGATACCATGGTGTAAGACATTATACGTTGGTATCATTAAAAATATGCTTGAATTACTGATAGATTTTATGTGAGTCTTGGAGGTGCTACCAAGCCTGCCTTTCAAGGGAGACAGAGGGAGGTGAATATGCAGCAGCTTTGCAGACTGGAGTCCAAACCACTGCATCTGAAACAAACAATACTTCTGTTGTTGCAGCCTTTTTTCCTCTGAAGCTTGTGCTGTAGCACTCAGAGGTGGTGATATGAGCTTCTTGATGAAGTAAGTGAGCAAACAGGTTTCTGATTTCAGTTGGATGGGAGGCAAAGGGAAATAGCATGCAGTCAGCACATTCAGTTCTGCTGTAAATTCATCAGTCTCCCTGCTACCTTCTCATCAGACTTGAGGGCTGGGATCTCTGAAGGAAATTTTTCAGATCACACGATTGTTTCTACTGACAGAATAAAAAGGGATGGGATAGAGGGAAAGCAAGAGTTAAGTCAATGGGCTTGTCAAGCTTATTCGTTCAAACAGAAATTTCTCTTTTTCCAAACTTTCCTAAAAGCTCTAAAAATGCAGTGGAATTAGGGCTCACAAGAGAGTGACAAAACAGGAAAAGGCAATGATGTTGTGTATACTGGAGTGAAGGTACCATACCTTGGATCACTCTGCTCCAAACACACATTCCTTCTGGTGGTATTCTCACAGGACTCCACATGGTCCTTATGATCCTCTTTCCTGCTGCTTGACTCATCCCTGTTCTGTTCACCTCCCTGCACCTCACGTTGCTGTAGGAAGGGCTGTTCCTTGCTGTGGCCAGGGCTTGCCCAGCTGCCTGTTGTGGCAGGTCCGGCCTGTCAGTCTGGCTGGAAGAGGAATCCTTAAAAGCCCACGGGCTCGCTATTGGGTGCCTTGGCTCTTCTAATGAGGGAGCACAAGCATTTCAGGATGGCTAATCTCTAGGCAAGATCCTATTAAAATGGGTGCTTAGAAGGTGTTATCTAGATATAACCCGAAAGAGGAAACAACAATTTAAGCTCATTTACAGCCGATGGAAACTGCCTTCTCCTCACAGTACTTCCACTCAGCTGAAGGGCTGCGTTTACTGCCAGTGCTGCAAATCCAGTCACGCTTCTTAGAGTCAAGCCATGGACTTGTAATCTCATTTCTCACCCCCAATACTAAAGGTTTTGCAGACAAATGTATGTATTTGCTTGCATCTACTTAATCTTATGGCCTTCTAACTGTGCATCAGCAGCACCCACATGACCTCACTGTGATGCAAATCTCTTGGTGCTCCTCGCTCTCAGGAGGACCCTAAAATTAAATATTTCAAAGCTTTGGAGGCTCTCCAACTATCATAAAATCTCTTCAGGGAAAATAGCCTGGGGTCACTGACTGAAATTTAGTGTACAGTCCTGCTGATATAAATAAGAGATTTTCTGAAGAGATGTCCCTGAAGTACTTGAATGAAACACAGTGGACGCTTGTGTCTGTGGATAAGAGGGAGAAATAGGAGTATAAATATGCACAAGGAACTGGTGTGTTCAGTAGAAAGGGTGTTTCATGTGCTCTTTAGAGGACTGCACTTTGGAGATAGGCTACAGCAAATCCTCATTTCTTACATTGTTGCTTTATTAAAATATTGTAACAGGAGACTGATGGGTTCAAACTCATTCTCAAGTTCATTAATTTAGGTGGAAACAGGTCAAAAATATGACTCCTTTAGAAACATTGACTCCATAGGGTACTTTATTCAAAAGGCAATTCTCTGCCAAAGGGAGAGTTGCTGCCCGTGTTCATGGAACAAGCTGCTGGGTAGAACCTTTGATAGTGATGTTTCTTTGAATGACAGCTCCAAACAGCAGTGCGGGGGAACAGGCAATATAAAGCACTACAAGCAACATCCCAGCTCTTCCCCTTATACTATCTGACACACTTTACTGCTTCTCTCCCTCGTATGTTTTCTTGCTCCCTACATCAGACCATTTAGGCTGCAATTTCCCACATGTTTCACCAAACCTGGAGGGAGATGGCTTTCCCTGGCACATGCCCATAAGTCACAGCCTTTTCCTATGAGCTACAGTAAAGGCCTTAATACTTGTTCCTACAGTCAGCACACACACCTAGTTAGACCTTTAGGGCTGCCGCAAGGCTGAGCAGTGAGCATCACCCAGAGCAGGGATGGCCACTGCTGGCCCTCAGCAGGTCACCAGCAGGGCTTTCTGCCTGCATAAGGCAAGAACTGGGTGAACTAAGGGAGAGTGGTACAAACCCTGATGTCTGCTCAGTGTGGAGTCAGGAGAGAGCCAGCACCCACAGCTGAGACTTCAGACATGCTCTTTGAGCTGCTGGCTTAGAGTAATTGTAGCATAGCCAGGAGAAAAATGTCTGCTGATCATAATTCAAATGGCAAGACTAGGGTTATACAAGGCTCCAGCATGGTATGGGAACAGCACTCACAAAGGCTTCAAGCTGTCTGTGCAGCAATATTTAGTCATACTCTTATTGCCTACTTTGTAAATTATTTCTAGACAGTAGAGGTGAGACCTGGGGGAACCTCAAGAGCTCCTGCCCTCCTTCTTCAGCAGACTACTTTAAAGGTGAGAGGACTGCATCTGAGAATGGAAGAAAAACTCCTTTAGAAGTCCTACCTGTTGATCTGTAAGCAAGGAGGGGTGGAAACAAAGGATCCTACAAGGAGGCTGCCCTCAGCAGAGGGGCTCCTGACCCAGCAGTGCCTGCTGGGTACATAAGCTCCTACCTAAACTTTTCCCCTCCAGTTCATTTCTCTCCCCAAGACCTGAGTTCACAACTTTGCCCCCCAGGTCTTGCAGTCAGAGTAGACTACAGGTACATTCTGGGGCTGGCTGGCTGGCTGCACAAGTAGAAGATGTTTCTGTCTGGGGAACAAGGGTCCCTGTTCTTCTCCTGACAATTGCTCTTCTACCCATTCCCCAGCAGCTGACAGGAAGGCTGACAGTGTCTGAGGAGGACGGACTCACTGCCGTGGAGGAACCATTCCCACATCAACCAGAACTGAGAGATGAAGTTATGGATAGGAAGCCTCTGAAGTCAGTGGGGCGGGAGTTGGGGCACCTGATATAGGACATCTGCCTTGTGCCTTAATGCCAGTCAAAGAGAGGAGTAGGGGGGACCAAGCCATGGGCTGGGGGGGAGTCAGGAACTAAGAAGTCCCTCCACCCTCTGGAGATGTTGATCAGTACACTGCAGATGATCATCACTCTGGTGCTTGCACCATGCCCCTCTTTTTCTCTGGGACCTCCACTTTACTCTGTCCACAGTGGGATTTTTCCTATGATCACTTTGATCCTGAGCTACATTTTTGCACGCTCTCCTAACATGTCTGTAATGCAGCAGGGCTGTAGTAACACAGAGAAGATGAAAGCATTTTATTCCTCTCTTAGCTCACCCTGACAGCCAAGCAAGACTCCTAAGCACGAGTAGCTCGGCAGCACACTAGCAGCCAGCATGCTTATAGTGCTGGGTTTCGGGGAAAGAATACCCATACCAAGCCACCTATTTCACCAATGCATTTTAAAGCCTTGGTAAACATCTAAAACCTTGGTAAAACAAGTCCAGTGATGCCAAAGAGTGACCATCCTCTCCCCCTGCTTTCTGGAGAGCCTCCACTCGCCACAACAGCACAGAGGCAGCAAACCCTCCTAGTCCCCATGGAGGCACTTTGGCAGAGATTTGTTTGACACTGAAAGGCATGTAAGCACCACCTGGCAAGGTTTTACAAAAAGAGCTGCCTGTCTTGTGCAGTCACTGGCTGCCAAAATGCCAGCAGAACAAATTACCCTCCGGGGATGGGTGAGAGCCTCTGCAATGCCACCCCAAAGCTTCAGCGTTTTGTTGCAAGCGGCTTTTCCACTGACAGTTCTTCCCTTCAGAAAGTCAAAACTGAAGTCCAAGGTGCTGACCACTTTGTTCTGCAGCCAAGAATTCAAAATATTTCTCTCTGGAACTGGCTGTTCTTTTGTTAAACTGATTTCAGTGCACCAGGACTGTGGAAACTGGCAGTCTGCTTTTGAATGGAAGTGGTGCTGCTTCTTTAACTTTACTATTAAATGCTGACGGTATGGATGTGGGGTTAAAAAAGTAAAAGAAATAATTAAAATTAGAACCAAAATGTTCGGTGCGCCAGCATGGAAACTCTGGTTCCCCACGCAACTGCAATTTAGGAAATGTAAGCGTGATAGGATTTGGTTGCTGCTATTCAGGGTTAGGTATAAGGACAGAAGTCACAGCTTTGAAAAAGTCAGGCAGCTGAGAGCAGAGAGGGTAAACACAGCAAGAAGAACTAAAGAGCAAGTCCCCACACATCTCCCAGCGCTCGCTTTGAAGGGTGTTGCCCTCCGACTCGGTCCCATCGCTGCAGGCATGAAACACGGTCCCACCTTAGAAGGCAAAAGGCTCTCTCCTTCCTACTCACCATTCTCAGCAGATCCTCTGGCCAGCACCAGGGCAGAAAGCAGCAGGATGAGGTTTTGCTTTTGCATCTTGCCCTGGCGGAGCTCCCACCTGAGGGGCGCCCGGGCCGGCTCCCGGCTGCACCCGAACATTTACATTTCCTGTTTCCTGCCAGGGTGCATCTGAGCTGCATTTCTTCAGGAGATGGACTCTCTTTGATGGCTTTTAGGAAGTGATGTAATTCCGTCTGGGCCTGTCAAGCAAGCGATGATTGCAAAAGAAAGAAGAAGGAAAAAAAAAAAGAAGTTCCTCTTCAAGCAGTAGCTTGGCTGAAGCACCTTTATGGTTTTAATGGGGTTGCGTGACAAGGTTTGGGTAGCTGGGGGACTACAGGGGTGGCTTCTGTGAGAAGCTGCTAGAAGCTTCCCCCATGTCCCACTGAGCCAATGCCAGCCAGCTCCAAGATGGACCTGCTGCTGGCCAAGGCCAAGCCTGTCAGCAAGGGCAGTGGCACCTCTGGGATAACACAGTCAAAAGGAGGGAAAGGTTGCTGTGCAACAGCAACTGCAGCCAGAGAGAGAAGTGAGAATATGCGAGGTGAACAACCCTGTAGACACTCAGGTGAGGGAATGAGGAGGGGCAGGAGGTGCCCCAGGCACTGGCACCAGAGCAGAGATTCCCCTGCAGCCCATGAGGAAGAGCATGGTAAGGCAGGCTGTGCCCCTGCAACACATGGAGGCCCATAGTGGAGCAGACATCCACCTGCAGGCCATGGAGAAGCCCAAGCCACAGCAGGTGGATGCCCAAAGGAGGCTGTGACCCCTTGGGCAGCCCAAGCTGCAGAGGGCTTCTGGCAGGACCTCTGCAGAGAGGAACCCACACTGGAGCAAGGTTTGCTTGCAGGACTTGTTGCCCTGAGGGGAACTGACACTGGAGAAGCCTCTTCATGAAGGGCTGCACCCTGTGGAAGGGACCCATGCTGGAGAAGTTTGTGAAGAAGCACAGCCCTTGGGAAAGACTTGTGTTGGACAAGTTCATGGAGGAACCATGTTGCCCATGGGAGGGACCCTATGCTGGAGTAGGCAAAGAGTATGAGGAAGCCTTCCCCTGAGGAGGAAGGAGCAGCACAGACAACATGTGATGAACTGACCACAACCCCCATTCCCCTGTGCCACTGGGAGGAGGAGGTAGAGAAATGGGGAGTGAAGCTGAGCACAGGGACAAGGGGGTGGGGATAAGGTGTTTTAAGATTTGGTCTTATTTCTCATTATCCAACACTGATTTGATTGGTAACAAAATAATTTCTCCAAGTTCAGTCTAGCTTGCCCTTGATGGTAATTGCTGAGTGACCTCCCTGTCCTTATCTTGACTCATGAGCCTTTCATTATATTTTTTCGTTGTATTTTTTCTCCCCCACTCAGCTGAGGAGGAGAGAGGTAGAACAGCTTTGGTGAGCACCTGGCCTCCAGCCCATGGTTAACCCACCACACTACTGTAGATGAGGGGGCTCCTATTCTGTCCTCCTTTTTTAACTCCAAACTGTACTACCACCTATTATTCATTTACACAGTGTCATGGGATGGACATCACACAAATACAAATCAGGCACAGAATGTTTTAGGTTGCTTTCTGGGGTGTTTGAACAAGCATTTTTCAAATAGTGCCTCCTCCCTTGTCTTGGTCTTCAAGCTCTAATTGTCCCCCCAGTGCAGCGGGACATTGTGTGCATTTATGATCCCAAAAGGCAACTCCCAGGTGGGGCTGTCTCCTGCAAATGTGAAAACTGTCTGGTTTGCTTGGCAACCTGTAAATGGGAATTTTGGGCTGGTTTGAGCCAGTGAAAAGGGAAAAACAGAAAAACGCATCATTTTTTGTTAGGAGTAGGTGGCTTAGCTGGAAATTAGATACCAGTGTGATAATGACTGTAGGTGATGGAGGGCAGAAGCCCCACCAGGATGCAGTGTCTGGCATGGGGGTCTGTGGTGCCATGGTTGATGCAGGTGGAGAAGGGGCAGGTAACTCCTGTCTTCCTTCTTCCTTCCCAATTTTCAATCTCCCCCAGCAGTCTCCAGCTGGGTGTGCAGACTCTGGGCATGGCTGTGCCCCTCTACATTGCCCCATCCTCTGCATCCACCTCCCTGTGACTGCCCACTTACTGACTCAGAAACACATGAGGGTTTACCAGGGGCTCTAAGTATCATGTGTCACTGGATAAGAGCAACAGAGAAGCTCAACATTAAACATTTTCAATCTTCTCTCTATATGGGGGTGGGCCTAGACAGGGCTCACAATTTGGGCCTGGATCTAAATCATGCCTGTCCCAAAGCAAGGAAGGGGGTTGCACCATAGGTTTGGTTTGTTTCACTGTACAAATAAGTAGTACATCTGAAATTCACCCCTCTGAGTCCAGGAGAGCCTGCACCCCATTTTTACAGTGGAGAATCCCAGGTTTGAGCTGTTTTATTTACTTGTGTAAAATTTTCCAGTAATAAACTCAGGAAGAAGAGAAGTATGCTGCCAGTGTAGCAGCTTCATGGTACTCCTAGACACTAATCTGTGTCAAAATGTCATTTCTGGTGAATTAGTTGAAGCTGGCAATGGTGAATCTTTCTGTTCAGATTGCTGGGAGCTGCTGAAGTGACCAATTGTTGCTCTGTTTTTGCAGCTAATAATTTCTCTTAACACACAGATGCTTTTATAGGTCATTGGTTATAGTTTCTTAGCTTGTGGAGCTGAGAAATAGGTCAGTGATTCATTTAGTGACCAGCTTGTTCATAGATTTAAAACAGCTGAATGATCAGGTTAACTGAAAATCTGATTACTTAGTATTGGCAATGTATGTTTATGCACTTCACAAAACAGTGGGGAAAAAATCAAAACAAAGTTAAAAAATTGCAGCTGAAAGGCAATAAAGAGGAACTCAGAGTTAAGAAACCACTGAGTAATGAATTCAATCTTTCTAGGAGATATTCTCTAATATGTGTTATAGGTAAGACTTTCAAATGCTTGTAAGCTTTTCCCATTTAAAAATTACAGAAGTCCCAAGCAGTGGTAATAGTGTCCCACCTATACAGATACATTAAATTATGAAAGCCCAGAAATTTAGGCTACCCAGGCATTTCCTATGTGCTCAGAGCCACCATGGCTTTGTTCATTCTATCAATGGGAAAACCAATAATCAGCCATTGGAGCAGCATGGGCAAGGACTGTCTGTTTTGATGAACATTGACTTGAGCCTAGAGGCTGTTACTATTGTCTAGCCTCAGCTTTTCTTTAGCTTTAGTCAATAGTAGGCAAAGCCATGCTTTTTTAACATAGTTTTTTATCCACTGATCTAAAGCATAAAGGATGTGTTATCCTCACCATTTCTTCCCCACCTCCTTTCTGAGTTTTCCGCTTTCCAACACCCCATGAGCTGCAAACATTTTCTGTTTGTCCTGCCCTCTATTTTTGGCTGTTTTGCCCCATTCTGTAGACTGATCCCAGTTCACTTACTGCATAACAGCCTAGCTGGAAAGACTGAAAAGGAAAAGAGGAAAGAGAACTTCCTGCTTTTACTGTAAGTAAAAGATACTGCTTTTACTTAGTATCTTTTTATCCTCTGTTTCTAATGCACAAGACTATATCCTCTTCTCCCTTCCAGTCCCTCTGTACAGGTTGTAGCATTTCCCACTTGGATAACCAGCAACTGTTTTCTGACACACATTCAGGTAAGAACTCATCTCTGCACCTTGGAAGCAAGATAGCCACCCACTGGTGTGTACCCCATTAATGATTTCTAAGGCAAATTAAAGACAAGAAAATGTGACTTTGTGGCACATAACTTCTGTATGAAGACTTTAGCCATGCAGGGCATCTTGGCACTCAGTTGACTATTTTAATTTTAAAAAATTGTAGAGAAAGAGGAATGAGCTATTTTGGATGCTGCCAAATTTGACTGTCAGAGGAAGTCCATCCCCACCAGTGCCATCATACTCGATCATTTCATAGGCCTTAGTGTATTCACTAGGACTCAGGATGCAAACTAGCAAAAAGAAAAGTCTTTTCACAGGTGAGACAACTAGATTTTCTGGGTGTTTTCAGTTTATGTTACCCATCTGAGAACATCTGCACATGCTTTTGGTACTGTGTCACTGATTTTTATGTTTTAAAGGGCATTTCTGACTGCCTAGCTAGGCTATTTGCTAATGTTCTTTCCTAATCAGAGGAAGGTTTGCATCACTGAGATTACAGGATGTCATCAGTGTCACATTTTCAGAAAAACAGAGATGTTTTGTAATGCTGCAGCAACTTGACTCACACTTTTCTTGTTCCTTTCTCTTACAGCAACAATAACAACAGCTGAACTTTTAAGAGTGATGGAGCAAGCTGAGGGTTAGTGATAGGGCTTATATTATAAGCTCCTGCTAGTGCAGCTTGTCTGTCACAGATGTCAGCAGCTAATCTGCCTGCTCTGAAGGGCAGGCATGGGCTAGCACCAGTCCAATTCTGCTAGTCCCTTAGTGACTGATTTCAGCTTCTGACATTTGTTGAGAAAGGAAAAGGTTTTCCCAAAAGCCCCCATGAAAGAATGGGAAATTGCATCCTATTGCAATTCACTGCAACATTAAAAAAATAACAAAAAAAAATTCCCAAAGGAAAAAAGGGTTTGTAGAGCCCACGGGGATCTTCTCAAACCATCCGGTGTGCCAGCTGTAATGCTGCTTCTGTGGGCTGCAGAGATAAGTAAGAATTGCAGAATCAAGGCTAAAATCCACAGCATCCTTGTGTAGAAACCTCACGTGGATCTGGAACCACATCCACGGCTGAACTTGTTTCGAAGCAAGCTCTGCTTCGGTGAATTGTAGAAGTTAAAGCTCTCTCTCCAGTAAACTCTCTCAGTTCTGGATTAAATGAAAAGACAAGCTACATTTTACTTCAGCTGCAGAGGTACTTAAGAAAAAGATTTATATCTTTCTTAGACCAATCCCACCAGTAAAAATTAGAACAATGAGATACTGGCCCTAACTGAGTATCATAAAATAACATAACTAAAATTAGAGTGATAATGAAAGCATAAAACTAAGTACCTGTCAGTTTTAAGTACCTCTCTGCTTAACTGGGCTTGTAAAATTCTGCTCTCTTTTATTGTCTTTTTCCCAATTTTCCTCCTTACATGCAACACAGGCCATTAAATCACGCTTATAATATTTCTGAGACTGCAATAGGAAGGAAAGTAGAAAACTGTACTTGAAGATATTTGCATCTAAGCTTCCTTAAACAAAGTGAAAAATGTATCCAAAGAGAGACTTTTAACATTGAAAAACTCCTCTGAAATGAAAGGCACCACAGAGCACAGCTAGGGCACTGTCAGACTTCTAAAAAAGTGTAGCTGGAAACTTCATCTCTACTATTTTTTTGAAAGTGGTACATGGATTTTAAATTTTGCACATGTCAGAATCTTTCTAAGTTGTCTGTAAAATCCTATGATGCTTACTACACTGTAGTACTGACTGTGTTTTTAAATACACTTCCTTCTGGTCTCTTAGCTTTTCTTTGGGCAAAACCCAAAGCTGAAGACTGCACTTCTGAAAGGATGACTTCTCTTCAGCAAAGTCACCTTCCTATTCAATCATTAGCAAAACACAGGATCGTTATGTTATGTGATGCAGGTGGGCTCCTGCTAGGCTAGTGCAGGGCTTGCCCATGGAATCCTTCACCTACAATCTTCCAAGACTCCTACAGTTGAAATCTAGATGAGACTCTGAGAGATGGATAAAGGTGGGATGAACCACCCAAAGTGCTGCTGTAGGGTTTGTTTTTTGGGTAAGCCTGAGCTTATCTCAGCTCAGCCATCTTCACCATCCTTTCAGCAGCTAAATATTAAGGGCCTTGTCCCTACTTTGCAATGTCTGAGGACTCCCAAGCTCTGGCAGCAACCATGCACCCACGCCCTCTTTTGCACCTCAAACTGTCTGTTTTAACATGGAAAACCTTGCTGGCTGAGCCACAAGGATGTGCCCCCCTTCATTTAAAAACTATTGAAACCACCCTTGAGAGATGTGAAGCCAATGAGCATCTCAGGTAAGCTATTGAGATCTGAACAATGCAATTCTGAAAAGCAAGTTTTCAGGCACTTTTATTTATTCTGCATTACTACTGCTGTGACAGAAATCTACAATTTATTAATCTCTTCTGTTTGGGTCTTTTGAGGTCAGTAATGGAATGAAACTCAAATAAAATGCATCAGTTTTCAAAAGAGCTTTGGTAACTTCCCTGATCTCCTATGTATGAATAGATCAGGGCTTCATTTATTTGCAGAGGAGCACAGGGAGTTATTAGTTAAAGGTTTGTCTCATTCTTGGAAATGAATTATGTAAATTATGTATTACAGTGCTTGGGTCTAAGCTGGAATTAGAGACTGAATTATTTAAATATAAATTGTCTGCAGGGTTGCAATGTTTCCCAAACACCTCTGGTATAAACAATACAAGATAAACTAATTTAAGGAACAAGTGGTTCATCAGGGCATTGCAACTCTGGGGGTGGGAGAGGGTCCCCTTCCACTCCTCAGCAGAGGTTTGGGAAGACTCCTGACCAGAGGACCACAAAACTAAAGTTTCATTTGTAAGGAAGCAATGAGCTGGGAGGAACGAATTGCTTCAGATGCCTCCCAGTGGGATGTGAGTGTGCTCAAATGCCTGTTCAGAGCAGGAGCTGACTGCAGCCTCCAGGATCAGGAATAAAGTATTTTTTGTAAGGATATGAGTGCAGAGGCACAGGAGGGGAGCAGACCTCACAGTTCAGACAGCCACAAGATGGCCAGTAAAATTGTACTGCTAAAAAAGAATATCTCTGCAATTTGGAAAAACACTTCAGAAAATGGAAATTTGCTGTGAGTGTTCCTGGCAGCAAGAAAAGAAGAAACAGAGCCTGGGTATGCAGTGCAAGGAGCAAAGCCTTGTCTGGACACAGGCTTTCATGTGCCAGCTTAGTTAATTCATGCACAGTCAGCCACTTAAACAGGGGAAAAAGCTGTCAGCCAGTGAATTATCTGTACTGCGTCTTACACAGAGGTGCCTACTCATTAGCTGTCACTTTCAAGTCAGTGCTTGCTTAAGATTTGTCTTGAAAAAAACCCCACTGTGCTCTATAGAAATGGAAATATTTTTCTTGAAGAGACAAAAAAAAAAAAAAAAGCAAGATGGATGAACTAAAGGATTGAAAAAACAAACCTAAATCTACCTTGGGTGTATTCATTGGTGCCTTTAGTAAAATGAAAGGTAGAGAAACAAAGTACTTGAGGGGAAGTAAATTACATTTTTTAAACCCTTTTTATTTCTATTTCTAGGGTGCTTCAACTGACTGATTGACTATTTTCTCAGCTGTGAAGGATTCATAGGAAGAGACTAAAATCTGAAAAGCACAATCTTGCAGTAATACTCTACCATAAAAAAACACACCAGCACATCCAAGTTGTAATGTGAGTACTAAGATTTTTCCAGCCACACCTTAAATATCTGAAGATAAACTTTGATGTCCTAAAATAATGCTGTTTAAATGTTGCTTGATACTTTTTTAGGCTGTGGCAGCTCTCATTTGATCCTCCCATCTGAGTCCTTTTCTCTAATCCTGAATTAAAATTTTCTCCACTTTTTTCCTTTGCATACTTTCACTTTAATTATGAACTTTACTTCACAAATAGCTAATATAGAGTCCAGAATAAAAAGCAACATTAGAGACGAGGGTTTTTTAAAGCTTCTTAGATACCTAAAGATGCAAATAGGCATCTAACTACTTTCAAGGGTATAGATACATGATCTGGGGCAAGTTTGGTTCCTAGACTCTTTGAAAAAAGTGTGTTTTCCTAGCTGGTCATTTAAATATCTTTAAATGATCTAACCTGGGTGACCAGTTCTAGTCCAGTGTTATGAGACACCCTTTAAAATCATGGAGTCCAGCTCCAGTCCTGTCTTAGCCCAGCTCTGCAGAAGTGGTGCACTTGTTTGTGCATGTAAACTGTCCCAGTGGGATCAAAGTGACAGTGTCCAGCTGGGAACCAGACAGATATTATAGGAAAAGAGTGTAGTCTGCAGAGAATTTGTATTTATAATGCGTGTACAAACAAGAGGCTAAATTAAGGCTGTTTGCATGGCTTTCAGTCTGCATTTTGAGCATGTGCCTTTTTAACTTCAGGCCACTGTACGGAGGAGTGTTGGTGTTCCTCAAGACACTTTGCCTGCTCTTCCATGCCAGTGGAAACCAGGACTGGAGCAGTGACTATCACAGCTGCTGACATGTGATGCATCCCTTTGTTTGTATGCTTGTATTAAGCACACAGACAGCTGACTCTCCAAGTATTCCACAGTCTTTGCAATGCCAGGGATGCTATTGCAGAAATCTGTAAACTTCTGCATGGTACCTGAAATCATTCAGACACCATGCTGAAACCTGGAAATTCTCCTACTTTCACTCTCATTTTCAAAGTGGTGCAAGTAGTATCTTGCCTGAAATTCTTACTTCTTGGAAAACAGTACCCTGTCCCAGCACATGGTATATTTAATCACTGAGCAGCTCTTTGTGCAGGTGAGAATGGTTTTTTTTTTCACTTATCTAAAATGTCACAACCCAGACAGGGACATGCTGAGTGGAGTTATGGCTGAAAGCACAACTTCTCAGCAACCTGTCTTTAGAACTGTCAGTTCAGTATAGCTGACTACAGAGCTGCAAGACTGTCTGAAAAAAAATAATCATGTTTGTCTTTTGTCTTTTCTGATATTTTGTTTCCTTCTCTTCGATATATGCCTTTCTTCATTTCTTTTGAGAAAATATGCTGGTTTATTGAGCGGTTGGAGTAAGTTTGTGTGTTCAGTTACTTCATTTTGTCTCAATAAACAGAATGGCTCCATATTTAGGTTGCAATACAGACATCACTTAACAAAACTTTAAGAATTTGATTAAGTTGTACAAGTGCTGAGTTCACAAAAACATCACTTAAGGAAACCTCATATTTGTATCAGTTATACAAACGCTGAGTTTGCCAAAATACAGTCAGTTGTCTATGTCTCCTTCCTCCTGCTTGAGTTGGGTTCCAAGCATCTGGGTTAGACGTGCTGCAGCTCACCAGTGTTAGGTTTGTATTAATGTCTGGTAATGAAACCCATGATGTAAAGACTTGGAGGTATGATCCAATAGGAAACAGAGTCTTTCTAGAAGCTAATGTATAAGCCCTCTGTTAATCTATTTAGATTCTGACTACTTATTTGGGAATTTTTACATCTCCTACAATGTCTGCAAAGGTCAATCCACACACAGCCTGAGTCCACAGCCCCCTTGAAAGTCAGTGAGGCCAGATCTCCACCCTAAATTCTTATAATTGCATATTCAGGTGGAGAGACTAACATGGAGTTCATCTGAGGTCCACAACTCATTCTTTTCCCTTTAGAACTGGAGACACTTTTAGGAAATGGAGATATCTGGGACTCAAAAAAAGCAAAAAGATGTCTGCCAAATATAGGAGCTATATTTAAAGCCTGTAAGTCGGGCAAGTGGGTGGCATGAAACTATCTCATGTTTCTGAAACTAGGGGCCTGATCAGATCAGACAGGCAGCTGATGGGAAACTTCTAATCTCCAAGGAGCTGGAATGGCAGACAGGGAGGAAAGTGCAGGAAGAATTTTTAAAAGCAAACCAGTACCTGTCTTTTCTGCTTTCTGAAGATGTAATCTCACAAATATGTGCCTTGCCTGAGGAGTCAGCATCCTAGCAAGAGGTTGGCTCAGCCCCCTTGGGAGGCAGAGCAGCACTTACACCTCCCGCTGGTTGGAGCACATGGGCTGTTTTCCATAAATTGCAGCATTTCTTCCTAATCCTTGCAGACAAATATGCTGGCAAACACTAGCAGAGCTTTCCACAGAGAATACAGTTTGAAATCACCATATTGCTTCCTGTGAGGCTGAACCAGTGCAATCCCGTGCAAGGGATCCCTTCTGTGGGATGGGTGAGAGGACGAAGAAATGTGAAGGAAGTTTTAAATTAATAAAGCTACCTAATCCCCCTTCTAAATAATCCCTTAGGAAGCTTACATTAATGTAAATTTCATATAATCTCATTGTCCAGGACAATATCTGCCATTCCAGTATTAGTCCTCAACAGATCAACACAGTGAATGCAGGTATTTAAATAGGAACACAGCTTTGCAGTTGCACATCACGTCTGGGCACAGGTACTGGTGTGGGCATTGTTAGGGAATGGTCAAGTTCTTTTATTTACCTAAAGCCTCTTGATTGCTATTTAACCATGAATATTTAAGCTGCAATCACAAGATGGTTTCCAACCATCCAGGCATTAACTTTGCTAAATTCTCTCCTGCTAGCAGCAGTGGGCAAGCTGCACGACTGTAGCAATCTGCATTATGACTTAGGGGACTGTATAACTATAGTGCTACTATAGTACTACTACTACCCCTTGTAGTAATGCTGCTAACTCGACAGGGAATGAGTAAAAGCCAGGTAATTAAGATGACATCAAGATCTACAAGCTTCATTATGCTTTTACTTCAGTTTCACCCTCTGTAGTTCTGGTTTCTGCTGCCAACTTCTACGTGCTAAGTGACATTGCAAAATGGCAGGGAAACATCAGGCCTTAAATCTCTTATAGTTCGTAAGAGGATCTTTTTTTTTCTTTTTGAAAAACAATGGTTTGTTAATGGGGCATGTGGGGAAAGCACTTCAGATGAGGCATAGGACAGTCCCTTTATAGTCATTATACAAGCAGAGCCAAGAACCTGTAGTTCTGTCTGCCTGTACTTGTCTTTTCTGTCTTGCTGTTGCATGCCTACAGCTTATGCTACGCTTGCTCCTGCTGCTCTGCACTTACTGTATATGTACTGTGTCTGGTGACCTTTGCCTCTTGCAGGGAATTGAGGGTCTGTCTCATCTAGAATTTGACTTGTAATGTTTGTCTGTGCCACGCGTTGAATGTACATCCAACAGTCTTTGCCACATTTTCTTAGAAATGGAAAATTGGTATAGTTCAAGCCAATTTTTAAAAAATAGTTCTGTAGTCCTTGGTGACTTGCAGTAAGTTGTAGTAACTCTTTAACTCAGAGATCCCAAGTCTGTACCAAAAAATGCCTCTTGGTAGCTTCTGAAATGCCATGCCACATTTTCAAGCTTGTCCAGCTCTTCCTGCAAAATCTAGGCTCTACAGAAGTACTGCTCTTACACACAAATGCTGTGTCAGCCTTGCTCTGTCTCTAGGCAGATTTCTGTTTGCTTACTGAATGTGGATGAGCCCTGGGTGGTGCAGTGCCATATGGTTTTCACAGATCAGGCCTCCTCAGATCTGGGAAAAAAAAACCTTGTGTCAATTAATTTCACAGCAGAGCTGAATTATGATCGGCCATTCCTTGCCATCCTAAAGTCAGACAATCTGTGGTGTTATCTCTTGTATTAATTTCTGTGGCTAATTTGTATATGGATGTAGAAACTTTCAGAAGGCTTCAAATACTGATTTTGAAGAAAAAGTTCTGCTTAAGCTCCTCAGTTTCCTTCAGGGATACTCAATGAACCAAAACCTCTCCTTTTAACTCCCTTTTTTAATGATCTACCTGCTTTTCTCCATGATCTCAGGCCAAGTGGGCTGGCCGTAAAGCCAAACAGGACATAAATATCTGAAAACTTACAAACAGCTATTGAAATAGGAAGAATTAGAATAAAAATAAACAATAAAAAATGGAAAATTCAAATAAAAACCTTGATAGAAACTAGCTGATGCCTGAGCTGGCTTTCAGTCTGATTTTTTAAATGCAATCCTGTAACATGTCTATCTGTGTTAAAAAAACCTAAGTCTTTCTTTGTGAATGTTTTGTTTGTGGTTTTATTCGTTTTACTTTAAAAAAGCTTTAAAAATTAATCAGATTCATGCTGGTGACCAGGAGCACAAAAGAAAGGCTTGAGCACTTGGAAGCACTAGGGAAAGAATGGGAGGAAAAAAAATACAAAAAGGGAAAATAATAATTTAGGGAAAATAATATACTTTCAATCAATACACAATCTTTTGATCTAAGGGTATCAGAAAGACACAGCAAGTAAAATAGAAAGTAAAAAACTGGTTGTGTCCAGAAACAGTTAAATATTTAGTTTTGGTAAAGAGAAACAGACACTGAATCATGGAAAAGAGGAAAAGAGAGTTTGAAATATAAACATTAGATGGGGCCAGTGAAAGTGAAGAAAATAAAGATCCAAAGAGTTGAGGTTAGGGGTATGGTATTTAGAAATCTAAAAGTGAACTGTGGCAAGGATGCTGTACAGGCAGATAAGGGTAAGAGATGAAAGAGAAAAGGGAATAGTTTAGATGAAGATACTAAATGTCAAATTGAGACTCAAAAGTACAGCTCAGAAGGGACCACTGACAAAAGGAAAAAAATGAGACACCTGAAAGGAGGGGAAGATTACACTTTTTATTACCAATTCTCTCAGACACTCAAGGCAACTGCTGGAAAAAGCACTGCTCATCCTCCTCTACAAAAAGAAAAGACAGAAAGAAATATGGACATACAAAATGCCCTCAGTTAAATGAAGCAAGAATTTGGGAAGGCCACTAAATAACAGCAATGGAGAAATTAGGGCCTGAGGTCACGAGCACATGTACCAAAGGGGTGATACCAGCTGAGACATGAGATGGTTCAAAAATACCACCTGCAAAAGTTAATATTAGAAATAGGGAAAGTAAGGAGAAAAGCAGCTTGCCAGAAGGTTGTGCCAACAGTCTTAACATTAACACTGCAGTTATTGGGATTAGTCAACATATCATGGAAGGGAATGGATAAAAAAAAAAGTGGAAGGAGAAAGAGATACATTTTTGATTAGCAAAATATCATCTTGTATCTTTTATACACCTTAGACATATGAAGCCCCAAAACTGCCAGAAGAAGAACAGTGTCCTATTGTGTGCGTGATGTGGTGGATGACAGACTGGATCAGAAGTTTCTCAGCCAGATGAGTTCCAGTCCCAGTGATTATAACCAAGCTCTTGCACAGGCACACAAAACAACACAAATGTAGAAGTGGAGGATGCAAACCAGCTCTGGAGCTCACTTCCATCGTGACATGGCCAGTGACTTGCATGACAATTTGCATGGATTGTAGCTACAGGTGTGGTGAGGGGACTGACCTGTTCCACTTGCTGGGAAGTCATGACAGAGGTAGGATGGCATGAAAACTTAGGAAGAACGTGGCTTTCAGCCGAAATATTTTAAAACAAAGCAAGACATTTTAAAAACTGTTGTAGATACATCATCTTCTCACTTAGCAGATCTGGTAATTTGTTCACTTTGCTGATCACAGTGATTTGTAAATTATATTTTTTCACTCTGCTCAAGCAGCAAAGGTGACTGTGCTATGGAAAAGTTAGCAAGGTCCTGCAGCTTTTCCCACCGTGCCTTCACCCCAAAGTTGCAGGGTGACTGACAGAGTTAAACAGCTACAGTTGTAACAGAGAAAATACATCCCAAATGGAGTAACTCAACAAGCAAGGAAGGCACTGGGCTATGCTTGCATTAGAAACCTCATATAACAATTACGTGGTTATACCACAGCAAGTTATATCAGTAAAACAGAATCACATCTCCACACATCACTGCTTTAGCAATACAAAAACAGTGGACAAAACAAGCTGTCAGGCATAAAATTGTTATATTTTAAAACGTTGCAAATATTTGTCTATTGTTAATAACTTGATTAGAAGTACATCGTCACTCATCACAGTGCAAAAATTTCAATTAGAAGAGAGGTTTTTGGTTATGTTTTGACTGATTTTGGCCCTGATTTTAAAGAACTGAACCTCTCAAATAGTCATATTAAAACATCTAGATACAAATACTGAATTGCTTGATTAAATATAAATTATCTTTCTTTAGTGATAGCCCAATAAGAGTTTTACAAAGTCCTCTTTGAACAACTGCCTCCTAAAAATAGGAAACACCAACTCTTACTGATATTAAAGGAAGAAAATAATGTGAAATGCTGTCATTGCCTGGCATGTGCTTGCCTGGTCACCCCATGGTTTAGCTTTCTGTTGATCAGGCCAATATTAGTTCTTCCATTTTAGTGAACACAACCACCAAAAACATATTACCACTAATATTTTACTGTTATAATTTAATCGACATTTATTAAATTGCTGCAGTTAAATTTGATCAAATCGGTTCCTACTGTTCATTGAAAAATTGGCTGCCTACCTGAGTGGTGGAGAGTACAATGAAAAATAAAATTTCTTGAATTTAATACTTGCATATGATTGCTGTTCTCTACTGTAAGGATACCAGCTACTGATAAAGCATTTCTAAAATTTAAAATCACTAAAGATTCTGCATGTTTGAGACTATGATTCTCAATCTTCACATAATAAATAATGAGAAACCATCTACTTGTTTACTCCCTCTAGATTAATTAGCTATCAAAATGTCACAGACCCTGGGTATAGAAGCACATATGGATTGCTTTCCTATAAATCCCTGACTGCCCTCACTCTTCTGCTTTTGCCTGAAGGTGCAAAAACTTGTTAAAGTAATTTCCTTTTACTTTTAGAGGTGAGTAATGTTCCTTTGAGTAATAATTTTAAAAGAGGATGTAGTTTTAGAGATCTGATGGGCATCCAGGACCAGACAAAACGGTAACACACACAAAAATCAGAAATAGTGCAGCATTTATTGACATTTGCAAATGCAGTCATATTTTGAAAAGCATACTTAGTTTCACATATTACTCATCTCAAGGTGAGTAGTGATTTTATTATCTCAAATACAAGTTTTGATTTTATTTTATTTCTATTTTGGCCTTGTTTGCAAGGTACTTGTATTCTTAGAGCTATAATTTCAGTTTGCATTTGTAGAAGTAACTTTGGGTCACTGAAAGTGACTTGGCTGACTTGATGCCAAAATATATAATTATTATTGAGCTATAGCATGAAGTAGAAAAGCATACAGGAAAAAGCCCATAGTTACCCAAACTTATAGCTGAAGTATTCAAGCAAACTCAAGCCTTGGTAAATTGTCCTTTTTAGAAAAAAAGCTTCTCTTAAAATGCAGTCTGAACCAATGTTCTTGTGCTTCCTCCAGTAGATACTACACCAGACATAAAAAGCCAGTTTCCTGGTGGTTTGCCCAGACAATGTAAAAAACCAAAATCTCTGGCTCAATCTGTGTACACGGGGTGAAACAACATTTACATAGCACACCACTTCCTTTTTCACTGCTAGCATTTCCCATCTGAGGAGTCTGCATTTCCCCATGAACAAACACCTGAAATAGCAACAAACTTCAAAATGGATCTCACATTCTCTGTTTGTCTATAAATGTCACCAAAATCCAAGTGAAAAGAAATATTTGGTCTTCTAAATAATTTTCAAAGCTATAATGCCAGAACATAAAATGTCTGACCTAATAATAATTTCAGTGAGTGATTTTAGCTTGGCTTCTCAGAATGAGCTCTGAGGCCAGAAGAAGTCATGCGTTCCTTAAAGATACAGGATTTCACTGGGTTGTATGGGTTTTTTAAAGCAAATTCCACAATTCTTTCAAAGTCCAGGCCAAATTAGTAAATCCTTCCTGTTGTTTTCATCAGGGAATATGAAAGTACACAGTAATACCCTTTGTCATCAGCTAACGATGTTATTTTGTATCTCCTGATCTTCTAAGCCTCATCTTGCAAAGATGACACGTCCTGCAGATCAAGCCCCTGTTCAGCCCAGATTGACTGCTGCTTTTCACAAATCCTTCTCACAAAGATCAAAACTTTCACACTCAGAATTCTCCTAGAAGGAAAGAGAGTCTCTTCATCTGAATCCAGGGCCAAAAAGATCCACATGGAGTTGAATCTTAAAGCACATCCACATTGACTACCGAGACTGCAAACATTTCCGTAAGCTTGCCTTTAACAGGCAAAGCTGTTGCAAAGAAAACCATGAATTTAAAATCAAAACATTACTGTGGAAAAATTATCTGTAGTGGGATTTAGATGAACTTCAAATAAGCTTAGCCAAAATAAAAAGCTTTTTTCATGAGCTTGTTCTAAAGCACTTAAGCAAGCAAAATGCGTTGATGAACTTGATGCAGCTTCCAAATTTTAAATAATTTGCATCTGTATTTGAACAAAATAAATATTTAACAGAGATAATACAGAAGGCTCCCTCTTTCATAGAATTTACAAATATCTGTGTAGAACTTTATTTATTGGAATTTCAATTTACATTTCTTATCATCAGAATACCCTTTGGATGGAATTCACTTCAGATATTGCATAGTAAGAAATCAGAAGCTTGTGGGGTTTTTTTTGCAGGGGTTCTAGTAAAACATTCATACATTTTAACCACAGGCATTTTTTTTTCACACACCCCACCTTCCCCCCTCCCCTATATTTTCAGTCTTCCAACAGCTTGATATTTTATCTGAAACGCTTTAAAAAATGGATAAACTGTCCTCCACCAGAAAGAACAATAAACAAAGCTTTAGGCAAACTAATGCAGCCTGAAGATTCAAGTAAGCCAGAGATTGCAGTCCTCATGGTTTAATTATAGGCACCATAATAGATTCTTTTGCACACAGGCTTCCTCAAGGGCTTCCATAAAATATTTTATTCTCCCTCTAAAATAGAAATTACTATCTCTAACTTAAGAAAAAAAAATAGTAGAAATGGAAAATGCTTAAAACAGATTCTGAAAAGAACCACAAAGAGCACGTCTCAAACAAGCTGAGATTTTTGGCTCTGATCTGATTACACTGCATGAACCCCATAGGTGAAGATGTGTAAAAGTATTGTGATTTACTGAATTTCCCACAGCATTCATGTGACCAGCACCCCTGTTACTGGGAACTATAATAGTGAACTGCACTGGTGCATTGACTCCCACAGCAAAGCCTGGCAGTATAGTAAAGAAAACAACAGCTCAGTAAGGTTTTGTTATTGCATAAGGTGGTGTTTTTCTGTATTTACTGCAGAAATATGTGGAGCTGCACAGAAGGACCTACATCAAATACCAAAAAGGCTGAAAGGGAGAGAATGAACTTCCTTTTTGACCTCTTCAAAGACCAAGTAAAGGTTTGTCTTTCAACTCTCAAATAAATGAGTATGCCACTGCTGTTTATCCACACCAGCTGCTTCAAGAAAACAAAACACAATCAAAGCTGCTAACTTTCTTCTGTTAATCATCTGCTGCAAAAATACACTAAATAATTTTGTGTTCTAATTTTATGAAAAACTTCAGCTCATAGCCCTTTCTCATCATTTCAAATTCCTTTCCTTATGTACATCTATGGACCTGAGCAAGACACACCAGAGGACATCACAGCAACACTTTGCTATTAAACTGCCTATTTTTGTTTACTTATATAATTTTTTTTTTCAATTACATGCTTCCACAATTTGCTAAAATATTTATTTACACACTACATGTTGAATAAAATTCTCCAGATCAGCTAGGGAATCATGAAGAGAATCATTTGTGTCTTGGCTTCTGAGAAACTTTCGAAGGGTATCTAAAGCACTCAGAGCCTCATGTTTTGATGGTAAAGGCTGTTGAGCTCCTTGAAATCGATCACCTTCATCCTCATCTTCATCACCCACAAACATCCCAGCTTTATCTGATGTGCTTTCTTTGACATACATCCTTTCATTATTTGTGGGCATTTCACAAGTTGCCAAGCCATCATCTAGAGCTGCATATTCCTCCAAAGATAAACCTTCTGGGAACTCCACTCCAGCTGCCTGAGCATGTGCAATCAAATCGAAATCACCTTCATCCTCTCTGTGGTTTCCATTTTCATTGGCTTCCCATTTGAATCCTGTTTCATTGTAGCTTTTTACAACAGTCTCTGGTGTCACTGTCCTCCAGCACAGGTGCAACATCTCAATTGCATCAAGAAGAGTCAGCATAAACTCTTTATTACCTTCTACACAGTCAACAAATTTCTTGATAAGGCAGCGCCTGTATTTTACCTTCAGGCTTCTGACAGCTCCATGTTTTGTAGCTGTAAATGAAGAAGCACCTGGAGGAGAGAACACTAACTTGACAGACTTCAGGTTCTTCACTTCTGCGTGAGCAGGGAGAGAATCAACAAGAATAACCACTCGTCTCTGCTCTGCTTGAAATCTGTCATCAAGCTTATGCACCCACTGTTCAAACACTTCCAGAGTCATCCACGCCCTATCATTTGCTTCATAATCTACAGGGAGTGACTTCACATCTTTGAAGCAGCGTGGATTTTTGCTTTTTCCTATAACGAGCAAACGAAGCTTCTCAGAGCCATCCAAATTTGTACCCACCACTACAGTTATTCTCTCTTTGCTTAGTTTACCTACAGAACAAGTTTCCCCTTTAAAGGCAAATGTGTTGTGTGGTAACATCTGGTACAACAATCCAGTCTCCTGTATATAAAATATATTTTTTGGCTGATAATCATTTAAATAACAATGGAGAACGTTTTGGTACCAAAGAGCTGGAGCATCCACTGCAGTAGAAGCAGCTGCTTCTACAGGTGGTGGAGCTCTGAAAACCAAACCGTACCTTGACTTAAAACGATCGAGCCAACCATTACTGCATTTGAAATCACTGTGTCCCAGCTGCTGGGCAAAGTCATTAGCCTTGAGCCGCAACATCGGACCATTCACCGGCACGTTCAGGCACTGAGCAATCCTATACCACTTCATCAGTGCCTCCTCCAGGTCAGTATAAAAAGCAGTCCTTAGTCTTTTTCTTTTAGGATCAAATCGTAAAGATTCAAAAGCTTCCAGAACTTTTTCTTTATTCTTCATAATTGAAGACAAGGAGTTCTTCTTTATGCCATATTTGGCCGCGATGTCTGCCTTTTTCTTGCCGCTCTCCACAGCGCTTATGATGTCAATTTTTTCCTCAATAGATATGCTTTTTTTCCTCCTCACGATGGGCTGGGGCAAAGGACTCCCTGAAGCCTCTGCCATGGTACCGAGCTCGGTCTTCCAGGCGCGGACATCCGCTCCGGGGCAGTCCGGCTCCCGTTCTGCCGGTGGGTTCGGTTTTCAAGCCCGCGCTCTGACCTCAGCGGCATGGCACTTGGCAGAGGCAGGAGCAGCCTCCCGATTCCAGCCGGCACAGGCACGCCAGCGCCCCAAAGCTTCGCTCTGCCAACGCCTTGGCCGGGAGCGGGCTCCTCACCTCAGCCCGGGGCTGCCGCCAGCACCCCGCAGCAGGGCTGGGGGCGCCTGAGGAACCTGCTCCGCACCTCCAGGGATGGACACGGACGGTGCCACCGCAGTGACCGGTGTCCCCCCAGCCTCCCCCGACACACAGCGGCCTTCCCTCAGAGAAGCCGCCACGTCCCCAGGTCCTTCCAGCGGGGGGGGGCCCGAAGCCCCTCGCCACCGCCTCCCTGCCTCTGGGCACTTGTCAGTGTGCGTGTCTGTGTGTGTCCCTTCCCCCGAGCGGGGCCACCCTTCCAGAGGCCTCCGCAGGGCGGTAGTATGAAACCAGTGCCAGTAGAAGAGGAGGGTCGGGTCGGGTCGGATCGGATCGGATCGGGTTGGGCCGGGTCGGGCCGGCGTTATCGCTGGGGGGTGAGGAGCGGAGGCCTGAGCTCTGGTTGCTATGGCTACAGCTCGGAGGGCAGAGACCATAGACACGGGCTCCGCAGCCTAGAGAGGCCGCAGCCCTCCGCGCCACGGCGGCGAAGCAGCCGTCAGCCGCATTTCCGGCCAAGCGCTTCCGGCTCCTGCTGGTACCGGAGGAGGAAGAAAATAAAGCCGGAGAGGGGGCCCCGGCCGCTCCCTGCCCGGCTTCTTCCTTCCCCCTCTCCCTCCCTCCCTCCCTCCCTCCCTCCCTTCGCCCCATCCTCCCTCAGCACGACGCCTTCGGGGCCGAAGCGGCGCCGCCGGCAGGTGAGGGTGGAGTCGGGGTGAGGCCGAGCCGGGCCTTCGGGCCTCGGGTTGTGGTCGGGCCCGGTCCGGTCCGGTTCGGGGGTCGCTGTGGTGGAGCGGGGAGAGCCGCCCGTCCCGTTCCGTGCCGTCCTACGTGCCGCACCGGCCTCCGCATCCCTGGCTCCCCGTGGGCGCGGGCAGCGGGCGGCTGGGCCTGCCGGCTGCTTGGGGGGATCCTGCAGCCCCTCCTGGGGGGCACCGGGCGCTGCTCCCGCCCGCCTGGCCCTCCCTGCAGCCCCGGGTGCCGGCGGCTGGGCGGCTGCCTTCGCCGTAGAATTCGGGAGTGCGGTGCGGGTTGCGGGTCTGCCCGTTTTCTTGCCGGTGCTGCCGGCGGGGACCCCGCTCCGCGGGGTGGAGGGCACCCGGAGGGGGCGGGCAGGGCCTGAGCGAGGTGGAAGGTGGATTTTAGGGGAGAGGAAAGGAAAGGAAGGTGTTTGGTAGTGGAGGAAGGAAACTAGAGGCTGCATAAATTTCGTGCCCCTGGGACTTACTCCACACCCTGCCAATTACTGCTTCAAGTGTTCCAATTTGTCTTTTGCAGCTGGTTACTGTTCTTAAAACGTGGGAACACTGTGGGGTTGGGTGACAAGCAGGGGTTGCATCTGCATTGTTTACAAGCTCTGACACTTCTTGGAGTGCTGCTGGTACTGTCTCTCTGGTCTGTCATTTTTAACTGAACCCCACTCATAGCCTTGCATTTTCCATCCCCTGAACTGGATGTACCTTTGGTGTCTTAATGTGTGGTTGTTGTGCCTGGGGAACTGGTAACAAGGAGTTAGCCCTTGTGGTCATGACTTTGTTATCTAACTGTTGATTCTCTAGAAAAGACAGCAGAAGGATTCTTTTTCAGTGCAAAGGGTGCAATTTTATTTGTGCAACTTCAAAACTAAATGGTTGTCTGAATCATATGTATGTTTTAATGTTTGCACACACCTACAGTTAAAATGTAGGGAGTAAGTAACACAAAAGAACATTGGATTGGAAAACTGGGAACATGAGGCAGTGTCTTAATCACTTGCTTCTTTCTGTTCTGATGGAAGGTGAAACCTTAGTGGGAGCCCATACCTTACCTTGGAGATAAGCAGAGCATTACAGCACCCGGGGACAGGTTGACCCAGAGTTAGGGTGTGTGCAAGGTGGTGGCAGCCCTGTTCTCCATTCTCTGTCTCTGTTGTGTCTTGTAACTTTCAAGCATAACCAGATGTTGCAAGTGGAGATGCCAGAGAATTCAGGAGCAAAAAGAGGAAACTGGTGTGATTGCAGCAGAGAAGTGTTTAATGCAGTTCTTTAGATTCTTTTTAAAAAGCTTTTTGTAATGATCTTGCCAACAGTTGGTGACAGAACTCTTTGTGAGAAACTGACATTAAGAAAACATGCACTAGATCCCTATTTTCCACCTGCATTTTCTGCAGCAGTAAAAAAACTTTTATCTATGCAGTGGAGTAATTAGACAGCAATAAAAGGGTATAATAAACTTTAATTGGCCAGAGGATATCTTGCTTTTAATTTATTGGTTATTAATTTAAGAGAAAAATTTAAGTGACGGAGCCACTGCGTTTTGTTTAGAAAAGCAGCTGTTAACTGCTGAGAATCCCACAGCTCTCATTTTTGAGGTAGTAAGTAATTTGCTTAAGGAGGTTATTCTTAACATAGTTATATTACTTATGCAAAATGAATTTATAGTTTATTACATTTAATTCTTATTGTATGAGTAAACAAATATGAACTTGCCTTTTTTCTTATTAAAAGGTCCAGAAGTGTGCTCTTATAACCACTAATTATAATTCGTTAAATGTCTCTAGATTTTTCATCCTTGAGGAAGCTTAGTATATTTTTTTATAGGTTGTGGCTTAGCTTTGCTTTGCCTTTCATTTTGCCAGTTGAAGAAATCATATATTAATCTCCAGGATTTAAAAATTGTATGCTTTGATTTATGGTGAGCATAATTTAAAATGACTGATGCTGTAATCTGATAAGCATTTAAGTTGGCTTGGCCACGGGGGAAAGATTCTCAGTCTATTCCATCTCCTCTGTACTACTCTGGTACAGTATTTTTGTGAATTTACAGAATTGGTCTAGTGGGAAAAGAAATTATAATCCAGATGAGTGATATGGGCAGGATTTCAGGCTTAAAATGATGTCGGAATATGGATCAGGCATGTTTTTTTCAAATTTGTATTAATTTACTTCACTCAGTGTAATTGCAGTTGGTGGTAATGAACATCCTGGTGCATTTAACAGTCACCTTGCATGTTCTGAAGTTGTGGCTGACTTAGCAAAAGAATAATTGATAATGCAGAATTCAGGCTGTACTGGAAATGAGCAAGCTCTTACAAGGACTCTTTCCCTGACACCTGCAAGAGGAAATCGGGAAGAGATGCAAAGGTCTGTATGCATATCTGTAACAGAATATTAATTATCAGTAACGTGTATCTACTTGCCAGTTTTGGCAACATTTCACACGATTGTCTTCTGGATCTTTAAAAAAATGTATAAAGTTTTCATTCTTGCATCCAGCATTTGAAACTTTCATCCCCATGTTTTCATGCTACAGGAGCAGTCATCAGGGAGTGCTGTAGTTAACCTATAATGTACAGATAAACTTTTTACAAAAGTCACCTTTACAACATGAAGAAGGGGAAACTGTCAATTAAAGTTGGTCAGAGTGATCTGGCAGAGCTGTGTTGGAAGTGTTGATACTGCTTGCAGGAAGAGAACACTGTTCAAAAAATGGGGTAGGTTGGAACACAGGGTGATTTATTTTAGATTTTTAAAAATTATTTGTCTTTATGCAGGGTCTTCTGCATGGGTTTGTGAGATGGTTCTACCCTCTAGATTAGGTTATTATGAGTTCTTAAGGCTATAAAGAAAATATTTTTGGTACTACTTATAGCATTTAATAGTTTTATTTTTAGAAAGTTACCATGGTATATAAGTTTATATGTGAGGTACCAACATAACTCCAGGATCAGTTATGTGGAAAAACTGAGGTACAGGTTGTCCTAACCAAGGCTGCACTACAAGATGAGTCTAGCTTCTTGTCTAACTGTCAGAGGAAAAAAAAAATCACACTTTTATAGTCCATAATGGAAATTTTTTATCTATTCAGAAAACAGGCTGTTAAGCACGGAGGGCTTTTTAAACAACAAGTAATGTTTAGGCAGGACTGGGTCAGAAAGCAGCAACTCTGCTGTGTGGGCTTTCATATTCAAAAGAACTCTAGAACATTCAGAAAGATATGTGAAGAAGCAATACTTAATTTCTTTGAAAGAAATTAGTATGGGTTGGACAAAAATCCAGCCTCATTCAGTGATAGCCTTGAATTAATTGCTTTTCTAGAGAAAATACCTTATTTTATGCCTTTGGTTTTCCAAAGTAAAGCAGTATGTTATCCAGTGTAATGTGATCGAGGTGGTTCAGTTTCTCAGCTGTTTGTGTCCTTATTTAATTTCTCTTGTCATGCAAGCTGCTTACCTTATTAATAATTAGCTTTAATCAGAATGCTTTATAACTTGGTAAATTGAAATAAAATGTAAATGGTGAGCTCTGTAATTTTTCTTGATCTGGTATGTGGCTGAATGTGTATAACATGGTGCAGGACTTAATGAACTGAAGTCGTATGTTACCATACTCAATACTGACCTGCTGTTTAACTTTTAATGATCGGTTGTCTTCTCTCAAGCAGCTGAGTTTCTGTAGTGTCACCTGTAGTTACCAGCTGTTTGAAATAAAATTTAGATACTACTTTAAGCTATATTAAGTATATAATTTATCTTTCATGGTAGTTGATTTCTTGCATGTGTGCTCTGTGTTAGGGGCTTTCTTTGCCTCTATAGGTGAGATTTTTTTGAGCAGAAAATTAAAGGGAATGTTTTTCTACTTAGGCATTAATAGACTGAACAGCTTAGTAGGTTACAGTTGTTTAGCATCAATATAAACTTGTTTGGATAAATCTAAATTCTTACAACTGTGATCTTTGCAGTTCTAGGATACCAGCAGTGTATTGCTGCAGAAGACAGTAAGCTGAAAAACCTTGTTTAACTTTACAGGTTTTATGTTGCAAGCTTAACTTAGTGCAGGAAAGGTTACTTTGGCAATGGGATTTTGTGCTAGACCATATTCTTGGTTAGATTTTGGAGAGCTAAAGGCATAATCAGCATCAAAAGAGAGGTTTGTCTTTGCTTTAGCAAAACTTGCAAAAGAAATACTTTCTGAAAGTCTATTTTGGTTTCTGTAAGGTGCAGCGTTGAGCTTCTTTCACATAAATTAATGCATGCCAAACCTATTTTATTTCCAGGTATGTCAGAACACAGCAACGAATCCACAACACTTGATGAGTCTCATCCAGCTGCAGAAGAGGTATAGTCTGACTCTGAGGTGATTGGGTGATAGTTATATTAGTATGAAATCAACCAATCCCAGCAACAGTTTCAGACTGCCAAAAATTATGATATATGTAGCACAGTGAGGTTAGTATGGAGGTATGAGTTCATGCACATTATCTAGAATGGGTGGATTTGGTTTTGAGACACTATTAAGAGTAAACTTAATTCGTAAAAAAGGATTACTTTAACCAGCAGTCTTCTGCTGTAACAAAGGATTACTTTAACCAGTAGTCTTCTGCTATGCTTCTATATTTGTTTTGTAAGCTGAATAGATTTGGGCAGGCTACAGCCTGAAATGTGAAATTGTGATTTGGTGGTTCGGTTTTCTTTCAGATGAGTAAGCTTACAAGGATTGTGTGAGGCTGCAGGAACATGCATGCAAAAGTAAAGAGAAATAGCCACTGGTTTGGGCAGTACTCGACTGTTTAAGTCTTTTGAAGTACTGCAATGCTGAAGTAAGCTGTGGCTGAGAGCAGTCCTTCATTCCTGGTAGTGTTACATTGTGTTATTACCACCTTGGTTCTGGAGGTGCAAGTGTTGGAGCTGTGTGATGAACTGTTTTAAACAACCATTTGAGTGTAAAAAATTACACATCCTCTTTGGCATAGGTCACCTTCTTTTAACCTGCAGGGTTGCAGTAATCTTGTTTGCTTTACAAATACATTGTTCTGTCCCAGGGAAGAGGTGGGTGAAAGGGGGAAGAGTTATGAGGAAAGGACCAAGAGAAAAAAAATGAAAGGAGGAGGAGCAGGGACTTGCTCTTGGTAGTAGTGCTAGCTTGGACTCTTGAACAAAATGCTGCAGGTGGTGATTTCTTGAGCTGAGCCAAATGATTGTATTTTCCCACTTCCCCTATTCAGCTACTTACTTCAGCTGCTCACTTCATGTCTTTGGTGCTTGTCTGACCTCATTGGGAACTGATTCAGCTTCTTAAAGTGGAATATTAACCTGGTGAAAAGGTTTGTTGTTAGGGCAGTGAGTTAAGTGTTGTTCATGGCAGGCATGAGTTGTGGTTGGAAGGTGGGACCCTGTGAGGTTCCAAGTAGGGCCTGGAAAAGGGGAGTAGTGAAATGTCCTCCTTTCAGCAATGGAAGGTGATGTTTTAGTTCAGACATAATATGAAACTGAAGTTGGCAAGAATTTTTTTTGTTGTTCTCTAAAGCTTTTATGTGTGTTTGAGTAAAGTAGAAACTCCTAAAAAAGCCTTCTAGACTTTTTTTACTTCATGACTTGTCTGGAAAAACTAATTATTTTTTTGGTTTCTAGTACATGTATTTATTAGAGATATGTATGCATATCTGTGAGCATTTATATTTCTGAAGAAGTGTAGATTTCATATACATATGTATATTTCATATACATATAAACATACATCAATGTATAATACATATATCAGTGTATAAACATTAGTATGTTTATACATGTATAATACATGTATCAGTGTATAAACATAGACATATATCAGTGTATAATACTAGTAACATTATTTGAGATTCTTGATGAAAAGCACCATATATTTGTTTTGCCTTAAACTTAATTTGGAGATGCAGTTATGTTTTTTATTCTTGCCAAATGAAGTGTATCCCCTGACAGTACAGGACTTCCCCTTGACACTGTTTTCTGACAGCTTGCAGGAAGATCAAACCCAGTAGCAAATGTTAATGTTTTGGTCTTGTGCAGACAGCTGTGACAGGCTGAGCATTTTGAGAAGTACCTCACTTCATTGTGTCAAGTAAAAGTGTAGTCTGTAGCAGTCTTGGAATTTGAGCAAATGTGAAGTTTGGAGCAAGCTTAAGAAGTTTGAGCTATTGGACAGATGTCCTAAATTAAAATCTAGTAAGGCAGGTAATTAGGAACATTTGATCTAATGGTACTGGATAGCAACTCCCTGTGAGAAGCAGGAGCTGGATTCTGTGATTCTTATGGGCCCCTTTCAACTCAAGGATATTCTATATTTTATAAAATGAAACAAATTACATAGGCATTTTGGTGTGCTTCAGTATCTTCCTTTACTTAATGGCTGTGAGTTTTGAGGTTGTTCTGTTTTATGAAGAATTACCAAAAAAAGCTCTTGTGTGTTGTAGTTGCTGTGAAGACCAAACCAGTATGGAGAATTTGGTGTGCTAGGCTAGTGTGAATGTATGGCATGCAAGGTACTCTTGCCAAGTGCTGAGAGAAGGCACTTACTGCATCCTAAGTGAGAGGGACTGATGGGGTAAGTTAGTGTGTTATAAAGTAATTTTTTCCTGAATTTGTAGCACACTGACCATTTTTTAAATTATTTGAAATCTGTTCTCTGTGTGTTTAGAATTTTTTCAAAAGCAGTGCCTAAATGTTTGGCCTCTCATGTTAGGGGGTTGTTTTGGAAAGTGTTATGTTTGAAAGAATAGCTTTCAGATCATTTTTGCTAAGGTAGTTGTAGGGAAAGTCTTGATTCTCCAAAGGGAAAAACGTGTGGTTGGAGAAGCTGCTGGTAACTCAGCCTGAGACTGGGCCTCTACCTGAGCCCCTTTGACTGAAAAGAGCTGATTCAGCTTGATGATTTAGGAGCTTTAAGGGAATAAAGTGCCTATTCTCAAGGACACTCTGATGGTGTACCTTGCCAGTCTTGCACAGGTGCATGGACAGGCTTGAAGACTTCAGGAAACTTATGTGAGTAACTGAATAAACACTTCTGTGGTTTTGTGTTGAATTTTCTCACTGTTTACACTTGAGTTGACTAGTGAATGTCATGTTGACTACTGTCTTGCAAGGTTAGGGGAAGCTTTTAGAGCAAGAATTTTCAGGCTGTTTGCATTTTGGAAAGTGTTAGGGTGCCATTCCTTGTGAATGATGTACATTCCTTCTGGGAATGTCACTTCTAGGTTATATCTTTAGGTCGTTCTTAAAACCACTGGCTTCGCTGCTGCTGCTGCTGTTGTTCATAGCACAGCTACAGTTTGAAACTTCGCTTTAATTTCTGGACTGCATTGGTGCTTTTAAATTCTTGTTTCTGCATTTCACTTCAGATGTACTGACCTTGACTGAATGAGAATTGCATACCTTAGCCAGAAGGTGGCACTATGTAATGACAAAAATAAGAATGTAGTTAAACTATTTTAAAGTTTGGAATAATTACTTTGATTTTTATAACACATGATTAAACTCATTGCACTTCTCTAATACTTCTTGGTTATCGTTAGCTAGTACATTTTTATTTTTTTTTACCTAAGATCACCTTTTCCATTACTTGAGATTCATAAAGTACTTTAAGGAGAAGTGCACAGGAACTCTTTGTCTGGCTCCATATGTCTCGTTTGTGTGTCATACTCTCCCACCCCATATCAGTGGCTTAAATTTTAGTGTTTTCTTTTTCTTGGATCTTAAAGCTTTAAATTAGCTCTGTCTGAGCTGTGCTAACATAATAATGTGATTTGAGTATGTGATTAAACGACTGTATACAGACATAGTATAATAGAATAAAACCAATAGGAGTTTGAAATAATAAAATCAACTGTTTGATTTTGATAATAAAATCATACATAAAATATTTTCATATAGATCACTCATTTGAAATTTAAGACCAAGGCTAACCTGTTCCTTCTTACATTCTAGGAAGGTGCAATGGCTCAAGAGTCGCCCAAAAATTCAGCAGCAGAAATTCCTGTGACTAGTAATGGACAGCTGGAAGATTCTCTGGAGCACAGCTTTAACAGGGTAAGAATTTTCTTTGCTGTCTAAGCAGACACCATGATCAGCAGAGCTGAAGTTACAGTGCAATGCAAAGCAGACTTCACTTGACATGGTTTTCCAGAACTTTAATGGAAAACCTTTGAAGTTTGTGAATTATTATTAAAGTTAACATAACATAATGTGGTAGTGCATGACCTCTTTTTGTATGAAAGGCAAGTTAGTAGTGGCAAATATTTCTGAACATGAAATAAAGTCAAGAATTGGGTACTGTATAATGCACAGTCAAGTGTGTATGCTTCTGCACTCTTGCCTGGTCCTTGAGGATACTAATTTTTAAGTTGACAATTTTATTAATGAAACATTAAACCAAGCATTTTTAAAATATGAGGCTTGACAGATGCTGTGAATTTAGACTACCAGATCCTGTATTTTTTATGAAGAAGTGTCAAGTTGTTCAAGGCAAGCTACTTCTAAGGGGCATTAAGTTTGGAGGCAACATGGCTAGAAGTAAATCTAGTCACATTCTGATTTGGAGTTGTAAACAGGAGAGAAGTAACTTTGCTTGTGTTGAAACTGAAGAATCAGTGTGTTGCTGTATGCTATATAGATGAGATGTATCAGAATCTATCTTGTATGTCAAAAAACAGTCATACTTCCATAATTAAATCTGAAGTTTTGGGTTCTTCCCCTAAACCTTGTTATCGTCCTTTCTTCTTTTGCTTGGCTGCCCAGCAGAGGGTACTGTGGTTTAGTTTATGGGACTTAGCTGGCTTTCTTGATATTCATTTTACTTTTCAGTTGGAAATATGAATTATCCTCTTTTATTTGGTATCTATGGAGACTTAGATTTTCATGGAAATCTCTAAATTTTAACAATCCCATGCTGACTTGAAGTTCAGGATTATTTCTTAAGGAAATACTGAGCAGAACTTCCAGCATTTTAATTCTGTCCTACTAAAATGCTGATTAAAAGGAGGAGCCTTTATAAGTTTTAAAAAACAGTATATTAACACTCTGAGTGTTGGTAAAATAGTCATCTGCCTAATTTTTTCTTCTGGCTTAATCTTTATTGGAAAAATGCTTCAAAGCTGATAAATAATGCTTAAACTTGACTGAGAAAATGAAGCAGACACTGAGCATTATAATATCTTTGTATGAAAGGTATATTTGTAGTGCCAATTGTTTCCTAAATGTTAAATAGTAATAAAGTATTGGATGCTTTGTAACGCCCAGTCAAGTGTATGCATTTCTAATTGTTGACCATAGGTTTGGGGAATCCTGTTTGTTTATTTATTTATTAAATCCAGCAACTTTATTCACAAAACAGGAAAACAAATATTTAAATATATATTTAAAGTATCTTTTAGACATGTATTTATTATATTATCATTATTAAAATGGTATTAAATATGTTAAAAAGTGTTTTTAAAGTATATTAAAAATAAAATGCATTCCTAAAACAATACTGGATACCATTTGACTGATTGCAGGGTAGCTGGGTAGTGAATGCAGCTGTAAAAAAATATAAAACTTAATGATATGGATGTGCATCCATATCACAGGTTTTATTTAAAAATACTATAGTTATTACTGGACAATTCTTCTGCTGAATTGCCAATGATTTTTTTTAATAAATAGGACTACAATGAGGGAAGGTTTCTGTTTCTTCAGATTTGTCATTCAAGTAAGATCTGTTAGTAATATAATGTAAAAATTAATATGTTTAATAAAATAAATTTAAAACTAAATCTTTGCGAATAAATACCTATGGTTTTAGGGGAGAGGGGGAGTCAACAAAATACACCTTGAAGTGGCAATGAAGTTGGGTTCATGTGGAAGTACAGAAACATTTACTGGTTTTACACCTTATGACCTTGCTTCTGCTGTAACTTGGCTGCTGTTTAAGTTATCTTTTCCATATGTAATAACAGCTTCTTCAGTAGTGCTTCCAATACTTATTTATTAGTTACAGTAAGTGGAGCTCACACTGTTGCTGATTGGGTCACAGCCCTTGTTCAGTCTAAATAGAATCACCATTTCCTATGGAAAGTTGAAATGTTAAGGTATGTTTTTTCTATGGCCACATAAAACAGATGAGAGGCTTTTTACTGGCATGTTACTTGTTTTGCTGGCTTGGAGCTAACTATATTTTGAAACTTCCACAAAAATCAGTCAAATATTTGGTTGAGTTGCAGAAAATTTATGCTATGCAAGCATAATTGCATTTGCTGCTATAATTATTTTCACAGTGGTTATTCTGAGATCAATGAAGTGCACTTCAAATATTTTTTGAACCCTCTTCTACAAGTTAACACCTGCATGTGTGACCTAAACTCAGAATATGTGATAATTGAGGCTTCTTAAAAGCAAAACAAAGAAAATAAACTTCTTGGAATTAACATCTAGGTCTGTTTACTAATCTGTTAGTCCCAAATTCTGATATTTAGTTTCTATTCATCTTGCTCTGTGTTTGTTATTTTTAAAGCTTAATGCTATGCTGTCTCTTTTTTTTCTTGCCAGGTGATTTTCTTGGTTTAACCTAAAGCAATATGCATTACACCACAAAATTTCTGTGCCAAGTTTTCAGGGGTCTTTTTTTCCTATCAACTTATGGAAAGGCCAAGCCAAGTACTGATTTTTAGGACGTTGCTGCAGAAAGGGACAAGAAACCATTACCATTTTAAGTTGTGCTGTTACCACAGCGCTCAGAATGTGACTACAGTAGAGCTGAGAGAACTCAGACTTCAATAATACTTATTTCAAATACACCCTCTTGGGGAGCTGGAGGACAAGGTTTCTTTAGTTTATTGTTTTCTTATTGTTACAATCAGGGAGCTGTTCATTTACACATTGTACAATTCAGATGTAGACTATAAAACATAATTTATCCTGTATTTTTTAATTGGTCTTCTACAACTGTTTTCTAACAAAATACTTGAGCAGCTTTGCATTTTTTTAGATAGACTAAAAAAGATAGACTGAGAAAACCCTTTTTTCCAGGGTTCTTTAATTACAAAACTAAACTTTCCTCTAGGCTCTGGTTCTGTTTAGCACTCCCATCAGACATCCATAAGCTGTTCAGGCGTGAAAATGCGTTTGGTGGAAAATAAATGTGCAGTATTTGTGTGTACTCAAGCATGAGAAGTATTTAATTTTGCAAGGTAATGCAGTGCAAATATATTTACCTGGAAATTCCAAGTAGGGTTGCTCCTTCTTTGAAGAAAAATGCCATTAGTTGTACAGAACACCAGACAGCATAGATTGCCATAATGTCATTTCAGAAGGAAGCATGTTAGTTCCAATCTTGTGGGACTGTGATATAGCACTACTTGATGAATCTTCTTGGTTCCTTATGTTTAAGAAAAGAGAATCAAAAGCATATTTATAAGGTAACTTAGGGAAGTGCTTGCCTAACTGTGAAGTCTCTTTCAGAAATAAGCTGCTGCATTCTAATTCTGTCTTGCTTGTAGCAATAAGAAATGCCTGTGGAATTCTGACAAGTTTTGTCCTGCCTGTATGACGGATGGAAACTTTTTTAAAGAAAAAGCCTGTAGCTTCAGTTGTCATTGGATGAAATGTCAGATGTCCTTTCATTACCAAAAAGATTCACTCAGTGCTTCTCTGCTCTCTAGGCTTTGTTGGAACTCATTAAAGTTTTAGAAACTCGGTGTATAAAAATATTTGCTGCTGTTTGTTAATATTTCTTAACAACAGATATTTCCTTTCCTAACCAAACATGCCTGTCTTTCTATTTTGTACAAGAAAACTCATACAAAGTCTTGCTGGTATATATTCTTGACTAGTTTATTTTACTTATCTCTAACTTCTACAACATCTTTCTTCCCATGCTTTTTTTAAATTATGTGATTAGAATAATAATTTTTAATGTTGTTGAGGGGAGTGAGAGCTGAGGACTGTGGGAAGGAATGAGGAAGTGTATTCCTCATTCAGTAACATTCCATGTAGTGTGAAGGCTGTATAGGAATAAATTAAATTAATCAAAAAACTGGTCTACCTATGAAGGTATCCAGTCAGCTTTTAAGCTATTTTTTATGTTTAAACTTTTGCACAAATTCCATATGAAGTTATCAGTCTAAGCTTCTGAAACTGTTCTTACAATTATTTCATTTTCAGTATAGATTCTCTTCTCTGGGGTCTTTCTGTATTGTTATGAGGACAGAGCTGTTAGTGAACATATATGTAGTACCAGAATAAACTTCAGGCTGCAAAAGATAAACTAACTTTGTGAGTCTTCAATTTATTTTACTAGAATTATGAAATAAGCTTTGGGATCTGGTGTATCTGAGTGCATGTATTCAGTGATTTTATTGCTAGGCTACAAAAATAAGATAAATAAGGTAATTTTTTTTCTGTCTTTTGTCTTCTGAAAGAAAATGCCAACCTTGTCACTCACATGCTACATAAAACATCTCAATTTGTCTCTAAGGTTTTTCTGTGTTGACTGGCATAGTTAGATTTTTCTTTGGACAATAGTATTCTAATGAATGCAGACTCATTTAAAATACATTTCTGTGTCCATTCTAGAAAACTGGTTTTAGGATAGGAAATAAAAAGGACCAATCTTCCTTTTTGTTCTCATGTGATCTGCTTCATAGTCTTAAAGACCAAAAATAGGTCTTTAAGGTAAATAGGTAAATGATGAGAGGGGAAGGGAAACTAATTTAAAACTGGATTGTGGTATGACATGAGGTAAGTCACAGGGATGTAATAGAAGAAAGGGCCCTCTCACTTAAGAGCATTGAAGAGTAGAAGAAACGTGTCAATTAGAAGAAATGTTTTCTACTTCAGCATAGAATAAAGCCTTCAGCTCTCTTTCCATTTGTTTTTATTCTTGAATTTTGAGAGGTGGTAGGGTAAAGAGAAGAAAATATAGTATATACAAGGAGCCCAGTAGCACACAAATTAAGGTAAGAAGTTGAAGTTCATAGCCAGTTATCTTACTGGGTACATGTTCTGTGAATCTACATAACATTTTGTTTCATGGTAGTTGTAATCTTTAAAACTTTAAACTGTGAACTTTACAATAAGATGTGTTGGAAGTTTTTCCTAAAGGTAGCAAGTGGTTTTATTTAAAATGTCATCCATCATTATAAAATAAAGGAGCATATGGTTGTTCTCAGCTTAGTTGCTCTACTTTCAATGGACTCCATGAGCTAGCTAGTGATGCCGGGTACTACCTTTTTTCAAGGTAGTAGAGGCAAGTAAAACAATATTTCTTAAACTTATTTTTGGTACTAAGCTTAGCTTAGTGATGCACTCATAATGAACTAATATCTAAGAAAATAATACGATGTTTTTTGCTTATGGCCTTCTTGTTTCTACTAAGCTTTGGCTAAGTGGGCTTTGGCTAAATCTTAACTAAGCAAGTGTCTACCTAAGATAAAATTCTAGTAAATTTCTGCTAAGCTGCTTTCTGCTGGTGAAGAAGCTACAGTTCTGTATTCTTTCCCTTCTTCATTCTAGATTAAGGAGAGTATGTATAGGAAGTATCTTTTTGGGAAGAGTCTTGTACTTCAGCCAACATTCCTTCTTAAACATGCATTCTGAGCAGCTTAGTGTTTACTGTCTCAACAGGACTGATATGTCAAAAATTCCTATGGGTTCATCTTGATCATCAGGATAATAAACTGATGAATATCCCTGTTAGGGTCATGCAAGTAAGGCTAACCTTACTAAAATAGTGTAGTTATTTGAACTAATTAAAATGTGATTTTAACAGGGTTAAAGTGGTTTAAGTGCTGTAGACGAAGTAGGTTTGCCCTGACTTGACTGGGCCAAATTAAGCTAATGCAGCTGTTCTGTGTACCTGTATTTCATGCTTTTGCTTCTTTGAGCCTTTTGCATGCTAAGTGGCTGAGAATGGGATGGGTAATTCAACCTTCTAAATTTTGGAGAATCTTTTGAGTGGTAGGGGTTTTATACCTGTAGCTGTGGCTCTCATTGAAGTTACAATAATAAAATACTTCTGCTAAATGGTAATTGCATAAACATGCAATGGTTTTCAGCCTTACACAATTATAATTGATGAATGAAGCTTTTTGTGTGTGATAGGGATCCCTAAATAGATTTGTGATTTTGAAATTCATAAGACTTTGATACAACTTGATTTCCCTCATACAAGGAAGGGGGAAATCACTTGAGTTTGAAACAAGATCATCTAATCACTACTCTCCCTACTGTAGTAGGGGATTCTACCTTTACTCCCTGTGTTGTAACAGCAAGCTTGCATTTGGGGGAAACAAAACAGAAAGCTATTAACCTTGCCTTCCTACCACTCTAAATCTTCTGAAGTACTGGCATATCTTCTCTTAAATGTGAAGTTTTATGCATGCCTAATTTATCCTTCTTTGTAAATTATCAAAGGAATAAATGGCTTTGTCAGAATAACAAAATTCAGGGTAGCTTTTTTGCTTATGTATTCTGAGAGGGATGTAATCAGTTGCCAGAATGACATTAAAAAATGAAGCTTACATGCAGAAGCATGTCTCCACTGAACAGTAACTTGAGTGGTTTTAAACAACAAAAAGGTAATCTACTGATTATCACTGACTTTTTGATGACAACTCTGGTCATGTGCTAATCAAGAAATGGTATGTTTTCATTTTAAATTTGTATGCAAGGATTTCTTTCTATCACTGTTTAAGAAAAGATTTGAATGCAGTTCTTAAACTGAACTGTCTTTTTGCCCATGAACAAGTACATGTTTGTGTGCATATACATGCACATGTATATATGTCTGTGTAAAAGCCCTGATGTATATTTATACATAATACTAGAATTTAATAATCTTAATGATTCAACTGTTATTTTAAGACGGATGGCTTGTAATATTCTTATTTAATTTTGCATTCTGTTCAGTTTTTATTTAGATTCAAATCAGGCTTAAGTTTAAACTACAGAAGCAGTACAATAGCTTAAGTTTAGATGTAAACTTTTGTCTTTACAAAGCTTATGTTCTGCATTTTAGTCTTAAATACAGATGATTGCTTAGATTCCTATTGCAAACATGCTTAAGCAGGTTAGCTGTCTACATTTCTTAGGCTACAGATTCAGATATTTGTCAAAACCATACAAGGTGCCAAGCTGCCTTCAGGAAAAAATCAAATTGATTTTTGTTAAATCAGTGCCTCTTCTCTACCATCTGCTTATCCTTTTTTTTAAGTCTGTCTGCTAGTGGCTTGCTATGTTTTATTAAATGGACTTTGTCTGTTAGGTAAACTAAGTTGGAGCAAAGTTTTTCCAGCATACCACCAACTGCAAGTACTTAAGTGGTAACAACAGAGTAAAGTCAGTTGTGAAGACTGAAAACAAGTGTAGTAAAAGGTAACTGTTGTGATGTGCTTAATTTGTGAAATCAGGTTATGCATGTAATGCACTATTTGTTGTTCACAAAGTTTATATTTCCATTTTTTGTGGAATAATGCTTCAGATACACAAAAATATAATCTGTTATTGAACTGCCAGATTATGTGAGTGAAAGTATTGCTATAGGAGTTGGTTACTCTGATTGCAGTAGCATCCTTGGGTTTTGATGTCAACAAGATTTCTTTTCTGCTGGAATTCACATGTTTGTGGCTCTTCCTTTTTCCACGCTCCCAGCAGTTAAAGCTAAAGACAAGTAACTAAATCTGTGGGGATGTGGTCCAAAACCACTTCTTGACAGTCTGAGCCTCTAGCAGTATTGTTCTTATGCACCAGCTTGCTTCTGGTTTGTGGATCAAGCAAATACAGTAGTATGTCAAACATAGATTGGATTTTAAAGGTTGTATTTTCTTTGTAATTAGTGGCATTGTATACATCATAGTTAGTGCACATGTCCAGGCACTGACATCTTAAAGCTATATATTATTTTTCTCTACAAATTTCACTATTGCACCTTTATTCTTTTTCATGCTTTATGTGTCTGTCTGGAGGCAGAGGGGATACAATAGAGTACTTGTCTCCAGAAACTGTCACTTTTCAGATTTCTTAATGCTTCATTTTTTTGTATGTATATTTTAGCATTTTGCTTTAACTTCCAGAGTAGCTTTTTACTCCTAATTTATGAATTAGTGGTTTTAAATTGCTTTGAATACCTGAATTATTTTTTCTTAAAGCACTAAGTAAATTCCGCAACACCAGAGGCTTAAACTTGAGTCAGATAGCTGGAAAGATAATCCAGGAAACCTTTGGGAGCTATCTGTAGAGGTGAGTAAGACTGCAAAAATGAGCAGTAGGGACATGGTGTGTCAATTATGGTGTATGAATTAATTGTTCATTAGTAGGCCTACACTGGGTTTCTGTGAAGATTTGAGTTGCCTGAAAGTTGGTTGGGGTAGTTAATTTAGTTCTCAACAATTTAACAAGGTGATCTCAGGTAGTTTTAAATCAATGAGTTTCAAAAGCAAACAGAATTAAATGGCAACTTTGTGCTGTGAGCATTTGTGATGTAGAGTATGTGCTCAGAAGGAAACTGTAGAAGTGATGCTTTTCTGGATGCTTCTCTTCATCTCTAATATTAGTAACTTCATTAGAAATTAATGCTGTGAATTTTAAAACTATTTCTTGCTTAGAGTGAAATACATATATTTTTTTTTTTTTTAGTCTTTAACATGATCGTAGTTGCTTTCACTTTTTTTGTTTGCAAGGTGTTGTCTCCTCTTAGTCTTAGATCATTCTGTAACCCTCTGTTTTTAACCAGAAACATTATTAAACCAATGCAGTTTTTTTGACCAGCTTCAGATGTTGCAGGCCCCATTTTTTGAAACTCCTGCTCTAATTGACAGCATTTGAGTTGTTCAGTATAAAAAAGTTTCTAGAATAAATATGCAGGCTATGCTTAGGGTGTTTCTCATTAGTGTATGTTTTATTTCTGCATCCCAGTAGAATGTTGTGACCTCACTAAAGATACTGCAGGCTAATACTTTTGAGTCACTTCTACCTTTCTTTAAATATTAATTTTCCATTTTTATTAATGTATTTTCAAGGACTTAAACCGTTCATTACCAGTTGGACTTGGACTTTCTGAAACCAAAATAACATCTCATGGCTTTGACAACACCAAAGAGGGAGTGGTTGAGGCAGGACCATTTACAGGTAAAGAAAACTGCTTTTTTGTCTATTTCTCAATTTAAAATCTTTAGGCATGTTTCCATATGGTCAGTAGTACAATGTTCTGTAGCTCCTTGGAGGATTTTGGTGTAAATATACATGTTGAGATATTCATTTGAGACAACCTGTTAATCTTCTCTGGTAGCTGGGCTGCTAAAACAAAACGTATACTACACTTGGAAGTAGTGGAAGCTACATCATATTAAGTTGGTCTGCATTTAGAAAAAGGGAAGTCTGACACCATTTCAAGGTGAAGAATTTTACTGAAGAATTTTAGGTTGCATTGATGGTTTTCTTTAAATCATAGAATCATAGAATCATAGAATTGGCTGGGTTGGAAGGGACCTCAGAGATCATCGAGTCCAACCCTTGAACCACCGTTGCGGTTGCTAGACTATGGCACTGAGTGCCACATCCAGTCTCTTTTTAAATATCTCCAGGGATGGAGAATCCAGTACTTCCTGGGCAGCCCATACCAATGCTGGATCACTCTCTCCGTAAAGAAATTCTTCCTAATATCTAACCTAAATATCCCCTGGCACAACTTAAGACCATGCCCTCTTATCTTGTTGAAAGTCGTCTGGGAAAAGAGACCAACCCCCACCTGGCACCCTCTTTTCAGGGAGTTGTAGAGAGCAATGAGGTCTCCCCTGAGCCTCCTCCAGGCTGAACAGCCCCAGCTCTCTCAGCCTCTCCTCATAGGGTCTGTGCTCGAGTCCCTTCACCAGCCTGGTTGCCCTCCTTTGGACATGCTCCAGGACCTCGATATCCTTCCTGAACTGGGGGGCCCAGAACTGGACACAGGACTCGAGGTGTGGCCTCACCCAGGGCTGAGTATAGGGGCAGAATCACTTCCCTGGACCTGCTGGTGCCGCTGTTCCGGATACAGGCCAGGATGCCATTGGCTTTCTTGGCCACCTGGGCACACTGCTGGCTCATTTTTCCTATTTGAAACATAACTGGAGAATTACTTATTTATTGATACGCAGTTCACTTACCTGGAGCAGTTTAATGAGTGGAGTTCTTCCTTGTTGCCCATGAGGCCTAGTTTTGCTTTTTTTGTTATAGTGTATATCTTACCTGAATGAATGCATTGTTGTTAACAGTGCCAATGCATGAGGTCTCTTTCTTCAGGCACTACCTCATGTAAAAGTGTGTGTTCTCATTTTCACAGCACAGAGTTGCAGTTGTTTGTAAGAGAAGGATTTTAGATAACTAATGTTTACTTCAGTATGGAAGTGTTAATGTATGTTTTAGAGAATCTAAGCTGGTATTAAACAACGAGGAATACAAAATGATAAATAAGCCAGTAGTGTCTGTGTTTCCCATCTGTCTAAGAACAGTAGAGTGCCACAATATAGTGTGTGAAAGTGATATTTTAATGAATCATGTAGCATTGAGAATTTTTGAATTGGGAAGGTTTGAAATGATCTCAAATGAGCAGCTGTTAAAATACATCTCTTTGTAGTCGTAGATATAATTTACATTTTGCCTTATTTCCTGTTTGGTAAAATGCTGTGCTTATGGAAACGGTGATTTGCATGTTGTACTTTACATATATTACAAGGTGAATGCCGTGGTTTCAGTCTTTGAAATTAGGAAATTATCTAGCTGAAAACTGGGCAGATGGTGAACTCTTCACCATTCGTGTCTTATTGTATTCTATTAGCAGGGTAACTGTTGGAGCTGTTAAGTGCATGAGTCTGTAAGCAAGGAATGGTCCAAGATGTATTTCAAGCTGCACTAATATATTTGAAACCCAAATGCTCTGTAATAAGTTATGTAAAGAAATTAGGAGCTTTGGCTATGTAATTTTAATACTCCAGATATCACAGTTTTCTGCTAAGGATATTTTCTTCAGATTTTTCCTGATGCTGTAGAGAGATGGGAGAAAGAAGTGGTAGAAACCAAGGCTCCTTATGAAACTGTGGAAGATAAGAATGATTGCCCTGTTGCTCAAAATTCCATTTTGTTTGAGTGTCCCTATTGAGGCTTCATTTTTGAATGCAAGGTAGACAATACTGAAGGGGAAGGGCTTTTAGGATTTGAGGAGTGTTGAATGATGAAGCATGCATAAGGCTGTGTTAATACTCTGTCAAATGATAAGGTTTTTTTAGACTGCTTGTCTTAGCTCGCTTGCTGTAATGATTCAGTCTTTAGGCCTTTAGCAGGATCTTGCTGTCAAAATTATATGCCTGGATGAACACAGTTGCAGCTCTTATGCAATGTATCACTACAGAAAGACACCCCAAGTGAGCTCTTTCAGTCTCATATTTTCTATGCATTGGATTCAAATCATTGGATTTATTGTGCTCCATGCTAGTAGTGCTTATAAAGTATATTCAAAAGGCAAGACCTGATTGTTGGTTCAGTTACTTTGAGTGATATTTTTGATGTAGCAAATATGTAAAATTTGCTGGAACTGTAAAAATCTGGATTTTTATTTCCTTTTCCTGCAGGGCACTGTTAGCCCTGAAATATCTCAGAATTTCTCAGTAAAAGCAATAAAACCTCCTCTGCAATATGATGATTACTCATCACTACAGACAGAAAGCTAATTTGATGGCTTTTTAAATACTGAAAGCTTCATAAGAATGCCACCTGACTTTTATGTGATATGTAAGAGTTGCAAAGCTCTGAAAAGCATAATCCTAAAACAGCTTAGAGAACACACATGGTACAGGTCACTTAATATTGGATATTAAGTGGTTCCAGGTTGGTTTTTGGGGTGGGTTTTTTTTTATTTTTTGTGTGTATGGTTTGTTGTTTTGTTGTTTTTTTTTTTTTTTTTTGTAAGAGAGCAAGCAAATGTAATTTTTTTCTTTTGGGAAGGACATCACACACCATAACACCTAATGGCTCATGATCTTCAGTATAGCTTATTGCTGTGTGTTTACACAGACTGAGGAGCAGGTGTTTGTCAAGTATCTCTGAAATTGGCACAGATTCTGGAGCTTACTTCACCCCTTAATGCTGTGAGTACCATTCGATGATGGTGCAGGGTGAAATCTACCTAGATTGAAAAAAAAAAAGAGGTTTCATCAGTGGAATCTGTATATAATAAATTTTCATGGAATTTTCTGCACATAATGAATACTTTACTGATGAAACTGTCAGTACTATTTTGATTGTTCTTATAAAAAAAAAAAAGAAACAACCAAACAAAAAACAACAACAAAAAACAAACCCAAAGAAACACTCAAAAGTTTGGCATCATGACCTAGAGAAAAAGATTAAATCAAGAAAACTTGGAGTAGTTCACATGAACAGCAGTACCTCTTAAAAATCATTTCCTTGAGAAATTCCAGCAGCTTTTTCCATGATTGCTTCTATTTAGTGGGTTGCTGAAGCAAATGTTTCTTCATTTTGGAAAAAAAGTTTTATCTGTGTAAAAGTGCACGATGCCTTCTCAGGGATGATGATGGATTTTATGGTTAAATATGTCCCCTTTTCAGGTTCCTCAGCATCACCCAAATCATCTGTTATATCTCCTAGCAGTGCAGCAGCTAGCAGACTGGCTGGACAAGGTTGTGATTTAATTATTCCCACAGGTATCATAGCATTAAATGGATAACGCCCTTGTCTCTGCTGACACTGTACTAACTCCTCCATGTCTAGAAGAATTTAATGTACTGTTAGTTGGAAATACAACTTCTCGGGGGGTTTTTTTGGTGGCTCTCATTTCTGGCTTTTAACAGTTCACAAAGTAACCTCTGCTTTCCTTTCTGTATGCTGCTTTTTGCTTTCTGAAATTTAAAAAGTAATTATCAAATATTAATAATGACAAATAGTAGCTAAAATGGGAGTAACCAAAATCTTTTATTTAGGTTAAAGCTGAAACTTTTGGAATTTTTTGCCGAAATGACTACCTATTCCTGCAGAACAGAATATGAGGTAGCCATTAGGAATTCACAACACCTAAGCAAATGAGGCTTTGCCACTTGACTCATTTTGTGCCTATGGGCAAATTACTTAACATCTTTGTCTGTTTCCTCCTATACAAAAAGAGAATCTATTCAGTTACCTCATAATGGTGTTGAGAGGATTAATTACTTAATGTCTGCACAGCATGGGGAAGATGTAAAGAACACAGTAGAGCTCGATACTAAAGGAATATCTTGAGGCATCTGCACAGACTTTTTTCCAAACTCTTATTTACACAGATAACCTGGCAAGGATAAGGTGACTCTAAGTAGCAGTAAAGATGAGAGGTAGAAGTACCCAAAATCATACAGGAATAAATAAATATGTGACTTTGAAAATTACAGTGCCTTGCACTTTTCTGTTTAGGACACTAGGAAATATATTTCGAAAATTAAGATTTACAATCCAAGAGAGATCCCATACTAGCTTGAAAATGCTAAGTATTGGCAGTTAATGTGGGATGGTTTTCCCTAGATATTCTAAATTTTTGCTTTAAATATTGGATGCTGGTTTTGTGCTGGTAGACTGTAGAATTATTCCTAATAAAATCAGTTAATAAAGCTGGATTAAATAAGTTAAATATTCACTGAATACGTCTTCTGGAAAGGATGTTCCTTGGAAAAGATGAAAATCTGTTTTGGACTTTATTAGTTGCACTCTGTAACAACAGTTTTCATGTGCTTGTAATTTTCATTTAATAGTCTCCAGGTTGTAAACAGACTTTTAGATTGACTAAATCTGAGTGTCCAACGGGTGGACTTTTTAAAACATAAATTAAGTACTGAAAATGTGAAAAAAACTGTTTTCAGGTTGCTTAGTGAAGCTCAAGGCATTCTGGTGAGCTTTATTCAGCTTACTACAACATGAAATACTGACATATATACACACTTTATATAAGTTTTAAAATAAATCTTTCTGAAACTGATTTTGAAAATCTGCACATTTGTTTCCAGTTCTTACTGTCACCTTGCTCTCCTTTTGCATGTGCATTTGCATAGATCTTCCATAGCTGCTATTGATCCCTCAAAGCAAATAAAAAACCCCAAAACAACCCAACAAATAAGAAAAAACAAACCAAAACCCAAGGCCTTGAAGTTGTGCTTTGTTTGACATAGGAAGCAGAGCTCAGCAGAAGAGTGGACCCGTTGTATTAGCAGATGAAGTAAAGAATCCAGCAATGGAGAAATTGGAATTGGTGAGAAAGTGGAGCCTGAACACTTACAAGGTATGCTGACATAGCTGAGTGTGTATTTATGTGTTCTAGAGATGAGTGTGCTACCAGACTGAAGCTTTCAAAGTATTGTACTTCTGCATGAAAGTAATCTCTTCTTGCAGTAAGCATAAGCAAGAATGCATAAGGAAGGCTTAGTTTTCTTCCTACTGCAGTGTTCTTCGTAAGCCTTTTTAAATCCCTGGTTTAAGTGGAAAATCTTTCGTAAGTATTACTGATTTAACAAGGTAAAGAATGTTCTGCTTCTAATGTCCCCTTCAACATACAGAATATACATGTCAGCTCTGCTGTTTGCAGTCAAATCTTTTTGCTATCTTTGAGTTGATTGCTGATAAAGTAAATATTTAAGTGATGGGGAAAAAGTCAGGTCTATCTACAAGTTCCATACTTTTTAATTTTTGATATTCTGTTCTGTCTTGGCCGATTGTTTTTTCTTAGCATTGGAATTGTTGCTTTGATTCATGTGTGTTTTGCTCTTGTATGGTGCTTTTTGTGATGGGTTGGGATTTGATGAAATTAAACTAAAAAGAATACAGAAAAGGTGCCTAAAACACCATACCAGTTTGCCAGAAGTGACTCACTAAAAAGCCATAAGGTATGGAACACTTTTCAGGGAATACTATTGGGAGTTTTAAACAAAGACCAGTCTTGAAATATGTCTTTTGGCTATGCCTGCAGCTTAATGACAGAGGTGTGAATGGGTGGTTTGTGCATCAGTGGGCATCTCCTTCAAGCCATGGAAAAATTAGGAATCTGTGGAAGAAACCTCCCTTGTGGAATACAGGCGTGCATCCCTCTGGTGTCTTAAGTCCAGATAAGGACTTCCTTCCCAGTGAGGACAGAAAGCAGTGATGGAGGCATTCTAGTGAAAAATGCTGTGAAACTGGTCTTGGATTCTGGTTTAGAACATTATTGCTTTGTCAGTAGTATTTGCAAATCTGAGTTTTTAGATTTTTTTCTTGGCTTAAACCTCCTGCTTCCTGAAATCCAGAATCCTACCAGTTATGGGATAGCAAACAAAGCCTCGCACTGTCAGAAAAATTAATGAAGCTTTTTTCTTGAAACCTCCAGGGATGGGGCCTCAACCACCTCCTGGGAACCTGTTCCATTGTTCTGCAACCCTCGTGGTAAAGAGCCTGTTCCTAACATCCAATCTAAATCTGCTGTTCTCTAATTTAAAACCATTGCCTCTTGTCCTGTCACTACAGGCCCTTACAAACAGTTCCTCTCTAGCCTTCTTATAGGCCTCCTCAGGTTCAGGAAGGTGGCTATTAGGTCTTCCCAAAGCCTTCTCATCTCCAGGCTGAGAAATCTGTAAGATCAAAGTTGTTTCCCAAATATGCCTAAGGAGATAGATCAGTAATGATCTTTCTAGAGTCCCACACTCGCTTTCTGTGTGGCATTTTTTGTGGAACAGGATTGTTCAAAGAGAACTTAAGAATTCATTTGGAGTTGAGGGAGCATTATGCAAATGCCCCTGGAGATGCCATACATTAGAAAATACATTATCCATATGGCTATGTAAGAAAAGCATATTTGGTTTGTTTAAGGACAGGATTTCAGTTTGTGGACATACTGTCTGGCTTTGGTTGCCATTAGGAAGGTCATGGGGGGAAGCTTCCTCCTTGTCATGTACTAGCTAACTGATCATAGGTTGGAAGATGCAGAAATACAGGGCAGGAGCAAATCCTTAGTGGAGGGAAGTCAGCAGCTGAACCCCTCTGAGATTAAAGCCCTAATAGCCAGTGTACCAGATATTGATCTGCAAGGTCAGATAGTGGAAGTTTTTAAGGGATCTGATAAGAGTAGTTCCTCTGTCACCAATTTAAAATCACAGGGGGTTAAAGCTGCTCCTCTCTTTAGACTAACCATGAGTTTTGTAGACTGCATTTGCCCTTTTTCTGTGATTTGCAACTCTAAGATTATTCTGTTCCCTTTGCATCTGCTGTTCTCCTTTGTCCTCTCCAGTCTTATGCCTCCTAGTAATCATAAGTTAGCATCAAAAGAAATTGCCCATTTTGGGGCAGATTTTTCTAGTCTTTCTCCCTCCTTCCCCTTTGGATGAGATGTTTTCAGTTTAACAAGATGACATGCATAAGAAAACTGTGACTCTTAACTTTCAGCACTTCTAATAAAAATTCTTCTTCTTGTTTTTCATACAAGTCTTAAACTTTGAGGAAAACAACCAATACACTTGTTTAACAAACATCTCTTTAATACCGGGCTACTTGTGGAACTTTTATTTTGGAGACATATCCAGGAATGTTTCTGCTCATCTTTTAACAGATGCAATTTAAAATAGGTTTCACTTAAGTGTATTTTTGATGTGTTTTTTCTTTGAGAGACTTTTTTTTTTTCTTAAACTTAACCATCTGTGACTTCCTAAGTAGTGTAGTCTTTTCAGGACACTTTTCTTCATAAGTACTCTTTTACCACAAAGCAAGGTGGAATAATGTGTAGAATTTTCTGTTTGCTAGTGAGATTATACAGCTCCTTGTGTGTCTGTAAATCAAGATACATTGGTTCATCTTCTGTTACAAATATTCTTCTTTAGTCTGTGTTTGACTTGAGCTGCATCTCAGTTTTACAAAGTGTGCAGTGTAAGTCTTTCAGATTACTGGTTTTTCTCATTTGTCACTACTGGTTTTTTAGGTGTTTTGCTGTAATGTCTGAAGTACATGTTTCTTCGTTGAAAATAATTCCTTTCTTTGTAATTTATTCTTGCTTCAAAAAATTTTGCTTTCCAAGATTCAGATTTTTGTCTTGTATTTCCACAGGTGTTTTTGTCTCAGCTTTTTTTTAAAATAGCCAAAATTTGTTCATCAATTCCATATTTTGTTAAAATGCTTATTTATGCTCTAACCACACTCCTTGCTAAGCTGTATTTTGCAATCTGTTGCAGGCTTTGGTAGTAAAATTGTATTCTTTGTTGATGTGATCTGTTATGCTTTCCCAGGTTTCTCATTCTTGACAGACAAATGTCTCTTAGATTAGCTGTGCTCTTTCTTAATTGGCCAGATCTAATGAAGTAGCCCGAATGGTCTGTACCTTCCAATCTAGAGCTTATGATTTGTCACCAACTTGTTGTGCTTGATCATTCTTGTGTCTTTCCTGTGTCTGTTTATTATATTTGGAAAGGATAGAAAAGTTCTAGCAGTTAAGTATGGCTCCCCTCTTGACATAAGTAAAGACTGGATTAAACTGAAGTCCTTGAATTTGGAAACCCTATAAAATCCAGGGATGCAGTGTCTTTGGGGAATGTGGTATAAGATGGGTTTGGGCACTATTGCACCTAACAAAACAGCAGCTTTGCACTTAGGTTAAATCACTTCAGAGTAGTTGGCTCTGACCTCGACTGCCAACTTAGTCTCCTTGTAATTCTATTTCTGGCAGTATTTCTTTATTTGTGTTACTTGGTTAACCCTTCACCTTTTGGGACCACAGATTAACTTCAGGCAACTTACTAGAAGAGTAAATAATTCCTGCTTTCCATACAGAAATTCATCGCTTTGATACACATCTGCTTTGCAAATGGCTTCTTTTATGTCTGAGACCCAAATGTGCATCTTGGGAGGTTCACTGTAGAGCAGGGCTCCTATCTGGGAGTGAAGGTGTCACAGATAAGTGGAATGTGGTAGCAGCCTCAGCTGTCACAGCCATTGGCTGGGTGAAAGTGTCTACAGCCTTGTCAGAGCACATTTTCTGCTCACTGTGTTAATGAACTGCAAATCTGTGAAGAATTTGATTTGAGACAGAGAAGATATAGTAAGTCTTTCTGAGACAGTTGTCAGTGCTGTTTTAGAGATATGTAAATAATGAGAAACATATACTAATGGCTTTACATATTTCTCAGTAGGAGTTACCAGTTTCTCAATCAGCTTTAAAAACCATGTTGAAAACCACCACCTATTTACCGCTCCCTCCAAGTAAACCCCAGAATAACATTTTTAGAAAACAGCACGAATGATCTGGAATTGGATGGCTGATAGTAATATTTTGGGCTTTGTCTAACTAGATATTTTTATGCAGAAATAGCAGTATTTGCATTAACTCTCTGTAATGCAGTGTGCACTAAGTTGCTGCTTTTAACTTAATGAGATTGACTAAACCTAAAAAGAGATAAGGGTTTTTTTTACTTGAGAAACAATTAGTTACACTCTTGATTTGCTAACTTGAATATTCATCCTAGAAGGAGTTGAGACTTGTCCAGCTGTTCTTGCTGAGTCCTGATAAACTTCTAAAGAGTGTGTTGTTTTTTCAGTTTGTTGTGCAAACTTACATTGTGAGGAGTGATTGTGAAAGAATTGTGTGTAATTATGTGTCCCTTGAAGCTGAAAATGGGTGTATGCTGTGTTGTCTTGACTATGTTTGATTCTTTATATTTTAATTTTTCTTTCCCCCAGTGTACACGACAGATCATCTCTGAAAAACTGGGTCGTGGCTCAAGAACAGTAGATCTGGAACTCGAAGCTCAGATAGATATATTGAGAGATAACAAAAAAAAATATGAAAACATCTTGAGACTGGCACAGACGCTGTCCACACAACTCTTCCAGATGGTACATACCCAAAGGCAACTTGGAGATGCATTTGCTGACCTGAGTTTGAAATCATTGGAACTTCATGTAAGACTTTTATAGTGTTAAAAATAAACTGGCAGAGATGAAGATAAGCCTAATAGACTTGTGCAGGGTACATAGTAGTTAGCAGCTGTTTTTCTAAACATTTTAGTTAACAATATATTATATGCTCTGTATTGAAAGCATATGTAATTCACTTAAAAGTGTAGGAAATTATTGAAATTACTGTAGTTCTTTATTGCTTCTTAAATGTTTGCATTTAGTTAATGATGGGGCTCAAGAACTGACACTTTTCATTGTATAGAAAACGTACTTTACAATTAATTTTGCTTCTAATGAAATGTCATCAAAGCATTCCAGAGTGTTACGTCATTTCAATTACAGGATGGCTTTGGGGAATATGCCTGGGAGTAAGTGGAATAGGGCACATTACTTCACGTGTGCATATTAAATGTGAAAAGATTACTTTTCTGTAGCATATTCAAGCATTGACCTTTCATTTCCAAGTCCTTTTTGAATCACAATTTTGCTACTAATAGGACTAATCTATACTGTTGCACTGTTTGGAGCTTCTGAGCAAGAGAGGCAATCTTTAGATATCTGCATTTGGGCTGTTACAGTTCCTTGGTTTGGAAGTTTGTGTAACACTGGTACTTTTTGTTGCAGGTAATAAAACCTCTGCTGTAAGGAGGGAGAAGGTAGATGTTGTGTACAAAATACCGTAGCTGTTGTATGCTACTTCTCCTACAAACATTGCTTGTTCTGTACTTCCAAAGTTAAAATTTGATACTGCTACTGATCCTTTGAAAAACCAGTATTAAGGGGCTTAATGACTCTCCAAAGCTTCTGAAAGAGCCTAAATTACCTTTGTCATTACTAAGCTTCAAACCTCTGTCTGCTTGTTTTTCCTTTTTCGTGATTATCTATTTTCATGGAGTTTTAAGGGAGAAGGTGTGGAGTCCATGCTTGCAAAAGGGAACCTTAACTGATAGCTAGCTGGAGAAAAAAAGACTCCTGCACTGGAGTACAGGAATTTTTAATATTACAGTCTGACAAATGGAAAGCTGTTGAAGTAGAGCACTTCTGTCAGCTAAGAAATTAAATAGCCTGCAAAAAGAAGTTTTTCATAATCAGTTTACTCTTGACACAAATATGGGCATGTGGTTTGTGACAGAATTTAGTGATCATTATGAAGTACGTGCTGAAGCTGGACATGTCTTCTGAAACTTGGATTAAATCTGGCATCATGCTCTTGCTTAATGAATGTAAGGTTTTTTTCCATGAATAGCTTGTAACTTCTAGTGGGAATACTGTTTTTCCAGGTTCTTTCAGCATCTTTTACTGGTTTTTAAATTTATTTCAGTCATTCATCTTTTGTGTAGATTATTGAATTGGGCTGTTGGTACAAATCAAATAAAGGTTTCTACTGCAATAAAAATTATCTAACCTTTGCCTCTTGGACGCTTGCCTGATGTTTGTCTCTTTCCTCTTTGTGTTTCCCCTTTGTTTAATCTGTACTGTGTTACCATCTGTAGCCTGGCCTGTTCTTCTTGGATGTTTGGATAGCATTGTTGCCTCTAAAACTTGTGAAGTAAAATTTCTGAACAGTTAGTCTTTAATGTTCAACATGGTAATAGTCTACAAGTGAAAAAACCAAACCAACCAACCCGACACAAAACTACCACTTCTTAAGGCAATATTTCTTATTTTATACGTGTTAACGAAATAAGATCTTATGTGGTATCTGCAGAGGTATTACTTAATGTTTTGCTGTTTCTCTTTTGGATACAAAGATAACTCCTGGTTCCAGGCTCATGTGCCTCTAATTATGTAGACAAACAAATTCCAATTTTAATTGACCTGTGCATGGATTATGCACAGTGTAAACTCATGATACAGAAAGGATTTCCTGTCTCTTTTGTAAGAGTTATTTGCAGAGATCATGGATGAAACTACAACCAGTAGAAGGACAGTTTGTGGCCACTGCAGTCCCATCCTTCTTACCCCACTCCTTTGAATTGGTAGTGTGGCTCATTTAGGTCTGCAATCATCTGGGTCTGAGGACCAGCTGGAAAACATGTTGCAGTCTTGCCTGCAGGGGGGAAAAGAAATGAGACTAACACTGCTGGAAGGGGCAGTCCTCCTGCTCTTGTCCCTGCCTGCATGCTGTGCTAGTGCTTGTGTTACTGTAGAGCTGGCAATGTTAGAGCAAAACCAGCTGAAACAGACTTGGTTTTAATTTCAGCAAGACCTGTCGTGATTTGGTTGGCTACTTCTGCCATGCAAAACTTGCCTTAAGTTTTCTTTCTTTTCTTCTTTGCACTCAAATTGCTCACTTCCACTGCACCATCTTTTTGCTGCCCATTACGCTCACCCTCGTGAAGTCATTAATGTTAAAATGAAATATCACTTGGCTTTGGTGTTTCTGTTCTAGACAGATGAAAAGAAACTGGGAGAATACAGCGCTTCTGAGTCAGTTGTTGGCAGTGTGCAAGCCTAAAAAAAAAAAAAAACCAAGTTCCAAATATGAACCTAGTGTGTTTTACAGCCATTACAACCAGAGACTGCACTCTGTTGTGAGAATTCCCATCTGCAGAATATGAAGATGCCATATGGATGACATAAATACAGTAATTGAATTTGTTTGGCATCCATGCATTAGGAAAATCTTTGCAGCATTGGTCAGGGCTTATGTTGCTGTTAACAAAGACATGAACAAACATAGATCCAAATGTGGCTGAAGTGCTTGGGACAAGCACAAGTTTTGTCCTTGTGCCTTTAACATTTATGGCTGAGCTATATTGTCAGTGTTATTTGCTATCCATTATAATATTTTGCTCTTCATTTATTTATGACCTATTAAACTGTGATGTTGGGTTTTTTTCCCTAGTGTATTTTTCCAGAATGTAGAATAAAACTTAATAGCTAATTAATGTTATATGCCCTTGTAAATTGAGTTATATTACTGTATTTAATATAGTGGTGTCTGTTGAGGCATTAGACAACCACATGAGAGATGCTGGATTAGAGCCCTGCAGAAAGGCAGTGTAAAGATTGCACTAGCACTTTTAAGTAATATTAAAGACTACTGAGCACATAAAAATCACATAATAAAGTGGGATTTAATATCATACGTGATAACAAAATTATAAACCATGTTTTATGTATTATTGTATTGAAATCATATCTTTTTGGTCATAGATATACCCAAACAGAAGTGACATAGCCTCCACATCTGTGTGTTTGTATTTTTTAAGTAGTTGCTGACCAATGTTATGATTTTAAATGATCTACAGTTTTGTTTTCTCTGCTTTTTGTTTATAGGAGGAGTTTGGCTACAATGCAGATACGCAGAAACTTCTAGCTAAAAATGGAGAAACTCTTCTCGGGGCTATTAACTTTTTTATTGCCAGTGTGAATACACTGGTGAATAAAACAATTGAGGATACACTATTGACTGTGAAACAGTATGAAAGTGCCAGGTAGCTATCTTATGTCTAGCTATTTTCATTAAAAACTGATCTTCAGGCAAGAGAACTGTATTGGTTTAGTCCTTGTATGTGAGTGACTAACCCTAGACTAAAATCTTGTCAGTGTAACACAACTCTCACATAATTAGGATTTACAGTTACCTGCCTCATTGCAGATATTGTCAGGTTTTTTGTAGATGTTGCTATAGACTTTTACTTGTTGGCTCTGTCTAAGAATAATCACAGCTATTTTTTTCTATCTTCCTCAGTCAAGGTGGCTTTCTAAGCAGTGTGACAGTGGAAGATTAACCCTTTTATTTAGATGCATTGTAAGAGGTGAAATAATTTCTTTGGATGAATACCATTTAATCTTGTGCTTCTGTTGATGCACAGTATGTACAAAAATCACATTTCAGTTTTTATGCAGGAGTTGCAGACTTGGTCAGAAAGGGGGAATTAAAGAGAAATTTCTGAGTGAGTGAATAACACCTACCCTTAGCTAATGAGTTTCCTGCTTTGGAAAACGTTACTTTCAGGGATGGCATAGTTTTCTAAAACCAGCTTCCCATCTCCTGCCAGGGTTTGAACTTGTTTGGTTCAATTCTGACTTTCTTTCACTTAATAAGATAGTGTTTGTTTTTAACTTAGGATGTGGGTTTCCCATATGATTTTTTAATTTTTTTCAGGTCAAAAATAGCAAATGATTTGAATTTTCAAGTTCTTTCCCATCTTTTTTTTTTCTTTCCTTCATTGTTCTTTTCTAGTGATTTATTTATAATCAAAATAGTAAGTTATTGATTTGATATTAAGGTAAGCCTGAGAATTCATGAAAGACAGAATCTATCTGGACGTAAAGCATTACTTTATTTTTTTACATTGAAGTATTACAAAAACATCACACATTTTCCAGGTATCTGCTTGAAAATTTAAGCAAAATAAATATGCTAAGATTGTTTTTGCCAGTCATTTTCAATCAGTGGCTCTTCCTTTCTTAAAACACCTTTAATTACTTTGCCTTTCTGTTCATTAAGGACATGAAGTAATGTTCCATTTCAGTAAGGCAAATAAATTACAAAGGTACATCACTTACATAGCCAGTCTATCATTTTGCAGTGTGAAAATAGGTCATACTTATTTTTGTGCCTCTCTTTGGCTGTTCCCAGTTGTGCTTTAGCATTCATCAGTTTCCATTGTCTATCAATTCTTTATTGGTTTGTAATTGTCATAAATTATTTAAATAAAGCCTGAACTATAGTGGCAATGAGAATCAGGAAGAGCCCTGTGAATATTGATTTATGTTTGATGTGAAAATGTTATATTTTGTTTTGGAGCTGTTAACCACCAGCTGAAAAACTGGGCTTAATCTTGTTTTGTTGTTTGTTTTTTTTTCTCCTCCCCAGTTTTAGTAATGTCTGTTTGAGATGGTATATTTGAAAAGCCAGAAATAGGTTGGTTTGTTCCATTAAAGTTGGCCTCTTTCACATGTTAATATGCTAGGTTCCACTATTTGAAAGCTACAATGAACTATGGAAGGAAGAGTCAGGCTTTGGGCTGGCCTGGCCATGTCCTTGGAGTGATTTCTGTCTGTTGTCTCTTACTTTACTTGATCAGGCTGTGACCAGAGGAGCACATCTTGCATATGGGGAAGAAAAAAGCTAGAGGTTGTTGCTATATTTATCTCATCCACTTGAAGTAATGTTTTGCAGAAGATTAATTTAGTGATACCCTCTTAAAACTACTAACATTCCATAGGTTCTTTTCCCCTTTATAAATCCAATCTACTAATGAATAGAAAGTTTAACTTAAACTTCCTTGGAGTAAAAAAAAAGCAAAACAAACAATGTCTTTGAAGACAAAACTATATGCAAACTTCTGTCTTAAAAATGGTTATAAAACTTTTTTATTTGTTCCATTAAAAGGAGAAAGAAGGTACAACTGTTTCATCTCTATTCATATAATAAAATGATATAGTCTAATCTGGAATGCTATCAAGGAGGTTTATAACTTTTTTAACACAGTGGTATATGAAGACTACCTGGTTTGATTAAAATATTGTTGAGTTTCTGCAGGCAAGAGCCTGTACCATAACATAAATTTTGTTTTTGCTAGCAATATCCAGGATTATTTGGAGTGAGCAAAACTAAATTAGAAAATACTCCTTAGGTATCTTATCTAGAAGCAGGATATATACCTTTGGTGCAGAGCTAGCTTGAATATTTACCCAGCTGTTAGTCTTAGCCTTCTGTCTTTCTCTTCCCTTTTCTCCTTCAGTGATGGTATTGATCCAGAGTCTGACTTCCATGGGAAAATAGGCCCTCGGAGGAGTTTAAATATCATTTCATCTTTTTGCAATCTATCTATCCATATGGCAGACAAGTTCTTGCAAAACTGGTTGTTGAAGAGCTATAAAACTGCTCAATTTAATGTATACAGAGAAGCCCAGAGCCTGTGGGGAAACCCTTGGGAGAGAATTTGGTATAAGTGAGCCATTGTTCTAACATCTGTTTAAAGGGAGTGTCCTTTTCTTGGTGCTTCTCTTGCTCTCTTTGCAAACTCTTCACTGAACTGATTCAACAGCAGAAGAATCACCTATGGAAAAAAATTCTGGGTTAGTAAGCTGAAATGTCCCAGGAAAGGCTCTGACCACTGAAGCCAGCACAAAACAGGATTGGGAGCACATAGCTAAGATAGGAATAGGAGGAGGAGAACACTTGCTGAAGCAGCTTTGTATAGTGTACTTGAGGGTGAATTTGCTTGATAAATAGGAGGAGGGAGGAAAAAAACTTGCCTGGGTTTTTTATTTTTTCCCTGTACTTCCCTGTTTTGTTCATCTTCTATAGGACTTGTCACTATATGTGAGATCTGTTTTGAGACACTTTTCCTTTAGAGTTTTTTTTTTCCCTCCTCTTTCTTCTCAGGATTGAATATGATGCCTATAGAACAGACCTGGAAGAGCTGAATCTTGGCCCTCGTGATGCAAACACCCTGCCAAAGATTGAGCAATCACAGCAACTGTTTCAAATACATAAAGAGAAATACGACAAAATGCGTAATGATGTATCCATCAAATTGAAGTTCTTGGAAGAAAATAAGGTATGTTAAAACTTTTGATGTTATATTTAAGAGTTTTGTCCTCTCGGTTTCTGCTTTGGTAGAAATACTTCAGTTGTTACATCTTAAAATAAATTTTGAAAGTAGAGAGAGCAAATAAGTTGAGTTTTAGACTTAAAGGGCAGACTTTTAGAGCAGTCCCTCATCAAGCAGCTGCAGCTACAAAAGGCGAACACTATGGCAGAAAGTTTCTGGCTGGTATTGGAGGTTTCAAGTTGGGCAAAGCATTACCTTTCCAATTTATCACATTTAATGGTTACAGCAGTCATATAAATACTGATAGAAGATTGAAAGTAATACTTGTGTTTGACAACACTGTTATGGACGATATGCATGAAGAAAGAACTGCAAAGGGACTTCTTCAAAATGAAGGTTTCTTTAATAACTTGAACTGAGAAATTCAACATTCTTACATACTAGTACCCTTATATTTAATTAATTCTAAGCAGGGCTCTTGAACTGTTGGTTGGAAGGTTTTTTTTCCCATATGTGTTTATTCCAAGCTTACGATGTCATCTATACCCTCAAAATGATGGAATTCTTACTATTCTTGCTCTGTCTACCAGGCAAAAATAGCATTGCCATGAAGAACACACTCTTAAATTGTGCTTTCATTGATAAACAAATCCTAAATAGTTTCAAGTTACATGTTCTTCAAGATTTTTTTTATGTTCATTCTTAGAGTAAATGAAATTATCATTATCATATATGACTGTATTTTCTTCCAGAGCAAAGAAAATGTGATCAAAACTTACATAGAATAGTAGTTTGTCCATGTCTGGTAGTGGATTAACATTTTTGGTATGAGTAAATTAGGTATTTTAAAGATTTGAATTGGTAGCAACTGCCAGTCAGAGAATACAGGAATGGCCCCAAAAGGTAATGGTTGCAAACTGTGCATCTTACATAGAAGGAGGAAACTTTAAAGGGCAAATCATGGGGACAAGGTAAATCGATTAAAACTGGTTGTTATTCTGAATTATTGAGTATGTTGTCACATACACAGTTTCATTAGCTGTTTAGAATAAAGGTGGAAGATGTGGAAGAAACATGAACCATCATCAAGATGAGAAAAAGGAAAAAAGTTTAAAAAAAATCAACAACAAGCTTCTTGGTTTCTAGGACCAGACATGCTAAAAATGTAGTTTGAGTGCTATTACTTGATACAGGCATTTACATTCAGACCAGGGCTCTAGAATCATGTATACATTAAGAGCTGATGAACTAGGTTGTCATGTGATTAAAAACTGGTATTGCCCTGACTTTCCACTTGTTGTTTGTGCTGAAATTTGTAGCCTGTTAGCTTTGAAATGGAAAAATCCATGATGAAATTAATTTTCTTGAACAGTATAGAATCTAATTAAACGCTGATACACTTAAATTAGAAAATCCTCAAAAGAACTGAGTTTTAAAACTATGCTAGGTTGAAAATGGATATACTGAATGTGTCTTTTCCCCCCCCCTTTTTTTCATCTTCCGGCAAGTTGTTTGCTACTAACATAAAGTACTTCTGGTGAAATTGCTTCATCCTTCAAACTCATACCAATACTGGAATTCTGATTCTTAAATTCAAATTGGTTGAAAATAGCATTTACCTTGCTTCCACTTGATTTGCATTAACTATAACAGACTAATCAATTTGTGTTTATATAGGTAGGAAAGCTTCACTGTGAAAGCATTTTATTTCCATCTTGTACAAAAATGTTTACACATTTTTTAAACAAACTAAATTAGATAATTTTGGGAACACTAATGAAATTGGTTTCCTAGTGACAGCCTTGAATTAGATCAAGCATCCTGTTACCAGTCACAGTCGACAAATTTTGTTTCTGAAAGAGATTGTTTTTTCCTTCCTGCCTTTTCTTTTAGATTAATGCAGAGGGAATTTTCACATGCTTAAACTTTTTTATCACTGGTTGACATTTCTTGGTTTTGACACTGGAGATGTCAAAATATTTACTAATGTGTGTGTGATTTTTGTTCCCAAGTAAGCCACGGCAAGGACTTCCTTTACAGTAAAATATTGGCTTAAATATAATTATCGACTGAGAGCTTTAGTCATGTAATCTTAATGTTGGTGTTTTCTGTTTATTGTGTAGTATTCTCCTTAGTAAACAATATGCAGTCTCAATCATAATTTTTCATTTCAGAAGCAACTTTTTCCAGTTTGCATTTGATACTGATAGTTTTTGTTATTCTCTTGTCCAGAATGCATCTTGGGATGTAGAGGGAGGCAGTGGTTATCTGAGAGGTGATGTCCTTACCAATCTGAAATCTTTATTCCTTTTTCTAGTGTCAGTCATTTCTTTGTCAGTGAAGGGGGAGCTCTTGTTAAACCTTATATTTATCCTGCAGCTAGTATTAAGAAATGGAAATGCAGAGTAGATTTGCTAGGCAACTATATCACCATTATAAATATCACTTTTAACTTTTAGCTGCATTCAAAGTGTATGTCACTGCTCTTCAATAATTTTCTTTTTAAATTTTAGAGGGTTATTAACCAGTAAGTAATCTCATGTTCTACTTTTTTCAAAGGTGCATGATGGCAATGGCTATGATCCATCATAATTTAAATAGCTGTAAATACCACATGTGCCTAAAGCAAAGGAGGAGAAAGAAAAGAGAGTATGATGAGTACAGCTGTACAAGTCTAACACAGATGCTCCAGCTGTGGGAGTCATGAACAGTTTAGGAGTTGGCTTAAACTGAAGACCATATATGAAGTGAACTCCTAAGTAAAGGGCAATTTCAGTATTGCTAAGCTCTTACAGTAGTTCTAGTATGGGAATTACACTGGTTGTACTGATGGTATATCCTTAGTAATGACAACTTGCCCTTTTGTGTGTCTATCCCCAGGACTATGTCAGTAGGTGTTTGATAGAATAGGCAATCCAAATAAAGGAAAATCAGACAGACAAAATACTGGGTTTATTCAGTCGTTCATAAAGGGCCTTTTTGTAGCCTGTTTTAGAAAGTCTGTATTGTTGCAGGTTTATTGCATACAAAGCAAATGAAGGTTGGTGTTTGAGCAGCTATATCAAGGCATGGCCTTGCCAGACTCATGGTGTGATGTACTAGGACAAGCAAATCTCCAATCATCAGCTTTACAAATATGTATTGTTATGGTGTTGAACCCAAATGTGAGTTAATATTTGCTCTGAGCCTACTTAAAGAACCCTTTTTAGGTAAGAAAATGGTATGGTAGCTGTCTAGTTTTTCTATTGAAGATTGTAAACAGGTTGCCCAGAGGTGTGATGTCCCCTCCATGGAAGTGTTCAAGGCCAGGTTGGATGGGCTTTGAGCAACTTGATCTGGTGGGAGGTGTCCCTGACCACAGCAGGGATGTGGAACTAGATGATCTTTAAGGCCCCTTCCAACCTAAACCATTTTATGACTGTAAACCTTTGGCCTTCAAATCTTGAGTATAATGATACAGGATGTAGTGCAGCATAGTCTCAGGCTTAGTGGTTATTATCACTTCTGTGTTGAAAACAAAATTGTGTAATGAAACCTTGCCATAGCAGAGCAATTAAGCAATTTAGGTTTTAATTTTAGATTAGATAAATCAGTTCATTCTAACCTCTCCAATAAATGTTTTCACAGTCTGACCAATATGAAACATTTAAAAATTTAATATTTGTTTCTTGACGAATTAATGTCAAGACAAATCTTTTGTAAATGTACCTCCACTAGGTGCACTTAGTTATGTTTATACTGAAGCTTTATCCCCTATTTGGTTAAGCACAGTGTGTGAGGACAACACAGAAAAATTTGGGGTGATTGAAGCTGTTACTGCAAAGAAACTATAGAGCCACTGGCTGGTGGACTTTGGTCTGTGGTGCTGTTAATGCCACTGAACAGCCATAATCCAGCTGGCCATATGTCTAGGAAGAAAAAAGGCATCATATGGTTGCAGTCCCTTTGTGCCTGTCCTCCTGGGTACATATCTTGATATTTCAGTTCAAATCCCCCAAAAGATTCAGAGACATGAATTAGTGTTAAGATGGGATTGCAGTTTTCTGTCTGTAAAACCAGGATATACAAGATTTCTATTCACTTTCATTTTAACATCTGATCTTAGTTAGAACTGATTTTTTTTTCTGTGTTGCTACAAAATTATATAGGTGGTATCTTTAGGGGTCATTCCTGTAGAAATTTATGGCGTTGGGTTATGAGTACTATAGCTGCAATCAAAATCTGTATCTTACAAATAGTTATTACTTTTTTAAAAAAATAAGCATGGTGGCCTATTCTTAGCTTAAAGAATTCTGCCACTGAAAAATTTTTGAGAAAGCATTGCCTTTTTGAGGAAGGAAAAACTGGTATGCATTTATGCACTTGAGAAACGTTGAATCTTTCTGTGTAGAAAAAGAAAGTGAATGCACTTGTGAGTTGTACTTTAGGAATTCGATGTTTAAGTCCTTGCTTCTACAAATGAAAGCCGTGTGCAGTCTAATGGAAACCCAGATGACATAACCTTTTAGACCTAGTAACTTCAAATAAAGATAGCTTGGGGAAAGGGTTATGATAGCTGCAAAGAGAAGCTTAGCTGAGGAGAGGCTGAGGGAGCTGGGGCTGTTCAGCCTGGAGAAGAGGAGGCTCACGGGAGACCTCATCGTTCTCTACAACTCCCTGAAAGGAGGGTGCAGCCAGGGGGGGGTTGGTCTCTTTTCCCAGATGACTTTCAACAAGACAAGAGGGCATGGTCTTAAGTTGTGCCAGGGGAAGTTTAGGTTAGATATTAGAATTTCTTTACAGAGAGAGTGATCAAGCATTGGAATGGGCTGCCCAGGGAAGTAGTGGATTCTCCGTCCCTGGAGATATTTAAAAAGAGACTGGATGTGGCACTCAGTGCCATAGTCTAGCAACCGCAACGGTGGTTCAAGGGTTGGACTTGATGATCTCAGAGGTCCCTTCCAACCCAGCCAATTCTATGAAAGAGGTACAAACTGACAGAAAGATTGGAATGTGGGCAGTCTTTTTGGTTGTTGAGATGGCTAAAATAGTCTGAATGAGGAGGATGTAAAGAAATTTGTACTTACTATGCCATGGAAAATTAGTTGTTGAGAGGGAGGTGTGAGGGAAAGGACAAGATTTAAAAAGTTAAACATTAAAAGCATCCAGAGGAAATGTGAACACTCAAATCCAACCCATGTTATCTGCTGTATAGGAAACTTAAGCCTTCCATTTAGGATGTGCCTATTTTCTATGCTTACCCACAAAGTTCAGTTTTATTTTGAGTCTAAAGTTTGTCAGGGCTATCATGGAGTGCTTACTCTGCCTTTAATTAGGACAAATAGGTATATGTATGTTAATTCACAAAAAACAATGATTTTAAATGATACTCAACTGTAAAAGCAATGGCTTTTGGACATGTTTTATGTTTTAGCTGCATGCCATTCACATTCTTCTGTTGAAAGGCAAATCTTCAGATGCCTATTCACTGGAATAGTTAATAGTGAATAGTTACAGCTCAGTGCTAAAGAGTTGGCCTTTACCTCTAGAGTCTGATACTTGTTTCAAGGCTTTTCTGAAAAAAACCAAAAAAGAAAAGAAAAAAAGTGGTTCCTTCATCCTCTATCTCCCTTCCCCCACATTGCCTTCAGTATTGTGTTTACAAAAGCTTTTTTGCAGCTGTGCAGAGAATCAGATTGGGGAACTGATCCAGGTTAAAGCAAATATGTTGTTGTCTGGTTAGTTTTAATCTAGATCTGTTCTCTGATCCAACTGACTACATAACTGTATGAATGTTTTGCCAACAGAGGGCTAAGGTGAGACATAGTGTGGAAGGAGGAATCAATGGCTGCATATGGGAGTGGGAAAGATTAAGAAGCTTTCATGGGAAAACTGGTTAGGTGTGAACGTGGCTTTAAGTGAGCACTTGTCCAGTTCTTAGCTGTGATTGCAGGTGTTTTTGTGGTGGACATCAAGGGACTGAAGATGCTACAGCTTTTGATCTTTTCTCTTGTCTGGCTGCTGCCTCTTAGTTGAGTTTCTTTGTACAGTGTCAGTTTAAGTGGTCTTTTGCTAGAAATTAAATCTTAAAGTTACCTGAATGAAGCTATGGATAAGATCCCACTATCACTTTTGGGACTTGCTTAGCAATTAGCTTCTAAAGAAGGAGAGCAGAAGTTGTAATACCTTGAACCTCTGCAACCAGTTTGATAACGATCACAAAATTTACACTATAATGATCTGGTTTGGGGATGGAACCTCATACAATGAGCCAGCTCTGGTGGTTAAAAAAAACTCACCATAACATATTTTTTCAGTCCAAGTGATCTGTCTCTACACTGCTTGTTCCTGCTTCTGTGTGTGTGTGTGTGTGTGTGTGTGTGTTTGTGTGTGTGCACATACCTGAGCCTAGGCCTAGCTGAATTTATAAAATTATCAGAAGACTTCAGGGCAGTTCACAGAAACTTTGTATTAAAAGCTGCCCTTAACAAAATACCAAATCTGGTCTCAAATTTATAACTTGGGCTGGGAGAGTGACCTAATTACCCCTGTTTTGAGTTCCTATAAACATTATAAATAAAACTCTTACAGCACTTTAATATTCTTCTGTGTAGAGTTCATTGCATTGTGTGGTCTTAAATGTCCATGGTGAAAGAATTTGCTCTAGAAGACTGTACCTGTGAAGTATTTTGCTCTCAACTTTTAAAAGCAAACCCTTCATGTTGTTGTGATGTTTTCCACCACTTGTATCACGTAATATTTTTGGAATGAAAATTTTCACAGATAAAGTGTATTTGCATACATAAGTTCCTACACAAACTGAAAAAGAGGCCATCTCTTATGACCTGACTTGGAAAAGCTAAACTATGTTTGTCATGCAAGTGTGGTTAGTTAAATTCTACATCTCCTGAATGTTGAAACATCTGTATGGGATGAATTCAGTGGAGTCTATTGTAAATTAAAAAAACATTGTCTCAGGGTGTGGTGTGCATGGTGAGCTCCTTTTAACCATACACACCTCATGTTTTTTCATGGTGAGCCTTTTGATGGCATAACCATTTTACACCATTAATGAGGCAAAAAGCCTGTTTTTTGACAAGTATTTAGTTAAATTAGCCTGAGATACTAGGGAAGGAGACATGAATACCAGTTTACAAATTGTTGGAGCAGCTTATACCAAAATTAGTTTCACCAAAGAGAGGTTATCAGTTAAGTAGGATAAGGTCTGTATAGTTGTCAGTTTATGGGCAAAGCTTGATTCATGAACTGAGACTATTCACTAAAAAAAAAAAAGTTTTTGTATCCTCAGAAATTTCAGCTTTTAGTGCTGAAGCTTAGATACACCTGAGTTCATGCACACACATGCTCAGTCTTTTTCAAGGTATTTTAAAAGTATTTTATCACATTTCTCTGTAATAGTGTAAAGGTTGCACTCCTCAAGTGTAATGGCATGTCAGTGCATTGTGTTCTTTTGCTATTTGAGACCTTTTTGCTATTTGAGACCTTTTTTTAAACGAAGACAGTAAAGTACTCTTGTATTTAGTCAGGAAATGTTATCACTTTTTCACCTGCCTGAAAGGAGGTTGTAGCAAGGTGGGGATCCATCTCTTCTGCTAAGAAGCAATGGAACAAGAGGAAATGGCCTCAAGTTGTGCCAGGGGAGGTTTAGGTTGGATATTAGGAAGCAGTTCTTCACTGAAAGAGTTGTCAAGCATCAAGAATGAGCAGCCCAGGGATGTGGTGGAGCCAACATCCCCAGAGGTTTTTAAAAGATGCGTAGATGTGGTGCTAAGGGACATGGTTTAGCGGTGAACTTGGCAGTACTCGGTTAATGGTAGGACTTGATGATTTAAAGGTCTTTTCTGACCAAAATGATGCTATGAAATAAACCATTAAAACAGGCACAGCCACTGGTAGGCAGAAGCCAAACCTCTGATCCAAGGATGGCTTTGCTTTCCAGCATGACAGGAGTAGACTGTCCTTTGTGGACTGTGCTAAGAGGTTAAGCAGTGATCCAAAATTTAAGTAGAGAAAGCTTAATATGCTACCTCCCACATCCTCCCTTTGGGCTCAGTCAGCCACCCTGTGTCTCCATTCTCTTCTGTGTTGGCTAAATGCCATTGGGCTCAAAGTCTTGTAGGATGAGAACAGTGACAGAGCTGCCACCTTAGGGATTTGGGCTCTGACACAAGTAAGGTTGTGCTGGACTGAGTACACTCAAGGACAAAAAGTCCAAGTTTTGGCTGCAGAAGATACCAGATACAGATGCCTTTTCATCATAGTAGTGTTCATCGTTCAACTTCAGGTTTACTGGTGTGATAGGATGAAAATTATAACATTTGGTTTCATCAGTGCTATAGCTTGTCATCATAGGCTGGGCTGGAAGAGAAAAACAGGGGTACCCTCCAGCTGCTTTTGTGCTCTTCTCTTTGCTATTCTCAAATAGTTTTGATTACTGCTACAGCCTCTGTATTTCGTGGCTACTTTGCACAAATGTTATAGGCAAGGTATTGGCCAAGTGCTGTAAATAATCCTGTGTTACAGGAGATGGGCAGGAAATCCTGCTGGGGAAAGAACATGGGTTTCATTTGACTTAGGTATATGTGAGCTGGAAAAGGGGGGCAAATAAATGATCTGTATACTTAGATAATGGATTTGTCATGTACTGTCTCAGAAGTCCATTTGGCCTGCAGCTGGGTATAAACAGAGGTCTGGTATGTAATTTCAAGGAGTCAAGTATTTGTAATAAAGAGTTTATATTTGATAACATGATGCTGTTTAGTGAATTGCTTTTGGCCCATGAATATTGAGTTGATATTTACTGTTAAGCATGCTTTATAAAAACTCAATATCACTTTATTGTTAGAGTTTTCTACTTTTGTTTTGTATTTGTGATTTAAACCTGTATTAAATAAACCTGTATGAGGTCTGAGCATCTCAAATGTGGTTTCTTTTTTCTATAAATGACCTGTGATGTTGTTAACATCTGCTGCCTTCTCTTAACCTTTCTCTATCCTTACCTGCAGGTTAAGGTATTGCACAATCAGCTGGTTCTGTTCCACAATGCCATCGCTGCATACTTTGCTGGGAATCAAAAGCAGCTTGAACAGACACTTAAACAGTTCCACATCAAATTGAAAACTCCTGGAGCAGATGCCCCATCCTGGCTTGAAGAACAATAATTGGATCAAGAGAAGAGGATGCAATGTTAACCTAAAATCTTTAAATCTGATAGTAATCAAGGGTTGGTGTTGAAGGACTGTTGAAGTGATTCTTGCACAGACAGCTTTAATTTTTTCCCCTTTTATAATACTGTAAATCTGAATTTGGTAGGAATGTGGGTGACTTTAAGTTAACCAAACATAATTTCTGTCATTTCAAATAATGAGAACTCCTTTTGTATGCAGAGGTTGGTGGTTATTTCTGTAACTGGGAGGGAGGGATGAAGGGGGGGAAAGGGAGGGGGGTGGGGGGGGGGAAAGACAACTATTTTAGATTTGCACTGACAAATTATGTTTGTGATTTCTGGTCATTTTAGTGGCTAGTCAAAATATTTCCAAGTGGAGGTTTACATGATTTGTACCAACATCTGGTATTTTATAGATAAATATAGAAAAACATCTTTAGTAATTTTCATATGACTTTTAAAAAGGAGAGAGTTAATATTTTGCAGATCATTATTAAGGCCTATATGCAATATCTGCATATAAGGAAATAGTAGCAGATGGCTCATTGATCAGTGGAATTGCAGCAAATGCCATTTTAAAAGATGTACCTTTCCATCCAAGTTTTAAAAAACAAAACACTAAAGCAAGAATCACTGTCAGCCTAAGGCTTCTAAGCACACCATTTTGCTTTGCACCAGGTGGTTTGCTGAGTGAGGCCAGCCATGCAATGTACTAATTTCATTTAAAATTTTACTTTCTCTGAAACAAATACCGTACTAGCCTTAAATCACAGGGATGTGCCTTTTTATAAGTTGATATTTTCAACCAGTGTACATAATCCAAAATACCCTTTCACATAATCAGTTGGCCATTCCCAACAAGGGAAAGGAAACTGTGTAAATGCTGTTTTGTTGTACACTTAGAGAAAATTAAGGCTTTAGTTAACTTTCATGGACTGGTATCATTTTGAGAGAGGAAATCAGGCCAGTATGTTTTTTTCTATTTAATTGAAAAGCATACTTCAGTAATAGTAGTAATGTGGAGGATACTTTTTTTAATTTCTCCATCAGTCCTGTAGCCCTTAAGTGTAAAATTCTAAGTCAATTTTATCATAGACATTTTAAATTCAATATATTGGAGTCCTCATTTGCACATGTTATGTTGCTTTGTGTTCTGTTAAGTAAAATTAAGTACTTCAAATACGTTATTTACAGCAGTGTGGATTGTATGATTTATGTACTGTATGTTCAAATGCCTTTCAGCTGACATTCTTAAAGTTTTCAGTGCTTAACAGAGATGTAATGTAACTGTAAATCAAACTTTTTAATCATTCCTCATTAAATTCTTGGCCTGACAGAGCTTTCTTTATGTTTTGTTCTGTCAGAATCTCTTGTAATAGTTCATTTATGTTCCCAAGAATGTATATCCTATGTGAATTTTGTATTCATATTAAAGGTGTTTGCAGTCAAACTTCATGGACTTGTGATGGTTTAGGTTCTGCAGCAAAAGCTTAGCCTGGTTTTTCTGAGTTGCCACCCCTGCCCAAGCATTTCTGGTAAACCAGTACTAGGTGGTAACAATGATGCTTTTTTATTTCAGGATCACTTAATACTGTGCAAGTTCAACTTGAAATACAGTGAAACAAATCTTTCAGTATACATCATTCTTGACTTAAACTTTTAAAGCAAGTTCTATTGTATTTACAACTCTTCTGAAGCCATTGACTTCCCCCGTCTCTGAATTTTGGCTAGTGTATGGTGTGATGGTACAAGAAGGAAGTTGTATAACTACATTTGAGCTATGAAATGGAGATAGCAGCATTATATATATCAGGGATAAAGAATGCAAACCTACAGATTACAGTAGAAATAGCAGCTTCCAGGATATGATGGGAAAGGAATACATATGGGGCATGTGCTGTTGGTTTATATCTGAGATTCATGTGTCTCCCTCTAAGGACAGTGTTTACCCAGGAGGAGCTGATCTGTGAGAAACGGGGAGAGTGAACTTGAAACTGAAATTATCTTGTAGAGGAATGATCCATGTGACATTGTGTAACCCTTCAAACTTTTGCAGTGGTTTACAACTACTGGAGTCTCTTCACCTGGAAGAAAACATTGGACAAAAGAGATTACTCACTAAAATCAATCTGTTTCTTGTTTCATATCAGTGGGAAGGAAGGAGAGCCTTCCATTTTGCTCAGTGAAACAACTGTTCTAATTGATAGCCTTAGTGAGGGTGGTTCTGTGGTCAGCTGATCAATAGGATACTAAACTGACTGTCATTTGTGGTATTTTTTGGCTGCCCCCATTAAAATCTGTCATTATGGAATATAATTCAAGCTCATGTCTTATATTCAAAGTAAGTTTTTTGTATTTAACCAAATTCAGAAACTTTTGCTTATAGAGACCATACAAGGAATTACTTCTAACGGGAAGTAATTACTGTTGTCAGGCTTTCTGATACAAAGAAAAAAGCTGTATAAATATCTTAAGGTTGTAATGCTGGCATTTATCTAGGTAGACAGTTGTTAGGAACTTTTTTTTTGTGTGTGTGTCTGAAGAGGGGGCCATACCCACCTAGTAGCATCTCGTCTATGAAAGATGTCACCTATTACAAGTGATCACATTAGTGCTCTTAGTGTTGGGTGAGGTTTCTCAGGAAGAACAATTTACCACAGTTAATGGTGTCTGATACAATGCTGTAGCTGCTCTACCAGAGATCCAGGGAGCTGTTTCATTTCTCAGTGACCATATTATAAGTTATCTGCACTTCTGACTCCTTTAAAACTTGCAGTGCCTGTTACTTTGTTTGTATGAATTCTACAGACAGCTCTTCTGCTCTAAAAATGCTCTTTGGCATACTTTATGCTTTGTCAAGCCCTTACAAAGAACTTTTCTGGTTCTAAAATATATCTATACTTATATTTGGAGAGGTCTATGCAAGTGGAGTAGAGCAACATGCCAGTATCATTAAAGTAATAGTTTGATTTCAATCTTCTGTCAACTGGTTTTCCCAGAAACTTTATCTCTGTTCTGTCTGTGCTTCAAAAAATGATCAAAGTAATATAAAAAGAAAGCTAAACATTCCCTTCAACTCTGTTTTGAACTGAACAGGGGGCATGTCCAGTTCGTATTTTCTGCTTATCTGCTCTTGTTCCTTATTGTGGTGTTACAAGAATAATAAGGTATTATAATTATGTAGCATTCCTTATCTGCAATTATCTTCAGGGTTTGTTTGAGTCTGGTTATCTTTTCCATGCTGCATGCTTGATGTGAAGGTTATACTAAGTCACAGATTTTTAGATTAGTCATTCATATTTTCATATTCTGTGATTACTCCCACCCCAGACTTATCCAACAGCAGGCAGCTAAGTTTTGTCAAATTGAAATGGTTTGATTTGTTGTTTCTTTTTCATGAGAATATCCACAGAGGAGCTGACTGTTCCTTTGTTCATATTTCTCCTTGTTACTTGTCATTAGAAGCTCTGTGACATCTTTGTTTTCTTTCAGGTGTTGTGTTAAAGCTGGTGATGCATAGAAAGCACATTTCTGTGTCTTGACAGTGGTCTCTTCTCATCTCTCTGCACCTATTTTAACCAAGGTCCTTTCTCTTAATTTCTCATGTGACAACCAAGTGGTTGGGTTTATGGGATGCATCACCATGGTGATAGTTTGAATGGAATTAAGGCAGTATTCTACCCTCTGTAGTGTTAAGAGTAGTGAGTAGGATGGCTTGTGCCTGCTTTGGAGGAGGAAAGCATAAATTGCTAGAGCAGCAGTGGAAGGGAGAAGTTGCTGTTTCAGCAGAGTTGCTACTGAAATGCAGAGAAGCAGCAAATGAACCTTATGGAGCGATGGCCTTGGGTATAAAGGTTCAGTCCCTGGCTTGCAAATCTGCTGTTTGCTATGACTGAGGGTGCTGGCACAGAAGCATTACTTTTTACACTTCAGCTGCCTTTAGGAAAAAAAACATCTTAAGGAGGTGGCAGGAACAGCTGAATTCTGTGCTCTCTATTGTGGGTAGTTTGTTAACTATGCTCAGCAAAATGTATGTTAAACTTTGTTGTAAGTTTAAAAAAAAAACAACTAAGAAAACATTGTTTTCTGAGCAAATACACCATCTCATCTCTTTATGAAAACCCATTTTAAAGATCCTAGCTATTGAAGGAATAGAAATATTTGATACTCTAGGAGAAGCAGAAAGAGATGGAGTATCTTTTCAGAGATCACTTGCATCACGAGGTGGTAACTTAGATGGGTAGCAGTGTGGCTGTATGATAACATTTTTAATTAAATGCAGAGATCAGATATAGTACAGAGTAGACCTGATACAAATTTTTAGTTTGGGTTTGCCCTGTTATTACTGTCTAAGCCAGCATAAACCCTTTGGTTCAGTCAGGAACAGTTCAGCTATTAGCAATGTGTTCTTAGTAAATGGTACTTAACAAATGGTATGTCTTACTGTGATAATTAAAAAAAGATAATTATATACCTTAGTACCTTTTAAAGAAGACTGAAGGCTGTAAATTCAAGCACTTGTGATTTAAATAATGCTACAGACTGGTGTTGCCTGTTCAGTCTTGATTTGCCTTTCTTATATATATATGTGTATGCAATCACGCTAGTTTTATGTGATAGTGGTAATTAATTGCAGGGGTTTTATTTCAAGAGCTTAACTACCACTGCTTGATTTTTAAACCAAATAGAACTTAGTTTTAATGTACCTCAAGTGTCACAATTAACTTTCTCTCCTGTCTTTGTCCAAACACTGTAGAAATGAGGGCTTATAATGAAGATGACGACACCTTTTGTTCAGGTGGGTGGTATAAGTTGCTTTGTTCAATCTGTTCAGTCATTAAATTCATATTCAGCCTAAAGCATTAGATGCTCTTTGTGCTCTAAAGAAAAGCAGGGTTTACAAAAGGTGTTTTTTCTCTCATAAGAAAGTTAATGCCTTAAAAGAGAGTCCTCTTGGAAACTGTCTTGAGCATTTCATTAGCTAGAAATCTTAAAATATTAACAATAGGATTTGTCTTAATACTATACCAACCCATCTAAATGCTATCTGTTCCAGGGAGGTGCATTTGTTGCTTATTATAGGTGGGGCTGCTCAATCTACCTATTATTAAAGTTGCTTAATACTTCCTACTGTAAAGACCTGTTTTCAGTTGTTTGTAACTCGGGTGAATTTTAGCCATGTAGGCAAAATCTTTGCCTGTTGAGTGTTTTATGGGGGGTAGTGGGGGGGGGGGGGGGGGGGGGGGGGGAGAACAGCTAAGAACTTAAACTTAATTTGCTAACACTGCATTTTGGAAAAGTCTTGGGGGGGGAAAAAAAAACCCTCAGGGTGAGGAAAAGTTAAACTCTTAACTTCACATCCGGACTGGCTCCTAAGTCCTCTGCTGTCCTGTTTGGCTCGGGGTTTTTATTTAATAAATGCCATTATGCAAGTCTCTTGTTTGGCTTGCTCTTTCCGTCTTTTCAAGTGAACATTTGTGCTTATGACTGGCAGCAGTGAAAACAAGTCTCTGTGGTTCCAACACAAGCAGCTACAGTCCAAGCAGCAATGCGTTTCCTCGCTGACGACCTCGGGGATGACCCGACACTCTCGAGGAATGTCCGTGCTGGCTGGAAGCTGAGCGTGTCCTCCCCAGCTGCTGCCAGCCCTGCCAAGCCAAGATGTGTGGCGTGATGTGAATTGCATTTAGTGCAGCTGGACTGTTCTCCTTCTGTGAAGTTGGAGTTGAAATGACGGGGATCTGACATCACGTTCCTTAATTTTTCCTTTTGTTCTAATCCTTTTTTTTCTTCTTTCTTTTTTTTTTTTTTTTTTTTTTTTTTTCAAGTGACTCAAACAGGCTGTCTTGACAGACCAGTAGGTCAAGATCTCTGCTACCAGAACTTTAAGTTAGGATAGTGTCACCTCAGTGACCACAGGCCTGGGGTCCAGGTCTGGAGCTGAGGGAAGCCTCCTGGTCTCCCACTCTTCTTCTGGTTCCTGGGCAGAGCCAGCAGCATAGGTCTGGCTCTCCGTGCCAAGACAAGACTCACTTTTGTTCTGCTCCTGCTTCCCCAACCATGCCAAGGTGTTTTCTCTCGTGCTCAGCTCAGCAGCTCTGGTGCCTGATTGTGGCAGGCTGGAGGTATGGGGTATTATTCTCCCTTCTATTTCAGGCAAGGAAGCATTTCTGATTCTTTCTTGGAACTGGCCTCTTGTAAAAAGCAGTGTTGAAGTCTGTGGGCTGTATTTGTTCCTTGCTGCCATGACTATTTTGAAGTTCTTCACCTTCAGTCTTTTAGTGAAAATGTTTTGCTTGAGGTTCTTTTGGTTGGTTGGGGTTTTTTTGAAATGTGATTCAATCTCTTGGCAAAATATTATAAGATGATGTATTTGCTGTTTTGTGTTTGGATGGCACGGTGGCTTACAGGTATCCACAAGTCACACGAGCTGCCTGGCACAACATAACCCAGCGCTCGTATCTTGAATTTGTTGGAAGCTTCCTCCTGCTGTTGGCTTTGGGGACTGACTTTACGCCCCTGCTGCCATGAAGCTTTGCTGCCATCACCGCCTGCCCGCATCCCACGGGCAATGCCAGTGGGGAGGTGGTGCGGGAAGGGGATGGAAAAGGGGATGCTTTCCCTGGAGCGAAGGGCAGGGGGCAAAAGGCTTCAGCCGTGAAAGGCAGCCCCTTCCCTCTGCGCGGGAGCGTGGCTGGTAGCCCTGCTGCCCGGTTTCTATAGAAATAGCAGTGATTCCGGCGGCACCGTGTGGTAAGTGACAGCCCTCTGTGTATTTACGCACCCAGAAGAACGCTTACCGGCAGCTTGCTTTAAACCAAGACCCACCGGGGACGCCAGTGCGCGTCCACCTACGCGGTGGCGCCAGCACCCGTTCATCCTTCCCCTCCTCCCGCACAAGCATTTCGGTACCACGGGCCGGGTACAAGCGGACCGCCAGAGCGCTCCTGGCTCCGCCGCCGCTGTCACCTGCCGCGGCCCCGCCCGCGCTGCGCTGCCCCGCCCCCCCACCCCCACCCCGCCCGCTCCGGCGGGGCGGCCGCGCTGCCATGGGAGGAGGCGGCGGCGGCGGGTCCGGCTGCGCGCGGCGCCGCGTGCTCCCGCGGGTGCGGAGGTGAGAAGCAGCAGCAGCGGCGAGAGGTGGGAGGGGGGTGTTGGTTCCGCGGGGGTCTTCTCCCGGCTGGGCCGTGGTGCCGGGGGTTTGTCGGGTGCGGGGGGCGACGCGGTGCAGCCCCTTCTGCGGGTCGTTCTGTCTCCCGGAGACGCTGCGGGGAAACGGGCTCCCCCGGGTCCGCCGCTTCCTTCACCTCCGTGCGGCTCCTCTCAGCGGGCAGGAGCCGCCGCCGCTCCCCTCGCAGGGTGGGCGTGTGCGGCGGAGCGGGTGCTGCCGCGGGCACCCTGGGCTGTCCCTGCGGGGGCCGCTGCGGGAGGGCCGTGAATCCCGGGAGCCCCGGCGAAGGGCGGCGGGAGCGCGGGCGCCCCCTGTGGGCGGGGCTGGGGCTCCGGGGCGGGGCCCGAGGGAGCGGCGGGCGCGGGGCGGTGGAGAGCGGCCGGGAAGCGGAGGTGCGAGGGTCGCGGTCGCCGTCGTGCCCCGGGTCCAGCCCAGGCGCTGAGGCCGCATCAGCCCAGCGCAGCGGAGCCCGCGGAGACCCCGCCACGGGGCCAGCGGCGTCTGCTGGAGGGAGTCGGGAAACGAGGAGTTCTCCCCGGCTCTTCGGTGATCCCGGCGGCAGAGCCCCCGCAGCGGGCGCAGACAGCCTGCCCGCCTCGGGTGGGCGTCCCGGCCGAACACCGGCTCCGGAGGGAAAATAAGACGGTAAGGCTGAGGGGCTGTTCTTCTGGCGTCCCTTTTCCTGCCGTGGGGTGAGCGCAGCGGCTGGGAGCCCGAGCAAAGAACCGCTGCAACTGAACCCCCTGACAAATGCCGTGCGGTCCCTTCCCTGACTCCGAGGCCTTCTGTCCCCTTCTGTCCCTTGCTCTCTCTCCCACCCGGGGTTCCCTTCCCAGCCTGGTCGTGCCGTATGCAGGGTTTTCTTGGATGTGTTAAAGTGTTGAAGCGCGAAGTTGCTGCGCTAGCGAGAGCTGCGTCTTTTTTCCAACTCTACGCGTTTTTGGCAAGATCAGCGGATGGTTGTATGAGGCAGTATTCGCAGTTTCTGTATCTGCAGTTAGCAGCTCCTTGCTCCGTTTGCCTTTCTCTGTAGCTGCAGTTGAGACCCAGACATCCAAATACTGTGGTTGGGCTTTGGTGTCAGGATCGGCGTTGTTCTCATGAGAATTTGGAGGACGCCTGACACAGAACGTGGGCAGCAGGGAACATAAGGTGTGAGTTAAAGGGAGTAGTGTCTTGCAGTATGAATTATGAGATGCCCTTCAGCACATCGTGCATTTCACCTGTTAATTTGTGTATGCAAATACAATGTATGTCTGTCTCAGCGGCAACTGCCTTTTTTTTTGAGAGAAACAAATCACTTTGGAGTATTTGTCTTCTTACCTGGGGAGAAAGTTGTCCCCACCCTCTAACTTTGAAATATATTTCCAAGTTAGATTAGGTTGGTTAAAACAATGAATGAGACAAAGAAACAAAATATTTCTTTTATGCCAAATATGGACACAATTAAAACCTGTGGTAAAGATGTTACTTTAGAACTCTTGTATTTCTCGGACTGTTTTGGATATCAAACACTCAATAATTAATCATAATTGCGGTATATGTTTGTTCTTGGGTCCCTTTCTTTTTCTTCCCTTTATTCCTTTGAAAAGCAGATAGGCTTTTTAGTAGTTAAATTTTTGCTTGGATTTTATTACACATCCCTGTCCCAGCAGTGCGTCTCGGTAATCTGTAGTTCACAGTCTGAACAGTTGTGTTGTTCCCCACCTCCTTTTGCTGTACTTCCTGCTTGGAGGCACCTGCTGATACCAACAAGCAGCCCAGAGCCTGTCCTGACTGCTGGCTTCTCTCCTATCCCACCCACAGTAATGGTGAGGGTGCTGGGAACCTCTTGGAGATGCTTCTCTGAAAGGCAGCAGGAGAAGGGAATTTTGACCAGTCACCTGGTAACTTGAGAGCTGTCTGCTTACAAGCAGGTGACCTCTGTCACCTGCGTCATTCTTATCTGTCAGAAGACAAAGCTGAATGCCAGCCTTTATGCTGTGCTTTCCTTTCATGCCTTCCTTCCAAGTGCTGATTCTTCCCCTTTCCTGGTTCTGGGTGATAGTTACCTCATCTAAAGCAGTACCAGGCACGTTGGCTTGAAAACAGTCTTTCCTGTTCTATTTATCTATCTTTACATCTAGGCTGGGATATTTTCTTCCCCTTGTGTTCTCCACTCCTTTCACTAGGAGTGTCCCTTGTCTAACTCAGAAGTGCTCAGGTCTGAGATCAGTCGTTTTCCAGTCTTCTGTGTTAGCACTGGAACCCGATGATTCATCTCCTACAACTTTGTTTCCTTAGGATTTGATCCCATTTTTCTTAAAGCATCTAGATTGATTGAAAGTTTCAAAATGAGGTTCTTGCATGTTGCCCAGGGGCATGGTCGGTCAGTCTGTCTGTCTCTCCTTGTGTTGGTTTTTTTTGTTTTTTTTTTGTTTTTTTTAATCTGTGGGAAACCAAGTTAGAGAATAATAACTGTTGAATACTGCTTTGTGATGGTGGTGGAAGACTAGCTAATGCATTTTTCATTTTAAACAAATGGTAAGGAGGAAAAGATTTTTTCCTACTTGAGTATTTCTTTAAATTAATGCAATGCTTAATTGCTTTAAGTGATTAATTTCTTTCCACCACCTTGCACCTGCTTTTTAATGCCTCTCTGCATCTATGATCATGAAGCTGGGAGGAGAGACACAAGCGTACAGAGCTCTGTAATAGTAAATGGTATTAATACTGCTTTAAATTTGCAACCATCTGTCCTGATCCACTTTCTTTGTAGCTCCTTTTACCCTGAAATTACAATATTTTCCATCATTCATGTGACTTAAAATTCATACAGATTTTTTAACATGTTTTCTATTCTTGCTAATACCATGCTAATGTAAGGTATAAGGTTGGAAAACCTGAAGCAAGAAAGAGGAGTTTGTTGCTACCTATGTAAACTTTTGAGGAGAAAATGTCTGGTGGATCGTTTTGTGTCAGTTTCCATTAACTTCAGTAAAGCTGTAAGTGGCTGAGTCCTTGCAGACCAAGAGAGAATTTGCCCTAAGGCTTGTTTCTATGACTTGGGTCTGTTTGTTCATGTACTCTGTAATGATGGATCTCTGGCAAAGACAGCAAAGGTTTTTTCATCACTATTATACAATGTCAAATTGATCTGAATTGCTGTTAAGTCCATGTGAACCCTGTTAAAGAAGCATACAGCTAAATCAGTGCCAAATTTCTGATTTTACATTGTCTTTGTGCCAGGGCATTACTTCAACTTTTTCTGTTGAGTTTTCCTGCACCTGATTTTTGCTCTGAGGGTGTCTTTCCTCTATCTAAATTTTAATAATGTTATTTTTTATTTTTTGTCAATTCCCAGGGTTTGGTTTTTTTTTGAGATAACTTACAAATTTCCATAAAATCATTACATTCTTCATTAGTCTATACTTGAAATATCTTAATTCTTGAGACTTACAAAGTAAATGTTTTTATTTAAAGTGGCTTGTCAAAACTGGGCTTTTCACAGAAGTCTTACTTGAAGGCTTACTGTCAGTAACAGAATCTTCATTTAGTAGGAGACAGTGTAAGAAAAATTGCTCAAAACTATTGTGACTCCTGTTAAGCTGCTTCATGAGGTAGTTTAGACGTGAAAGCTTTCCTAGCAATTTGAAGTTTTGCATATGTACAGCACTTAGCATGTGTAGGTTAGTGTTCCTATTGGCTCTTCTGCCCTTTCTCTCCCTCTCCCCCCCGATTGAACTGGCTGTTAACCTAAATACCAAAGCCAATTATAAGAGGCAGCTTAATCAAACTGTGTCCTTTCTTCTCTTGGTGTGTTTGAGTAGGTAGTGTAACCATACTGGTAATGGTGAAATGCAAATACTGTAGGTTTATGCTCAGTGAACGCAGAGTTTGTAGACTTCACATGTTTTTTTTCCCTTACTGAGAGCTGCATGAAAAATAAGAAAGCAAAAAGTAGTACGTTAGGTAAGATTGTTAAATAATTGCCATATTTTTTGCAATTTTAATGCAGCTTGGATTTAAACTGTGAATGAGAAGGGCTCAAACAGGGTCTGTTTGATCCAGTGAATCCAGTGCTGTAGTTAATACTTACATTTCTATCTGTGTGTAAACATCTTTAAATAAAAAAATAAAATGAGTTGAATAATATTTGTTTTAGTAATTTGAAATAGATATATTCTATTACAAAATTGCACTGAACTGAGAGTAATGGAGGGATTCAGTATATACTGTAGGTGATTTAAGAGGTGTTTTTATTTTTATGTTCTTGTAATCTAGGTATACAAAGCTATTTAAAATCTTGGCGTGGATAAATTTTATGCAGTTGCTCTGAGACTCTTGATCTTGAATTTCCTTTCTGAATTAAAAACTTGGTAGCTGTTACACCTGAATTTTGCTGCCTTTTCAGTGCGAGGGACAATATCCCATCTCTCTGATCTGAGCCTCCCTATTGTCCTTTGTTGTAGGTTGTGGAGATGATACAGTCCCCTCTTGTGTTGCTGCTGCTGGCAGCCTTAGAGCTCCAGAGAGCCTGAGGTCCCTGGCTGCTGTGCTCACTGCTCGATGCTTCAAACGGATGCAGGGAAGTGACTCTCTCCTCTTCGGAGAGGCCGTAAAATGCATGTTATGAATTGTCTCTCCTTGGTCAATGATAAAGAAAATGGGGCTGTTCCAGTCACGACAGGGTTGATGAACGAGGATACCACGACAGGATCTCAGCTTTCTCAGCCTGCAGCACTGCCGCCCCCTCCGCCATGTCCCCTGGCAGGGGCACCCCCAGCCCCTCCGCTCCCCCTGGGGATGCCCCCCCCTCCACCACCCCCTCCTCCACTGCCTGGGCCAAACCTACCTGTGCCTCCTCAGCTTGTCAATGGACATGACAACCACAGCAAAAAAAAACGAATGCGGAGCTTTTTCTGGAAAACTATCCCCGAGGAACAAGTCCGCGGCAAAAACAATATCTGGACAATCGCTGCAAGACCGCAGTATCAGATTGATACAAAGACAATTGAGGAACTTTTTGGGCAGCATGAGGAAGCCAAGCCCCAGGACCTCCGAAATCGACCTTTGAAGGCTTCATTTAAAGAGACTAAAGAGGAGGTAAGAGTTGAAGTACATCCTCTCTTTTATATCATGTTGTAGGAATTGGTGTGAGTTCTGACTTACCTGTGTCTCTTTCAATGTCTTGTTTGATCCTTGTGGCTTATTTGTCTTGATCTGAAGGAGAGGAGAATGATGGGGAGGATAAACTCTTAGTCACACACATTTGCTTTCGAAAGAGCTAGCAGTGTTTTACTGTTTTAACTTTAAGTTCTGTGATTTGATCATCTTTATTTCACCTACTCTGCTTTTTCTGCACACTAAAATAACCTTCCAAGAAGGTCTAAAGGCTGTTCCTGATCTCTGTTCTGGGGTGGGAAGGTGTGTACCAAGCACTTTCAGGTTCAAACACTGTCTTAGTTGCTTATAGTCTCCCTTGCAGACAAACTCTCTCTGAAGACCTAATTGAATTGTCTCAGGTGATCTTTCTGTCAAGTAATTGGAGGGCTGAAATGTAGATTTAATCTCTGATCTACATGCTAGCCTGTAAACAGAATGCAGAGGGCATGGGGTTAAAAGGTGTATCAGTGTATAATTTTTTAGTGAGGAAACAGGGACTTGTTGACAGTATTTTGCAGGATGCAGGAGCTGTCAAAATAAGATCAACAGGGACAAAAGGTGAGAAACAAATGTACTGATAGTGTACATGTTGTACGTAGACTAAGATGAGGGATTTAAAACAGGCATGTGTTCTGCAGACTTTGAAACCCTGGCATGGGGAAGGAGTAATTGGGGCCATCATCAGAGGTAGTCATTAACCTCTGCACTGTTTTCAGGCTACATTCATCTTCGAATCAGGGGTGCAGTGCGTGGACTTCCTGCACTCCACACAGCTGTACACAGCGCCAGCTCCACGTGTCTCCTTAGGAGCTCCTCCTGTTCAGGACTGCCGTGTGGTGAAGATTTAGTTAGAGAAAAATGATAAGTTTCATAAATTGAACGTAGCCCCCAGTGTATGGTACTTGGGGCAGAGGAAGCCCCAGCGTTCTCCAGAACTCTCGTGTTTTCATGAGAAACTTGGGGCAACTTAAGAGCAATGTTAGAGATTAAAGTTACAGGCCTACAAGACAAAGGTTTCTCCAAGACACAGTGCCTTGAAATCAAAAACTTGCTTAGTGGTTTTGTGTATTCATCTGGACAGTGGTCCAATGCACCTGTACTGCTTGATGCCTGTCCACCCAGGATCAGGGCTCTCACCATGCCTTTGCAGCTGGCAGGCCAGGAAGCCACAAAACTTGCCTCTGAGTTACACTACTTAAGTGACAAAAACGTTTGACTCCGTTTTCTAAGGCTTTGTCAGGCATGCCACAACAGTGTGCCAGGCAGGGGTGAGCAATTTCTTGTTAATGTGTTAATGAACTCCACGGGACAAGGAGGCGAGGAGATAATCCCGTGTTATTGGATGCGCGGAAGCGCAGATACGCAGAAGCTCACGTGCTTAACGTTGCTACAGGCATCGTTCAGCAAGAGGCTGGAGATTTTTGAGGCCTGTGTCATGTTTGTGATTTCCATCATCCGGGCTGCCAGCTGCTGCTCACTTACTTTACTGTGTGATGGTTATCCCCAGGACACTGTATTGAAACCAGCCAGGGCTGAAAGAAGGTGGGGGCAGGAGGAGGTGCACAGTGTCCCGATGAGCTGGCGGAGAGCATGTCAGTGTGGGGCTGAGGAAGTGGTTGATTGCCTCCCTGGCTGCCTCACTGGCCTGGCAGGGGAAGGTGGACAAGGCATTTTGTGTGTCAGTCCCTCTATTCCTTTTGTGCAAAACACAGTTATTGTTTAAAAGTGCTTTATGGTCGAGCAGTGAAAAAATGTTCATTGTAGATTAAATAGTAGAATTACTCTAGTTAACATAGTCAGTCAACAGTGAATATTCAAAATAACTTCAAGGGTGTAAATTGAAGTATTGCTTAGGTCCAAATGTTAAAAGAGTATCAGCACATGTCCAAAGTGCTGTACAAAAGTGTGTGGCCAGAGTCTGCTCTTTTGGCTCATCTGGGTTCCTCTCAATGCAATGGCGAAGCTTCAGTGGAAGTGGTGACGAGTGACTCCATCCAGTGCTGAGGAAACTTCCTTAAAGACTGTGGTGTTACATACCTTCTCCAGAGATTGCTGTTGATTATGAAATCATGAGCAGTCTTGGAAAATGCTCTCCGTGTAGGAGTTTACAATACTGTGTATCCTTTAAATTCTTCACTCACCAGTAATTTAAATAGGGAATTTGGTGCCCAACTCAAGTTGTTGAATCCCAGTTCTGGAGGGTTAGCACTGAACATCACTGATATTAACAAAGTCCCTTTTGAGAGTTGAGTCCGACTCCTACAGCTCATGCTTTCCTTTTTGCAAACAATCCCTCACCAGACTCTCAGGAGATTAATTAACATATTTCTTTGGCTAAAGGCTTAATTTGCCCTACGGTCTAACGTAATTTGAGCCTCTGAAAAATAAGGGGGGTAGTGTGTAGTTTACACAGCACTTTACTTTCCCTGTCCTATAGTGGTGTCACAACATACACTTACCTAGGCTATAGGTAGCCTGGCAGTGGAGTGGGCACAGCAGCTTGTTGCCAGCCAAGAGAGCTGGTTTTGCTTTTTCCTCCAAAAAAGTCCTTCTGCTCTTAGCCCTCAGCTCCCCCCATCTGCACTGGTTCTGGCAGATGCTGGGCCCTCTGTGGTTCAGCAGAATGTTGTTGGCATTTTTCAGCTATTTTATTGGGGTTTGAGGGCTTGCAAAAAGGTGCAGTGGATTCCAGAGCCTGTGCCAAGGGGCTAGTGAGAGGAGGAGAGAGAAGGAAGATGGAAGGGGTGAACAGGATGTCTCTTCTACCCTTTCCTAGCCATGGCCTCTCTGTTCTCCCTATGCTGGCTCTGATGCTCATTCCTTCCTCCTTGAGAGCTGATTCAACCTGTTAATCCAGCAGAAGACTAACACAGCAAGCAAATAATGAGATGAGTACCAGTGGCTGCCTAAGGGATTGAGCAGCCTAGGAACGTGACAAGGAGGATGACATGGAGGGGGACAGGCCTGGAGTAAGCTGCTAGATTCACTCTGCTGCTCTGTAGAAGTGAACCTTTCCTCAGCCACTCCAGGCTCAGAGAATAGAGGCCAAAATATTAAAATCAACAGTGATGGTTAGTGTGTTGTAAAGGGAACTGGAAGCTGAAGCAGGAAGGTGCTTATATCCTTCCTGACCTCAAGCACTGAGCCTGGACCACCAGGCTGTTCCATGCTTGATGTAATTCGTAAATGGTATCCCACCATGTGAAAACCCATTGCTCCCATCCAAAGAATATGTATAATGTTTTGTTTTCGTTAATCTGTCATAAATCCACTTTGTTGTGTTCCTGTTCCTCACTGACAATCTCATGCCAAGAAACTGCTGCATTTCTGTAGTCACTAAAAACTCAGTATTGATGTATTGCTTTTTGTGCATCTCAGAACACGTCTCTGAATCTTTTGTGTTGATTGCAAATTTGTGACAGTTCAGTAGCTTTCTTTTTACCATCACCACAACTTCACCCTGAAACTCAAGCTGATTCTCCACTTCCCTTAATACAGCTAAAAAGGGAATAATTCAGTGATGGGTTAACATTTGTCAAACTGAATGCTCCTATTACTTCACATGATCTGTGCCTGCTACAGATTTCAGAACTATGCTGAGTTAAGTACTGTGGTGATGAAAAGCTGATTCATGAAGGAATCAGGTGTCCTTGTTTCAAGGATTGCACTGTTTGTGAAGGAGAGGTGACAAGTGTGTGAAGCAGTAGCACTTGCATTGGCCAGCAAAGTGCAGATGTTGGGATGGTGCAAAGTACCTGAGAGAGCTGTTGTATTTCCAAGGTAAACAAAAATTTAATAGTTTTCTCTGTCACGAGAGTTGAAGATGAGAATGGAGAAAGCTCTCCTCAATTTATCTAAAGTAAATATTAAGAAACCATATGAGAGTTTTCTTTGGTGTGGAGAATCTCTTTGGTATAGAGAATAGGAAAGTCTCTTCTCAATTCTTAATGACAGCCCAGTGTACCTTTTTGAGTGAGGAAGTACAAGGGTATTACTTGTGTAGATGCACTTTAGAATCTCTTCAGTTGGTAACAGCGATTTGGAACATGCTGTGCTGGCACCGGTGCTGACAGTGTATATGAGTAAAAGATAGGAGCAGGCTGAGCAGACTTCATAAAAAGCTGTAGTAAAAAGCAACAGCTTGGTAGGAAGTGATGTGCAGACTACTTTCTGCAAGGACAAAACTGAATTAAAGCTCATTGAGGAAGAACAGTAGACCTTACAGACAGATGTTAAGGCTCAGATTATAAATTCTACATGCAACTGAATGTGAGATAGAAGATACAGTATTCATGTGCAAGGAGTAGGAACTTGAATTTGTGTCGCATCTGCCAGGTTTCCCTTTTCTCCTCTTCACAGTTCCATCTGGGAAATCCTTAAATGCAGCTAAGTAATACCAGCTTTTCCAAACACTTTTTGACAATCTTGAAGTGGCCACCAGGCAGAGAGTGACCAAAAACTGAACCGTGTGTTTTTGGCTGTGTGCTCAAGCAAGAAACAAAGCCAAAACCACCAAAAGCCAAGAGTCACATACAGAGCTAGAAGTATGTATGAGGTCCTAGTACTTAAGAATAGCTATAAAGTTTTCATGTTGTGTTGGTAGGGCAAATGCAGCTGTATGTTGTGATCTGTTGTTTTTCTTCAAGGGAAGGTGTTAAAAAAAAATACCTCTAGATTTGTTAGAGGTTATACTGTAAATCTGAGTTGTGCCATGCAAACCAGAGGTTTACCCAGCAGATGGTCAGTCTCTGGAACAGTTACTGACTGTGACTGAAAATATTATTTACAGAAGGTTAACTGTGAATATGCTTTTAAGAAACCTGACAAACCAAAAGCCAAATAATGATTGCAAAGCTTATAGGCTTAAGCTAGTACAAAGAAATCGGAGAATTAGGATTTACCAGAGCAATTGGAGACTGGAGCTGCAGTTTGAAAGGTCAGTGAGAGGTCCCTGCCATAAAACATTTGAAAAAAGATTAGATACTGCAGGGGAAGAGATAGTTGAAGCTGTTCTGTGTTAAGGGGCTTTTCCTTAATGATTTGTTGGGTACCTCTCAACTCCTAAGATAACAGGAGAATAAACTGCAGTCTGTCCTCTTATCTTTGCATATGCTAAAACCAAAGGGCTTCAGGCTAGCGATCATCTAATTAAAGCAAACATACTGATATTTCCTGTGTTTTCTGGTCTTTGCTAGTTTCAGAGGAGAAGAATTCCAGAATTTCAGAAAACTTAGAAAACTTTTAAATCTGGTTCACTCTTTTCAGCAGATGTCTCCTGGGTGTATGCTGAGGATAGCACATTAATCATACTGGTATTTTCACTGTCACTGTCTGACTGCAGGCTAATTCAATTCTGTAGCAATGCCAACATTGCATTTTATATATGTATTTCTAATTTGTGTACTGTCACAAAGGTCAAGACACCTTTCCAGCTGTCAGAAACCTCAAACATGTGAGTCCAATAGCAGTTGTTCACATCTGTGTGTACTGAGTTGTTCTATTGTAGCGCTCAGGTGGCACTGTTAAGGTGAAACTGTTCTCTTGTCCTTGTAAATCTTAAGACTTTTGTCACTGTTATCACAAAAATAGCTGTGGTAACCTTAAGGATGTGATTTGCTATACCAGAACAAACATGTCACTTTTCAACTTGTATGCTGTTACAGGAAGAAAAATGAGTATATAAGGAATTAATTCCTTTATTTAAAAACATTTTAAAAATTCATTAGGGAAAAAGCTTTTGGTTTTTTCCCTCCTCTGCTTAATCTCCAGAATTGTACACATAAGATGATATAGAAAATCAACATTAAAAGATGAAGTGGGGGGAGTTTTATGGGTTTCTGTTTGCTTCCAGGTAAAGCAAACAGATTTCAGCATTATCTGTCTTGGATTTTGGTTCAAGATTGACTTTGTGTCTTCCTCTGGATCAGCATGGCTCTGAGTTTGAGTGGCTGCAACCAGTGGTGCCTACTGACCTCTGGCTAGAAAGCCCATCCTTGCATTTGCTACAAAACCTCTGAAATATGTGGATTTTGAAGTGTGGTGCTCACTAACCATGGGGCCTTCAAATACAGTACAACGAATTATTTGATAAGCAACATTTTGCAGGTGCAGTGTTACAAAATAAGCAAGAAGAATGCTTTTACTTGGTTATGAAATAGAGATTATCTTCATTCCTCTCTTCTGTAAATGTTGCTATGGTTCTTTTTTTGCTTCTCTTAGAAAAAGGTGTTGTGGGTGTACTGTGTATTATCCTGGTAAAAACTAGTTCAGTAATATATGATTTTTGTTGGTAGGAAGTGACTATGTATTCATTTAGCCTGTGAATTGGTGGCAACTGCAATTACCTGGAGCAAGTTAAGAAATGATACCTGCATTATATGCTATTTTCCTAGGGACTGGGAGCTTAATCTCTCTTGCTTTCTCTCTCAGGTTTCCATTTTGGATGCGAAAAGAAGTATGAACATTGGGATATTTCTCAAACAATTCAAAAAGTAAGATTTTATTTTTCCATGCAGCTAATGTAAGCTACAGATGTATGGAGTAATTTGTAGTTCTCATCAGATGTGCGGTGTTTCTTGTGGGATTCTTGTAGGATTTTACAGTCCTACAAGTTTGTCATGAGTAACTACATTTCATGATTTCTAATATATTTAGTTTTGAGTGTCATTATGACTTAGCTCCAAACATATAGAGTTTACTGCTGTCAACCAGTTGAAGTGGGTTTCCAAGTACTGTTAAAGGAAGCACTTGTATCTCATGTAATAGTGCAAGAAAGAATAAAGGTGTTTTTCACTGACTTCTTTTCTCTATAAAGAATTAATAGAAAGGGGTGAGGTGAGAGAAAGCTGTTTCAAGGCTCTCTTTAGTCACTTATAATGCCCTTTAGTAAAGGCATCACTGAAGGTGGTGTTAGAACAGTGCTGCTGTGGACATTGATACATAACTTCACTATAATTCCTTTTATTAGCCCAGGCATGGGTTTTTTTCAATTTGTGTAACTATTCGCCCTGCAAGTGTTAGAAATGTGTATGCTCAATTGTTTTTTCAAGGTCTGCTGAATCCATCATTGAAGATATATATCATGGAAGAAGTGAGACCTATTGTTCTGAACTGCTGAATGAATTTCTTAAATTATTACCAGAAGCAGAGGAGGTAAATAATGGTTTTACACTGAACTTACTGTGTTTTTTTAGACTTCTACTGCTGGGATTCTAACCTTAAGGTCTATAAAAGAGGAATCCCAAAGCCTTCCTGAGGCCAGAAGATAGGAAAGCACTGAGTGCAAAAGTTTGATCTTAATTTGAGGTGGTATTGAGGTTACAGTGTAGTTATTCCCTTTACATCAGGTCATTTCACTTACTTTTAAGGTGCTGCTTAAAGTAGTGATAAGGTATTTTTGTTTCTCTTGTCCCTTATGGTCTTCCTTTTGTCACATAAGCAAGACCTGGAACCCTCCTGCGCACAGCTAACTTTGCTCTGGAGAGTTAAAAAAATTCAGAATCAGAGTATATTCTAATACATACAAATTAAATTTCACTACTTTTGCACCTTCTGTATGCTTTCCCATTGCAGTGTCTGCCAGTTGAGTGTTTGTAGCCCTCTGTTACTGTCTCCCCTTTGCTGCCTGCTTGGTGCATCTGGGATCTTCCTGCTACTGGGCCTGGGTCACTGGGTCCCAACAGGGGAGCTTTTCAGCTGTGCAGCACCCATAGAATTTGCAGCCATAACTGAGTGCTCCAAAGAGACAGGCAGGAAGGCACAGAAGTACCAGAAGCACCTTCTGCAGTGTCCCCACGATCGGAGTGTGACCAAGGTGCTGCTTGCTCCCTTCCCAGTCCCAACCTTCAAGTCCATTCACATGATTAAAGAGGTGAAGCTTCACAAACTGACCTGGGAGCCCTGCTTAATGATGCACAGTTCCTTGTCTGCTCATGTATTTGCACTGACCCATTTGTATGCACTTGAGAGAAATGTATACCACAAACCTGACAAAATTAGCATTAGAGTTGCTTGAGTGCTTCACATCAAAGTGATGGCTAAAACCTGGGAAATTGCAAGTTAACATCCACATACAGATCAACCTCAGCTCATATGCTTTACCACTTCAAGGTCACACTGTGAAAGCACTCTGTTTCCTCTCTGCAGCAGCAAATCTTAGATCCAGTCAAGAGCAAAACATGTTGTCTTGTTTTGCTGTCGAGTATATAAACCTAAGCTGAGTAGGGAATCTTTTAAAAACCATGTTGTGTTACTATATTTGATTAATGTCTTTTTTTTTTAGAGTTGGAGGATATTGGCAATTTGAAATTTAATTAATCTGAAAAAAAAGAGGGCATGGGAATTCAGGGAGCTCAAGACTATTCCCCCTTCCCTCTTTGTTTGAATTTCAGTACATATTCCTTTATTTAAAAAGAATTTAGAATAAGCCAAAGAACAGTGAAGTACTGACTTAAATGAAATTGACTCCTAGTTAACTTGGTCTGTATTCAGTAAAGTAGACTGAAAGGAAGGTACTTTTTCTTCTTCTCTTTCTGGTTTTGGTCTTGGTTGTTATTTTGTGACAAGTAGAAAATCTTTCAAATAATGTACTTCTATGTGATATAAATGTTGTAATTCATCTAGAATTGTAATGTAAATTTGAAATCTGTCAGAAATTTGTCTGCATACTCAGCTGGATTCTTTAAATATCCAATAGGTGCTGCTAGGAGTGAAAATGTGTATTTATTTCCTAGTAGGTGTTTGACAACTGGTTAGTGGGGCCGGAGCACTTAAGAAGTGCTTTTAAGGAGGCACTTGAAAAATTTAAAAAAGAAGTTTAGTTGTTCAGAGGGGTATTAGAAATTAAAGGGCATTAGGTGTTAAACTTTTGCCTTCCCAAGGGAAGGATGGAAAGAGACTTTTTCTCAGCATGCAGGTATTTGTATGTATTTAATTAGTTCCAAGCTTGAGGGATCTTGTTGCTCACCTTCAGGAAGAGACCCCCTTTCCCTTTGTGAATTTTCCCTGTAATTTTTTTATCTTCTTGGGAGTTCTGCTCAAGAGAGCTGAGGTGGAGGGGCAGGGCAGGGAGAAGATCCTGCGTGTGAGGGGCTGATATTTCTGCTGGTATGGAAAAATGTTTCAGTGTCTTTATATATATGTCCTCATGCTTCAAGTGTTCAAAGAATAAGTGTGTCTAATAAGTTGCTTGCTACTGTGGCTCCTAACATTTTAGTGCAGTCAGTTAAAAAATTCACTCTCTTTAGGAGCCCCAGGGCTTTTGTTGTTAATCTTCCTCAACATTTCTCCCCTAAATAAATGCTCACTGCTTTCTTTATCTGTCCCCTTCTTTTCTGCTAGTTTATTATATGCCTCAGAGTACGAATATCAGTGTCCTATAATAGGGATTCACCATTGCTAAGGGAAGGCCATCAGAGCTAAGGGGATATCATCAGAACTATGCAGACCCTTTCCACACAAAAATAATGCAAAATTGCAAGAGGTACCAGATGGTGTTATTTGTTCTGCTGTTCCCTATTCTGTTTAGTAGCCACTAATTTATTTTTGATCCGGCTGTTGCATCACATGGCATGGAGTTGGCAAGGTGTCATCCCATAAGCCTGTCCTTGTAGACTCTTTCACCCATCCTCAGCAAGGGTTCCCTGGGATTACCCTGAGATACTTCCCATTCTCCTGTTGTGTGGGTTGAGAATTACTTTGGGCAGAGACTTAAGCAGTCATATCCTAAAAAGTGAGTAATTACTCAGTTACCAGTGCCTGCTGCCTTGGTGTTTTGGCAGTTCCTCTGTGTGCACACTTCTTTCCAGCAGCTCAGGTATTTACAGTCACCTTTCCCAGTGGCACAGTTGTGTTGCAGGTTGGAATGAGAGCCAAGTGCCCCCTGCCAGGCATGTAACTGTGTTTGGAGATGTCTTCTGCTTTTTCTTTTATACAGTGCCATAAATACTTAATCTGTAAAAAGAGAAAGGGCTACAGAAAGGCCAACTCTGGACCATCGTTTTTCTTCTTTTTTATCAACAACCTGAAGAGTTTATCTAGTGTGACTAAACACTACCTTTAAACTCCAATCTTGTCTTATCTAGAAGTGTTGTGATATATAAATTACCTGTGTGCTCCCCCACTCACGAGTTTGACTTATGTGACATATTTTACATCATTTCAGTCTGTATTATCTTGGGCATGTGATGGATGCTCAGCATTTTTGAGATGGAACAGCTTTTTGACAACAGAGGCTAAATTCTTGGGTTACGAAATACATTTAACATCTGACATCTTTAAAATTATTCTTTTTTTTGCAGTATTGTAATGCTGTAATGCAGCACCTGTGTTTACATGCTAAAATAGGTATCAGTACTAGTAGCTTTTTAGCCATTCTCTATGAAAAATCCCAACAGCTACAAAAATGGTTTGAATTTTTGGGTATAAATGGCAAATACTGGCTCTTTGCTGGACGTTTTTGTCAAACTGAATGAGATCATTATTGAAGTACTGGCACTGCTGTGAAGTCTTTTGTCAGACTGAAAACGTTTGGGGTATTTTCAAATGCTGAATCTGAAAAACTTGAAAAGCCCCTGAAGCTGCCAAACCTGGAGCATGCTGCAAGGTTCAGTTTTGTTCAGGGCTGGGGGTGTGGCACGAGCCTACCCATCAAACTGGTTAAAAAAATAAAATAAAAAAAAAAAAAAACAGGAAAGGTATAAAAATTCTCAATACATTAGCAAGTAGGGCAAGAGCATTGGTTTTGTGTAAGCCTTGTCAGAAGTCCTGTTGCTTGTGCCTTGCTGTGGTTGGTAGTTTTGTAAGAGGAAGAAATGCCTCTTTGGGATCCCTTTTGCGGCTCATGGGTTTTTCCAGAGCCTTTGTCTTGATGGGAGCAGTGCCCTGTGTCACTCCTAAGAAGATACCTGGCTGTTTCTTAGCCAGTCTTAGTGTGCTGTTAAAGTGCCTGACAGCTGCCATTTACTGGCATCCTGACCAAAGCAGAGGAGTAGCTTTTAGCTGGTTTTATGTGCCTATCATTGTACTCTTCAGCAGGCCCGAGCTGGTGAAAGTTGAGAGTCCAGTGTTTAATGAGCTGGAATAGCCAAAATTTACACTTTAAGTATATAGAGAAGGGAACATATCCTTCTGCCGATCAGCCCACCCACACACATGCACGCCCAGGTTATCATCAGAATGCTTTAACTTCCTTTAGAATGTCTCAAGCGTGTCCTTTGCTCCTAGACTCTGTTTTAAAACATCTGTCAGCTGCTTTACTGGAATTGTTTCTGTCTCTCAGATCTGCCCTTTTCAAACCACTGCCCCTTCCTTTCCTCAGCCAGTGCTGTGTATGGCTGACCATCCCTCATAGCTTTCATCTCCTGCTCCCTTTTTCACCCTTTCTGATAGCTGCAGGTTTTTCTCCTTGTATCATGTCCTTGTAGAGGTTTGCTACTGCCCACCTAATAGTTTAGCAACTTTCCAACCTGCCCCTGTAGTTGGATTCCACTGTGAAGCCTTTTGGGGTTTTGGTACTTTTTAACTCTGTTTTTCTTTAGTGCCTTGAATGTTTGCAATAGTAGGGAAATATTAAAAAAAAATGAACAACAAAAAACCCCATCAAACCAAATAAATAAACAAACAGACCCACAAAACAAGAAAACAAAACCAACTCAACAACAGAAAACTAAAACCAAACCAAACAAAGAAACCCAAAACAAAACCAAACCACCAAAAAAAAAAAAAAAAAAAAAGAAAAGCAAAAAAAAAAAACCCAAACAAAAACAAACAAACAAAAAAAAAAAACCAGAAAAAAATGTTTACTCCTCTGGACTGCTGTGTTTGGCTGTACTTCATTTGTAATGTGGGGACTGATTGACTTGTTTGATCAGAATGCAGGGAAATACTTAGATATAAGGACATACTGGGATCTGTGGTGTAGTGATTTACACATTTCTGCAGAGGGCTGTGCAATTCTACACAGGAGTGTTGTAACACACCTGTCTTATGCCATGAAGTAAGATCCCACTAGCTCTAAGTAAGTGCTCAAATACAACTGAAAACTGGAGTGTCAGGAATACAGTACCTTTCCTGTCTGTGAGGAATGATATGATACTTGCAATAGGCAAACCTACTCCCGTTGTTCACAAATCACAGATCAGACTTTCTCTGTTTCATAACTGTTTTTAAAATGAAGCAAATTACCTGTGTGAGAATCTTCTATATCTAAAATCTGACTTGGTGTGCATGGGCATGCATGGACAGTGCAAATGCATATTCCATATACAAATGTAATGAAAAAATAAATTAGTAGCTCTGTGCCCAATTTGAGTAATACAGAACTAAGCATACAATGTAATTATGCTCTCTTGCATGTATGTGGCCACCTACTTTCGTGGAAGAGGTTTTGTTGGGCTTGAACAGAGGAGGTCAAGTCCAGAACTGACATAGTTATTCATTGTGATAAAAATACCAAAAACACTCCAATATGTTTTATAGCTCTTTTGTGTTTTCAGACTAATAGACCTGTCTGTTATATCTGTTATCATGATTAATGCACAACATTGTTGTAAATCCCCAAAGTTCCTTTCCAGTTCTTGGCTGCATTTGGTATTTGAATTTGAACACCACTTCTAGGAGCCATCAGATAATCTCAGTTCTCTTTGGGAAGACTTGGACAACATTGCTGCAGAGAGGAGAGGCCAATCTCATGGGTTTTTTAGTAGCCTCCCCTGGAATGTCTACAGGCTGCCGCCCTAATATGTGTCAACAGTTTTTAGCCTTTTAGTTCAGAAGTTGTTCTTTTAGTTTATAGATAGTGTCAATTAACTCAACTTTTTTTCTTTTGTTCCTTCTCTGCTTCGTGGTGAAATAACTGATCTCTTTCAATTAGAAAGTCTGTGGTGAAGAGACAACTCAATTTCTTGTCCTAACTTTACTGTAGCTATTCCCCTATTTACTGTTTTAAGGTAAAGTGAGCAGAGGATTTAATCTCTTCTGTCAAAAACTTAGGTACAGAGAAACAGGCTTGACCTGTGCTCAGTTCCAGGATGAAAAGGACCTTGAAACTCTTTCATGTTTCTGTTTTTACTGTTTGTGGAATGGGTCACTATCCTCCACCTTCCTTGGGTTTTAGTTTTCCAGGTGATCTTCTTCATTTCTTTTTATAAAGTTAGTTTTAGACATCTAAGGCAAAGGCACTGGGGGTTAAAATGGCTGATGTGGGCTGGGAAAAGTGTCTTTTGGGTTGACTACTTCCCAAAGCTTTTTGCATTGTTAACATTCACACCCCATCCTATCCATCAGAAGGCAGTGCCCCCTCATCAAAGTGTTCTGTTGTGCATGTACAGGAAAGTTCCTCTTCTGGATGAATTCTAAGGTTTAGTACTGTCTTGTACCACTACAGGCAGTTTTACTGATACAGTAGGAGAGAATAAAGAGGTTTTCATCCAATCTCTCTATAATTAATATTCCACAGAGATAACATTGATTGCCATTTACTATCAAAAGCATATTTAAATATTGTACAGGTAGCAAGAGTAAATTAATATTACTTTGAGTATCTTAGAATCCCCCGTTGTTCACTTTTTGTGTATTTAAGTCTTAAAACTGGGTCTTTCTATAATTACCTGTAGTTTATGTGATCTTGATTTTGATGATTTCTGGTGGGTTTTTTGGTGGGCTACTATTTTTCTCCCACTCACCCCACCCCAAGTCTGAATGCCTGTATTTTTTTCAGGCAAACTTTGATATTTGCAACATATTAAAATGAGGTTGGAGAATTTGTAGTTTTTGTTGTTTAGGTTGCAAACCACTATATTTTTGAAAGCTACGTTAAAGAACACCTGCAAAGACTGAGATAGTGGATGTCTCCCAGTCCCCACTTCATGATATAGAAAAAAGTGTTTATTTTGGTTTTGTTTCTTGCCTTTTTGACACCTTAGATATATAAGGAATGTCAAGCCTGGTCTTTCTTGTTTTTTGTTGGCAGGCATTTTGAGTGACTCTGTAAAATGGGTATGTTTTTGTATGTTTAAAAGGAGTTCTTGGCCAAGTGTCTTGAGTTAAATGATGGAGAGAAGATGCTAAGAAATTGAGTTAAGGTAGCCTGGTAAAAATTGTTCTTTGAATAGAATTATTTTTCTCAGTTATAAGGTTTTTTGTTTTGTTTTGTTTTGTTTGCTGCTCTTTTTCTTTTTACTTCAAAGAGAAATTCTTTTCTATTTTGGGTTTAATTGTAATTTTTATGTTCTCTTTCTTAAGGTGCTCACAGCATCTCTGATTTTTAGGGTGTGAAAAAAAGAATGGGAATAAAGCAAAACAAAGCTGTTATAAGAATCCTTCTCTTCTGCTAGTCCAGAACTTACTTTAGAAACCTGATATAACATAATGTGTGTTGTTTACCACTACAAATCAGTAACATTTTACTGTGTAAGCAAAAAAATAAATGATTCATTTGGAGCCTGGTGCTTTTAAAAAACATCTTGTGGATATTGTTTGTAGATAAAAAGGTGTGTTGTGGGTATATTGCTAAATCATGGCAACCTGTAACTGCTGATGCCCTGATGCAGTGCATCTCTATCCAGGGTAGCTTAACATGCAGACTAAAACTGAAGACCTTATGTGTAAATAGGTTTGTGAATGGAGGTCAAGTGTAATGTTATAGAGAGGAAGCAGAATAGCTTGTGCATAAATCAGTGTAAGCATGCAACTGATACTGGGTGTGAGCTTGCTGGTTGTATGAAGAAATAGTGTAATTGAGAGTGAGCTCTGCTTTTGGACACAGTTACTGTGTTGGAAGATGTGGAAGGAATTCCACATAAACATATGTGCATATTTTCCACTTCTTCTGTATAAACAAATAGTAAGCATGTGAGCAGATCAGTAGCTTCCAGATCATGCAAATAGTATGGATTTTGGTGGAGCTGGGAAGGAAGATCGACAAAATTAATGCAATGATGTTTCCTTTGTATGTAAATAGTGTTCTCAAAGTACTGGCAAAAAATCCCTTAAAATGCTGGATTGAATTTATCTGTAAAATATTTTGTATGCATGAAAAAAAAATCCAAACTCAAGACCTGAAGGTTATCCCTTAGGGGAGTTTAAGAGGAAATGGTGGAAGCAAGTATCCAAAAAAAAAACCAAACCACATAACTTAAGCCTTAGCTGCATTGTGCCAAAGAGATCTGGTAGTCCTGTGCTCAAAGTGCTGAACACAAATAATTTTAAACTATGCCCAAGTGTATATCACAGTTGTTGCAAAATCGAGGATCAATTTTCAGATGACCATCACTTAAGTGGCCATGTCCTGGGCAAACAGCTGGAGAAAAGAGGACCAGGCAGAAAGAGAAGTGCCAGCTCTTCTGGGGCAACTGGAACAGGAGTGTCCTAAACATAGTGATGAGAGCAGTCCTTGATCAGAAATCAGAACAATCAGAAATCAATCACCAGTGGGAATAATGGCGTTGGGTTTTTTCCGCTGAGCTGTGTAGATAAGTTTTTAGGAGAAGAGTGATGTTACTGGTTTTATATTTTTTTTTTTGTGCTTGGGGTGTGTGCAAATTAGAGAAGCTTTACAGTGACGCCATTCAGTCTGTCACAAACTGTCAGTGGACTCTGTTGCCTCTTGTTAAATTTACTGCTTTTCAAGGTGTTTCCTTCCAAAGTCAAGTAAATCTTGATCTTTGATGAAATTTGTTGCTACTGTTTTTTTCTCTTTTCTAGGTAAAGAAATTAAAAGCCTTTGATGGAGATGTATCAAAACTGTCTCAAGCTGATTCCTTCATGTATTTACTAATCCAGGTGCCAAAGTAAGGAGATAGTAGGTTTATTCTGTTCATGATAAATGTTCATTTTCAGCTGTCAGTTCTAAACTTGTTTGTTTGTGTGCTCCAGCTATGCTCTTAGGATTGAAGCCATGGTGTTAGAGAGGGAGTTCTCACCCTCCTGTGCTTCTCTACAGAATGACATGAAAATTATAAGACGGGCAACAAAAGGTAATTAAGCACGTTGGGACATGCATAATACTCTTGTTTTTGTTAGTGTGTTAATTAGTCTGCATTATGAAGACTAGAGCTTGAATTTCAGGTACCTTAGCTATTAAAAGGGAGCTAACTCCCCTCTGACAAATGCCATCAGGGTGTGCCTGGCAAATCTTTGCTTCCAAAATCAAATATCTGGAGACTTTGGACACACTGGCTATGAGTTTGTGACCAAAGCCTACAAGTAGTGCATACGAAACTGACAGAAGCAAAGGCATCCATGGCCAAATTAAGATAAATCATCTTTTGAGTACAGTTGGCTCATTCATGCGTTGCTGTCTCTGATTGAATGTGGCTTTTCACTTCTCTGCTCACCCTTTAGAGATCCACAGAGAAAATCACTGTATAGTTTCCAAATTTCTTTCTGTGCTGTTGCATTTTGAGGTGGTAGTATTGATGGGCTAAACTCTTAATTGTAGAGACTTAAAGTTATTCCTATTCCTTTGTTTTCTGTTCCTCTACATTTCTCTTTTGCTCTCTACATTTCACAAGTTTTGAAGTGCTGCAAGTAGTTATTTGTAAGGTTATCTGGTGTCTTCTACTCTGCAGGAAAATAGTTAATTTCCTGGTTTCTGTTAAACATTAGTGCTGACCTTTTCAAACACCTTGAGTGTCTATTTGTCCTGCTCATCAATATGCAATTCCTATTTCACGGTGCCAGATTTTATGACAGACCATTGGTTAGACTGCTTCTAGTGGTATAAAAAAGCACAGTAGTAAAAATATTCAAGTTGCAATACCAGTATTGAGGATAGTCATTTGTAGTGAAAGGAAAGGGAGGAAAGCTGGGTGTGTTTTTCCCACCAGTGGGGATTGACTTCTCGACTCAGAAAAAATTGCCTTAGCTTGGGCTGAGGTTGGAGTTTTGCCTTTTATTGGGCTGTCTTTCAAATCATCGTTCTTTGTGTTTTGAGCAGCAGACATACGTGAGGGAATATGTGATGTATAAAAGCAGCTGCACCCTCCTGTCCTTTGTGTCCCTCACCCAGGCCATCTGTGAGCTGATTAATTCATTCCCTTCAGAGGAGACGCTTTGGTCTCCAGCTTCTGCATTGGGCCAGTCATGCAAATCAGACTGACTGAGCTGCCCTGTTTTCAGTCCCCTTGTCATGTGCACCTCTCCGTTTGGTCTTCTCACTTCAGGGTCTGCTGACAGCCCGAAGTTGTTTAGAAATTACATCTGCTTTTCTATTCCTATCTCCTGTGTTTTTCCCCTTGTGATTATGCCGAGAAAATATTTACTTAAATTCTCACACTGCTAATCACTAAGGGTAGGATGGACTAAATAGCCTGATGGATTCTCATCCATCCTGCAAATGGATGCATCCCATAGTGACACTGAGCAGGCTCTTAATAGGCTAAAGCTTTAGAAGCTGCATTCTCCTCTTGGCCTTATGAAGCACCTTCTCTTTTGTATTCTCTCCTCTTTATTCCTTCCTCACCTATAGCCTCTTAGATCAAAGGTTGTTTAATTAGTTCGGTGTTTTTAGGCTGCTAATGCTGAACCCCAAAGATAGAAGGGCTGTCTGCTTCCAAAATGATAGTGTATTGAGCTGGGCAGTTAAATGTGGGGTAAATTATAGAATGTAAACTTGGCAGCAAAATAGTTTTTAAAAGTATTTACACTGCAATCAAAAGGATCCCACCTTTTATTATGTTCATCAGTGTAAAATATAGTCCTTCACATTAAAAACAGCTCATGTTATTTTTCTTGCCACATGGACACTTGCATAATGCTGATTTATTAACTCTTTGCAGTTCTGAATTTCTGTATCGTGTTTCTAAGGCAATCCCTCTGGTGACTTTCAAGCACATGTATTGTTTTGTGTTTAAAAGTAGCTGGGTGAAAAGGTGTATGAATTCAGGTAGAGCACTGTTGTGCCTTTTGCAAAAAATGGAAATATGTACCAAACAGGATTCTGCTATGGAAAAGCTTTAAAAGGCAGTTTTATTCCATTTGATTCTTTGCATAACACTGAATGTAACTTTGTGCTAAATCATCTTTGTGACTGAGGTAAAATAAATGCTGCTCTGAGCTGGTGATCATGCAGAAATAAAATGGTGATTCATAGTGACAGTGGAATAGGCACAGAAAATTTAAACATTGCCTGCTATGTTTTCAGGCCTGATGGCTAAGAATTCCCCCCCCCCAAAAAAATTGTTTACAAGACCAGTGCCAACAGAAGGCAAATGGGTCCTGCAGGATGCAGAACACTTGCTTCATGCTAGAATTAGTAGGTTGTGAGGATTCTTAACCACTTTGCACATTGCAGGAGTAGGCCCCAAATGCTTTGGTAGCTGCTGTGGATTGCCTTGGCAATACTGCACTTGTTTAGCTGAAGTCTGAACATGTACTTGGGGTTTGTCAGCTGTGCTCATGAATTTGAATTTTATAATGCAATAGCATCTTTTTTCCCAGGACCTTTTCAGTTTGTTGTAGTTCCCTGTTAGAATAAAAATTTTCACCTTTAGAGCTTGAGGAGAAGAGCTTGGTTACTGACTGTGTATATTTCTAAGCAAACAATTGTTAGACAGCAATTTTCTTGTTCCTTACAGAGCTAATGACTTGCGAAGAGCTGCATTCCATATTGCACTTGGTCCTTCAGGCTGGGAATATTATGAATGCGGTATGTGACACCCAAAGTGGAGCTGGCTGGTTGACCAAACTTCCTTGTTAGTGTTGCTGTCCACTGGTGCCATGCCTCAGCTGTTTGCTCCTTTCTTTTTAGGGAGGTTATGCTGGCAACGCTGTTGGATTTAAGCTGTCGTCACTGCTCAAGCTGGCGGACACAAAAGCAAACAAACCTGGGATGAGTCTGCTGCATTTTGTTGCTCTGGTATAAAAAAATTACTTTGTTGGTATAAGCAACTGCTACAAATGTAAAGCCATAAATGATAGACAACAGAAGGGCATTGTGTGCCTCTGAAAAAGCAGCTTTTTTACAGCTTTGATCCTAATCTTCACCCTACTTCTCCTGCCATAAAATTTACCACTTTACCTACGTCTTGTCATCCTATCCAGAAATCCACAGAAAACTTAGGGGTTTTATGCAAAAGCCTGCCTTCATCTAATTTCCTCATTGCAGCTTTTCTCTTATTGTCCTAAATTCTTGCACTGTGGAAGTGACTTCTTTTGATAAACATTCTTTCAATCTTCCTGTTGAATCTTTCGAGCAGATTTTTATCAGAGCTTTTTTTCCCTCCCTTGGTGACTGACTAGTAGTTTTAAAGCTGCTTCAGACTTTTTTTCATGGGGTTTTTCCTTCCTTTAAATCTTCTTGATTTTAAAAGGGAGATAATTTAAATGCTTCTCTATGTGACTTTGGTTATCTGTGTACAAACTGGCTTAACAGATTTCCAGTCAGCTAACAATAGGGTATTAATTGGTGTTTGTGCAGGAAACATCATATCTGCTTTAACAAAGGGCATCAGTAAATTGTTCTTCCCCTGACATCCCCTGTTAATACACGTGGCTTGTGTTCACTGGTAGAAGCAGCTATTGTTGTACTGTGCAAAATGGAAGCTGTTGTTTAAAGTTTCCAGTTCTGATCCCTGCCTTTTGTTCAGGGGTGTCCTCTACTCACTTGTGTTAGGATTGAACGGGAAGAAAAACAGTGCAGGAGAAACCTTTAAGTGCCCTCCCAGAGGTTTTAGAACTGCTGGACTTAAGGGCTTTGGCATGGTGGTGGAATGTTAATGGATTGTATGTGTTTTGGGTTTTGTTCTGTTTGTTTTAGGAAGCCCAAAAGAAAGATGCTGCTCTACTCAGCTTCTCAGAAAAGATTAGGAATGTTCATGATGCTGCCAGGTAAGTCAAAAGAAAACCAAGAACTTATGGTTAGACTGTGACCTGGAATTTTCCTATTTGTGAAGTAATGAAGTTATTTAGCGAAGTGTTGGCACAAAACCTGAGATCTTTACAAATGTATAATAGAGCTTTGAGGGTTTCATTTCCATTTGCTAGTAGAAGTATGCCTGAAATGTGCCTTCAGGTATGAGGTTTTTTTATGACATGATCTCCATAGGATTTCGATAGTTTTGTCTCTGTCAAGTGCATGTATGTTGCTTTTAAGGGACTGAACTAAAAACATGTTACTGTTCTCTTTAAATCAATTTTCATCTGTCTCTGAGCAGGCTACAGTACTTTTGCAAATCTGGTAGCAGGTACTAGTACTGGCCCTGGCATCTGTTGGATGCTTTCTGGTGTTTTGGTTGCTTATCCATTTCTGTATTGAATGGAAACTCTGAAGGGCTTGGGGCTCTGTGATGTTTTCATCTTAAAGGTCCCTAGATGCATAATTTTAAACTGAGATTGATTTGAACCTTGGTAACTGTACTTGCTTTTGTGAGACTGTGTCATCTAAAACCCAAAACTGGAATTGAGTAGTGCTGGAGTTCTGTACACAGTTCTGCTACTTCCTTACTCTTGAGCTTTGGGCAAATCTATTTACATTCTTTCCCACCTGTAAAATGGATCCAATCTCTAAAATCTGATGCAAAGTTAAATAATGTCTGCAGAGGACTCTGAAATCTTCTGAGGGAAGGAGTGGCCATGGAGTTAATCAGAAAATTTTTGAGGGACCACCTGTGTGGCTCTCTGCCATCCAACCCACACACCTTTTTGGACGTCTGCCATGTGGCCTGCTGAGGAATGTAACTTCCCTTAGCATCCAAGCCCCCTGGCAAACAGCAGGGGAACAGGCAGAATCCCAAATCTGGTGGTATTTTTTCTAACCACTTTGATCTCATTTGTTAATGTTGAAAATCTTCTGTTGCAGCTCATGCTGAAATCTATTCAGGGAATGCACTCTGTACAGGAAAATGAAACAAAATGAAGTACATGTCTCACCACTGGGCACAAGAAGATCTTTATTAGAGACAACTGTCATGTACAAGTTGCTCATAAATCTTCTCAATTAGAGCATGTTAAAACAACTTGCTTGTTAAAACAATGTTTTTATTGGTTTTTTTTACTTGTAGACCATTCTATTCCTCTGCGGGAAAAATATAGCCTGTATCTCCTACTGCTTTTCTTATTTGCAAAAAACACCCATGATCTGCCCAAAACAGGGAACTAACCTTTATAGATGAAGTAAACAGAAGAACAACCAGCACACGTTCTATTCATTTGTGTGCTCACTGACAAACTTAGCCATGCTGTCACCATCCTCTGCCATATGCACTTCAGTCCATCGTCCACAAATTTGTCAGCTCTACTGTTTTCACTGCTGGTGAAATGAACTTAATTGGGAGCATGTTAATTGTTATCATTTTGGAAACTGCAGTGGTTTTATTCCTAGGCAAAGCTCAATTCTCTTGTGAAGGAAACACCATAGTTTTAGAAGCATTAACCCTCAAAGTGACCGAGAGATTTGTGTGGGAGCTACTGTTGTATGGAATGTGGGTATCTCAGGATAAAGCTTAGATAACATCAGATCAGAGCCAGTTTCCAAGTTATTTCTCCACGGGAGCAGCTCTGCTGCTGGTGTGTAGTAGAAGGATAAAATATTGTAACTGCTGAGTAGGTTGCATTGCTGAGACTTCTCAGGAGAACATAACCTGCATGTTCATTATGCCAAATGCTACTGCCAAAATGGGGAGTCCTGGCTGACAGTCTCTTATAACCCTCATTTTTATGCCAGCTACTGCACTCAAACCATCATGTAATCAGCTGTACCAAATGATCCACCCAAAAGCAGATTGGTTTTTTCCCTTTCCTAGGTTCAGTACACTGGGTCTGGCCCTCCAGAAAATAAATGGTAGCACAGGCACTAGGGAGAGAAAAGGAACTCCTGGTCAGAGGCAGGGCAGCATTACCCTTTCTCATGGTAAGGTTGGGTAGGACTGGCTGGAGTTAATTGTGAAACCACACCCCATGGGAATCTTTTCAGGTTGCAAATAAGAAATGTGCTTATCTCTCTCCTAAATTTCAGAGTCTATTCTGTAAAGCTTTTCTGAACAGGCAGGTCTTGTTTGATAGCCGGGTTGCATCTCATGTTAAACACCTGTTTTTGAAGCCTGTTGTGGCTAACCTGTGGGCAACTCCTTGCCCCTTGCTAAACCTTTTCTGTATATGCTTTTTTTAGGTTATCCATTGATAATATAGAAGCAGAGCTCCACTCACTGTCATTGAAGGCAAGATCTGTTAGAGACAGCATTCGGCGAGACCCAAAACTCTTTCAGCAGATGGAAAGCTTTCTCCAGGTTTGTAGGATGTCCATGGTCACCTCAATTCAAGAGCATTCCTCATCTCTGTGTAATTTGTGTGGACATGTTAATGAACAGGAGCATTGTTTTGATATGTCTGCCCTATCAGTTTTGCAGAGGTGTTCAAACTACATGCTCTTTGTCAAGTGAGACTGTTGGAAGGACTGTGTTTTTACAGGGAGGGATACTGAGTGTACATTGCCTGAGGCTTGTTAGGCAGGCGTGTTCAGTGGCTGTGAAATGACTGATGAAGATGAGTAGTTAAAATATAAGACAATTTGAACTGATCTTTGGTTTTGTACTTCACAGCTGCCCCAAATATAGTATCTGTGTGTTGTTATACTGGAGCATGTCAGTTTCAGCTGAGGCTGTGCTGTGCATCCAAATCATGATTGTTGGGTGGCTGAACAGATATTGTTAGAAGCTAGAAGGCTAAAGGACTGTTTTCTGTACTAATTTACCCTTAGGTACACAGTGTGTTATTCTGAGCCATACCATTACTTCTGGGTGGGTACTTTTCTTTTTTAGTTCTGCAGTGACTTTATAGACATGAATGTGCATAGCACTTAACTTTGAAAGAGAGTTCTTGGTATTTTCTGAGTACATGGTGATACCCAGAGATACGTGATTTCTACTTTGATTAAATGATTTTTCTGTTTCATGTTTTAGATAACCATTAAAAGCAAGAAAGCAGGTGTTGATCTGGAACTTAACCTGCCCTGATTTTCAACTTGCAAAGCTAGTTAATAGCCCCTGCAGTTTTTCAGATGAGAAGTTGATGAAGAAAGGGGTGGGTTAAGATGGAAATACCTGTCCTCATTCACTCTGAATTAATTGGCTTTTATCCATTGCACCCAGACTCTTTAATGTTGTGTCCTAACATGTTTGGGATTTTTTTTTTTTAATAGCTGGTTTTATGTAACACTACAACCTTGTTTAGGCCACATTCCAAAAGAAATGTTGGGGGGAAAAATAATTTTACAAATGCATACCTTACATAAACACTTCCGGTTTTTGTTTCTAAATTGCAGATGATAACCAAGCTGATTTAAAAGTCAGCTTTCATTATCTCATCTTCATGAATGTATTACAGAAATATGTGGGAGGTACTAGTTTTCTATGTATGCTTTTACCAATTGCCCCATTTATCTTCAGCTTTTTTGGGAGAGAATGGCTGGTGAGGTGGAGGAGGAGACAGAGGGGCAACTGCTGCAAGTGTTCTGAGCAGCTCTGCTGCTCAAAGTCTTAACTACAGCCTTATTTTTTCCTCATGAGAAATCCACTAATCTATTCCTGCCATGCTTATAAATCTGCCCTTAGGATTCAAAGTGCTACTTTATGGCAACCTTTTCTACATGTCTTAACATTATGTATTTGCAGTTGTTCCTTACCTTTCCAGTGTGAAAACCTTTTTTATCGTGATCTAAGGTCAACTTAGGAAGGAACTGATTCTGTGATGTATGTCCAGGAATTTATTTTTGGGGAAAAGTAAGGAGGAGGAATGAATCCACTTATGCTTAGTTGAAAGTGGCAGGGAAAAATGGGAAAAAAGAAAAAGGCATGGAGCTTTCAAGGAGCTCCAAAGTCATCTGTCACTGTCCTGGGCTCAGTAACAGCTCTGAGGTTGGAACATGAATTTCCTAAGTTCCTAATATATACGTGACCTGTTGTGACTTAATTTTTCTGCCTGCTTCATGCCATATATGCTTTTTGCTACAGTTTGCTGTAAGACATCTAAAGGAGCTTGAACACCAGAAACAGGAATTACAAAAGGAGGGAAATGCTCTCATTGACTTTTTCTGTGAAGACAAAGAAACTATGAAGCTGGATGAGTGTTTCCAGATATTTAGAGACTTCTGCGTAAGATTCAACAAGGCTGTTAAGGTAAAAGCACTGAATGAGATTCTCACTTATTTGAAATAGATGTTGGCTCACATGATTCGTGCAGTACATCAGACTGCCCTCTTATAGGGAAATGGTATTTTTGTCCATCCCTGTGTGCATTCCCACTGCTCTCCATCTTCTGCTGCAGGCTGATTAGACCGTGGAGGTGATAGATCATGAGGGTACTGGTCTCCTTGGCCTCCTTGTAAGTGTGCTCCTTCCTTCTCTTTTGGTGAGGAGGTTGGTGATTACTGAGCTGAGCAGTGAAACACATTGTGCACAGTTCCTCATTGTTCAGGCCCAGAACTGGAAATGAGAGATCACTGGAAAGACCTTGGGATATCTTAACACGTTACAAGGCCATGCCAGCCTGTCCCCACTGCCCTCCTTTAAATGACCAGACACACTTTGCCAAGTAAAGTAAGGACTGTGTCAGCTCCTTTGTTCTTTCAAATGCGTTTCTGTGGGTGAAAACTTAAGAAATTAAACAGGCCTATAGTACAGAGATACCTCATTCCCATTCCCAGTGTGACTGTTCATTTGCTAAGAACCCTGAATTGGTCCCAAATAATTCCAGTAGTACACTGACGTGGAAGAATGATGTCAACATTGGTTACAATTTTTGATTCAGCAAAGTCTCCCTATTGCTACAGATATTCCTTAGGCCTTTATAAATAGCAGGAACTAGATGGATCCATACATTTTTCTACCTTACTCAGTCTACATTTCACAGCACTTTGTGTAGGAGCTTCAGTTCAGAAAATAGAACACTCTTGATTTACAGCAAGCTGACAGGATGTTCAGCTAACATGCCTGTTGTACCATTAGTTTCCCTAATCTTTATCCCCCAAGATAGTTATGCATGTGTGTGAACAAATAATGTAAACAAATGTGTAAAACCAGATGGTGGTAACTGTTGCAGATGGTTTAGTGAGTGGTGGGTTCATGCATACATGTTCAGTTATTCAGGACTAGGGATGTGATCCACAGTCACACATTACAAGTGGCTGTTGGATACCTATTACTTCAAGATCCAGTGGGGATCTTCCTTCCTCTCTCTGCAGCAAGTAGTTACACTTCAAAAATGACAGATTAATCTCTTCTTTGCAAATATTGAGGAGATTTGCTTACCTGATATTTTGTGAAGAGTAACTTCTGTCCCTAAAAAATCAATAGAACAATTCAGAATAAAGATTGCAGTTCTGACAAATTAATGTGATGTGTGGATAGCACAACCAGTAGTCTAAAATGATGGCTCATACCACAATGGACATGTGCACATATTTCAAATGTTTTAACATTTTTTTGCAATGTTTTAACATGTCTATGTGTGTTTAAAGTAGATTTTTTTAATTTGAATAAAATCTCCTGAAATGTGTTTTTGTTGAGGTTAAAATGTTCTGTGTCTAATATGGAATATAATAATAGTATCTACAACTATTTTTAACCATTTCCTCTCTTCAGTGGGATATTTAAAGTTGAGCTTTAGCATTTGGCAAGAATTCATCCTGTAATTCCATACCTGGGAAAGAAGCTCCCTGCCACAGACATTTTCCCTGAAATGCAAGTTTTTTTCTTTTTTGCTTTCTTAGCTGTTCAGGTTTCTGAGGTCTTTAATGCATCTTATCTTTCAGACTCCAGTGTGTTCTCAAATCCCCTTTAAGCAGTGTAAATTAATCCATTCATTGAAGAGAGCTTCAGCATTAGGCTTTTGTTTACTGAAAGCTTTCAAGTGACTTTTTCTAGTTGTGCAGCTCTTCTGTTGTCACAGTAATAGAAAGATCAAATTAGACAGTGCTTCAGACAAATTTGGGTGAGTTTTTTTTAAATGGTGTGTCATTGCTCAGAACAGATTTAACAACACGCTGGAAGATTATGTAATTTTTGAATCCTCTGTCAAGAGCAGCCTCCTTCTTCTTTCTTTTGCTACAGCTGTTCTGGTTCTATAGAACCAGGTTTTCCATTTAAAAAATTAACCTGAAAATTAACCGCAGCCCAGCTGCCAAAATCTCCAGCCTGTCCTGGGCAACTTCTGTTCAGTAGTTGCCAGATTTTGAAGCCAAGATACAAAACTGGGATGAGGGATTGATTCATGGTCCTTGAGTGGTGTCAGTTGATGTCTAGGTGGTAATTGTGAGGCATTGTGTGTACTTTTCTCTTTGCTTTCCCATGCAATTAAGTAATGCCTTTTCACAAAATTTTGGATGGGTAATGTTTGAGTCAGAGGTAAGTAGCAGCCCATAGAAACAGCACTTGCTAAGGAACAATTGCTACTGCAGTATGGGAGGATGGAAGGAACACATTGGCTGTGTGCTTGTCAGACAAGTTTGTCTTAAAATGTGAATGCAATGATCAGATTTACTTACCTGATAAAAGTGCTGACTTTAAATTTCATGGGGACTTGAAGCTCTCTGTCTTATAGCAGGAACATTTGGGCTGGACCTGACATCTACTTGGGTTTGATAGGCCACTGTAGTTTCTGCAGGGACTTGCACATTTTTTTGTTATGCTGACCAGACTCTGGTGAGCTGCCAGCATTAGTTTTGCAGGGAACTGCTCTCAGTAGGATTAGTGATTGCATGGTGTGGTATCACATGGTGATTTTGTATATGTGTTGGGGTTGGAAGAGGGTGGTAGTAGTAGGAGCTAACTTCCATGGGAAGAAGTAAAAGTAAATATAAAGGAGTGTGGCTAGTTCTCATGCACAGGACACTGTCCTCTGAGACACGTATTTATACTTTTCCTTATCAGGAAAATGGGGAACGAGAGATACAGGAACTTCAAAGTCTGCAAAGGCGAAAGGAGCTGGAGGAGAAGCGTCGATCTTGGGCAGCTGGAGAGCTTGGGAGCTTTGGACGGAGCAGCAGTGAGAATGATGTGGAAATGTTGGCCAAAAAAGGACTTGAAGAATTTCTTCCCTTCTTGCAGCAGAGACCGCAAAGCCCTTCGTACAGAAACACCAATTCCAGGCGCTCTCGGCTTTCTTTGGGAATAACTGCAGACAGGGAGTTGCAGAGTTTCCTGGAAATCTCAAAGGATGAGGATCCAAACAAGTTTAACAGTCTTCCCCGTGCAAACACCCGACAAGCAAGACCAAATGTAGCCTGGACTGAATCCAAAGAAACAGGAGATCCCAACTTAAATACCTTGTACTTACACCAACAGTCTGAAACCAAAGTGAAGAGTGGTGGCCTGCTACAGGTGCCTGCAGCTCAGCCCAGTCACTTCAGTGGCTCAACTGGTCCCAGTGCCCGCTACTCACAGAGCAGCACTGACTCCAACATGCACACTTTGAATGTGTCCTGTGAGGACTCCACAGATATAAATGCTCTGGCCCTTGCAATTGAGGAGCGTGAGCTTGTTAAGGGACTACGTAAGTTTGATATCCATGGAACAAAGCCTGCAGAAGATGCACCTTTGATATATTTAGAGGATGCTGGTGGAACAGACGTGGAAACTCTTGATGATCTAAGCTTTCATTCCCTCAGCACTGCTGATGATGACCTGCCTCCATCTTGCAGGAGTTCCAGACAGGCCCATGACAATAAAGCCAAGACAGTGGATTGCAAGAGTGAAGCTTCAGAGCCCAGCAGCAGCAGTGCCATGTCTATGGATACAAATGTTTCAGGAAGTAGGGAAGATGGGCCAGTGTTCTACATGTCAGATACGACGACTGATTGTTCTTTGACATTGGACTCTGAAGAGGGAAATGATTTTAAATCAGCAGGCAATGAAATAAGAAGTGAGGCTGACAAAGAACGCTCTTCTGGGAATGATGCTCAATACAGGGCTAGAGCATTCTTCTCAAACGTGAATTCTGCTTCTGCCAAGGATCTATCTCTTCAGACTTCCGCAAATGATAAGGATGATGCCAATAGCAAGCATGAAGCATCATTTCCTAAAGAAAAGCCCATAAAAAGTAAAGACCCAGCAGGGCCAAAGAAAAATTCCCTAAAAGATAGATCTCCAAGCTCCTCAAAACCCAGTGGCACTCGCCCTAGCCACACAGCTCCTTCCAGAACTGTCAGGACTTTGAATGCCTCCGAGAATGAAAGTATGAGGAAAGTGGTGCCTATTTCTCGGTCCAACAGAGCACCGAGCAGTGTGAAAAAGCCAGAACCCAAGCCAGCTCCTCGTGAAGCTGCTCCAGTGGAAAGTCGGCTGTCTCGTCGCAGCTCTGTCCGAGGCACCACAGACACACTGCCGAGAAGTCCTTACAGGCACAGCATGTCAGTAGAAGAACCAAAGTTACAAAGGGGTACTTTCACCTCAAGCAGTGCTCATTTTGAGAGAGACAGAGTCGCTCTCAAGAAGCCAAGCTCGAAACCTGTTAGGAGTAACGTCAAATCAAAGACGGATGACATTAAAATTTGCCGCTCCAGTGGGAAGCCCCAGGCCCCTACAGATGACACCAAGGTTGCCACAGTCATTGTTCCCAAAACACCATCCTCTGTCCCAAACTTTGCGAGGAATACAGTGGCTTCTTCCTCAAAGCGTGCAAAAGTGGATCTATCCAGCTCATCCAAACCTCCACCCATCACAAGGTCTGTGTCCCAGAGGCTGCCTAAAGTGAAGCCAGCAGTGACCTCTGATGACCCGAGTCCAAAGGAGAGCAGCGTGAGTACCTTAAAGAGAGCAAGTAGTGCTAGAGTGATTGGAAGAAGCATCCTGCAGGGAGAAGCTGTCAGCACTAAAGTAGAGCCTGCACCAAGGGAGCAGGGAGCAGCAGAAAGAGCCTCCCTCAAACTAAAAGATGCAAACCGGACGGCAATTGGTAAGATACTGAAGCCCTTATTGAAGTAAGGGAGCGGGGTTTTTTTGAATCTTGGAATGTGAACACTTGTTCAGGCACTGGGTGTCTGTGTCATGAAATTCCTTAAAACAGTAACATTGCTGACAGGCAGCATCTTGTGCTTACTGAAGTACAGCACACTGTTAGAAAAGGGCAAGAAGTAGTTGTGTTCTGGTCTAAATCCTTTTTTATGAATTTGAATGTATTTGAAGCTACTGTGATGGAATGCGAGCGTCACAGCCAATCTGCCTATTTGTGATGCAGAAGGCCACCAAAAGCCCAATAGTTTTAAGAAGTTAAACTGCAAGATGAAATGCTTTGTGACAGAAAACGTGGATAAAGGCCAGTTTTTGTGTAAATAATGTTCCTCCATAGACTCAAGCCTTTGTGATGGTTGGTTCCTTATTAAACGTCAAAGCAAATCCCGTGGATCAGGACTGAAAATGGACCAAAGTGACTGTGCTTTCTGTCGCTTTCAGTTCTTTGGATTCAGGAACTTTTTTTTGCCTGTTGCGAAGTCCATTGCTGGCGATTGGACAGACTGGGAACTGCTAACCAAAAAAATAGTAAACCAAGACATTTGCTGTTTGTGGCTGTCTTTAACCTCACTGAAGAATTTATAGCATGTTTTATGAATGTGTATGTGTGTCTGGAGAAGGCTTTCTGCTGGGCAGGAGGCTTATTCTCCAAGAATGTGGCAGCATTGTCTTGCATGCACAAGTAGATACGGCCAGTGCTGCATCGAGTAGCGTGGCTGGAGGCTGCACCTGTTGGAAGAGCCATCAGTAGCCACTGGGAGGATGACTACTCCTGACTTGTTTTGGTCACAAGCAAACTTGCCAGCTTTTGGTCATAAAGAAGTGCCATATATTTATGATACATATCAAGGATGTTTGCAGTTCGGCTCTTGAAGTCTGCGATGTAGTGCTGAGCACTTTCTTACCATTCCACTTTTCCACTGGTTTATCTGCTACCAAATTACTTGAATGTTGCAATGGCTCTCATTGAGCTAGTAGTTTCCCTTCCTCCTCCTCCTTCTCCTCCCACCCTCCTTGTCAACATAAATATTTAGCATGAAACACAGAGCTTACGCATGACAATGTTTTTGTAGACTTCCTTGGTTGCTTCAAATGTGGTTTTTACTGTTTAAAGACTCTAAAGGATGAATTTAACTAGTATTTGATAAGCTTTTTACAGAAGAAAAACACCTCTTTTTTTCCTGCAGATACAAATTTTAACTACTGTCAGATTAAGGTACAGAGAATGAGGGAAAACTCGTTCAGCGTGCTGTGCATCTTCCCAAGAGAAACATACGTAGGTGGGGAAACTGATCGCTCTTGTCCTAAACATCTTATTTAAAGAGTTGCCTTTTTATTCACTTATGAACGAAGCATAATTTAAGTATAAACTAAAAAAAAAAAAAGTGAAAGGAAAATCTCTTTGGACAGGTGGCATTGGCTTACTGGTGGTAGATCTGTTTGTCTGCTCTATCCTGCAGTGCTGGGAGAGTGTAATTCCATGAGAATGAGCCATTTAATTGCTCACATGCTTCTCATGGGCTTGTATCAGGGACACCTAGCTGTGTGTTTTGAATTTGGCAAAGGAGCCTTCAGCTCTTCCCACATATCAGCAAATCTTTATGCAGACATCATACCCAAACACCATGAAGTATTGCACAGGGCCTCTTGTTTGAGTCTGTCCCATAGGGAGAACCTATAGCCCGCTTTTCGGCAAGGGCAAATTTTTGCTTGAAAATCTATAAGCTTTTTGGATACTGCCTTCCTTGTGGGTTAGATACAAAAGCATCTCCCTTCTTATTTGTATCTGTGTGTATGTGTGCACATCTGCAAGAGCAGATAATTGACTTTTTTTTCTTCTCTTTTTTTTTTTTTTAAACCAAAAAATTTTTATTAGCAGCAAGCTTGAAAAATAATTTAAATGTGTTTGGAATATGTAAATAAATTTCTATATATCTGTGTAAAAGAAAACTGAATGTATTTAATGGAACATTTATACATTTCGGAGTAACTTGGTAGTTTAATAAAGTTCCCATTTACTGGGTATGACGTTTGTACTTTCTCCTTCCTATTATACATTTGGCTTTGATCCTGGAGATCTCAAGCAACTGGAGTCTGGATGTAGGTGACTGTTGGAGAGCCCCAAAAGGGAGGACTTGACAGCAGAAATCCTGCCATTTAAGATGCTAGGTTTGTTTTTGTACTAAGCCATGCACTTCAGTTTCTGAATATTTCTGAGGCAGGACTTTCTGCAGAGGTTTGGGTATAATGTGGAAGGCATTTAGATAGTAAATGCAGCACTTTGTGTATACGCACTTTGTGGCCAAGACAAATGTTCATGGCACTGACAAGTCTGGATCTGTCGCTGTCTTCATGCCTTTTAGCTTAGCACACTTTATTGAGAAATCCTGGTTTACAGCTCCCAGGACTTTGGAAATAAAGAATAGTCTGTTTTGCAGAAGCAGGTGGTGACTTTTATACTGCAGTTCTGACTTTTTCCATTTCGTCCCATTCTTCCATCATTTTTCCTTCTTTACTGCATACGATAGAGCATCTACTCAGCAGAAAAAAAGCAAAAGCCAGCCAGCCTCCTTGTCCTCAGGGAGCGTTTCCTTCCCTCTGCTATGGAAATGGTTTTTGGACTGGAATTGCTGCTATTTGAAAACTTGTTTAGCCCCTGACTTTTCTCGTTTGGTGAGTGTCTCTCTCCTGGTGCGGAGTGTCAAACACCTGCTGTCTGCAGTGCTGAGTGATGGCTGCTGGTGGAACATACGTGGGAAAGCCCTTCACCATCAAAAGGTGTGTCTCAAAAAAAAGTTTATGTTTTTTTAAACTTCATCTTTATTTCAAAAGGGTTCATAATCACCAATTCATTATTTAAACTACCAGCTGTCAGAGACAGCGATGCCCTGTAGGTTTAATTTCCCAAGTCATGCAATTTTCCCAAATGCTAACAGGCTGTGGGGCCAGCCCAGTTGCAGTCAGTTTTCAAGAAAGAATTGAGACCTTTTCTCCAGCTTCGTTCTGCCAAGTGGCAGAGCACATGCTTCTGCCTGTGACCAGGGGCTGAGGTGGCAGTGAAGTGGGGGAGACCAGGGACCATGAGGGGATGTGGAGCTGTGGAGCTAGTGCAGATTGAGAGATAGGGGAAAGAGCTGTGGGAGTAAGAGGTGCTGATTCATACTTAGAAGAATTTAATATTCACATCTCATGTGGGAACTGCATACAAATGAGGGGCTCAGTGCATCCCTCATTACAACAGCTCATTAAATTATCAAGAAAGACAGAAAGAGTTCCCATCACACCTCCCACAGTGTACAAGCCCGGACGATGTCATTCAAAATAACCTATGGCTATCTTTCTAATCTGAGGGTATGTCTGTGTGGACAGATGCAGACAGACACACTGTTGGCTCCAACCTAATCAGACCCGAGCCAGCTCCAGGCTGGATGCTCGCAGTGCTGACCCCAACCTCCTACCCTGGGGCTCCCTCATTGCGCTCCTTCAGCCCATCTGTGCCAGCGGGGCTGCTGCAGCAGAGCCAGAGCTGCCTCTCCCCGGGAAACCCCTGCCCTTCCAAAGCCTTTGCTGCTGCACGGGAGAACCTCATCCCTGCAAGAGAGGCCCAGCTGAACACTTCAGATTTGGCAGCTCAGTGCTTTCCATTAACTTGATCCATGCTGTTTACATCCTCCTGCCTCCACGGCCAGAGATAACTGTCTTGGGAACAGCTCCCTGCAGGTATTGTTAACAGCTGCTGAAAACAAAGGAGTTTGTTTTAGCCACGTCACTATCTAAATAGCCAGAGATACATTGCTTTTTTATTACTCCTAAGCCAAAAAATCTGTCGTGTTCTGCTGGCTGAAAAATGCATTCTGGAAGTGGTGCATTAAAGCTGATGGCTGAGCAAATATCCCTGCAACTGGAAAAGTGACACTGAGGCAAGGGACAACAAGTGAAGGCTCTTGTTTCATGAAATCATGTTTCTTTTCCCAACATGTGATCACCACCGCCAGTTATCAACTACTTGCACTTAGAGAAAATTGTTTCCACCCAGCAGTTGTTCCTTGCCATGTTCCTGTGTCTTTTCAGGCTGCAGGCTGGGTGTGCACTGCCCTTCAATCTTCATCAACCTCCAGCTGCTGATGCCCTTTCTTTTAGCACTGAATGCCTGGGGAGCACGGAGGGAACATCAGCACACTGACTTCAGTGGTGGTATTTAGGGTGAGGTTTGTGGTGGCGAAGCAAATGCTTGGCAGGGGTGGCCTTGTCTGCATGGAGGGGAGAGAGAGTTACAAGAGTTTCTGAGACTGCTCACCCCATCTGAAGCAGAGGCTCTGGACAGGCTCCCTTTGAGCAGACTTGTCTGTCCTGCTTTTGATCAGGTCTGAACAATAGCTCCTTTTTTATCCTATTCCATCCTTATTTATTGAAAAAGAAGAGAAGAAAAAAAACCAGACAACTTTGATGCCTACTCTTGGGTCAAATGGAGAAAAGATGAATGCTACCTACTTTTTTTTTTAAACAATAGAACTTTGATTGATTAATAGAGCAGTTCACTTCCAGTAACTCCCTACTGCACTGAGACACCAGATAATTTCCACGTCTGCAGTGATCCAGCTGCAGAATAGGCATAAAAGCAAAAGCTCATTTAGCTCCAGAGTGCATCCCAGTGACTGCTTCCTCTTGACTCTGAAATGTATATCCTAGCAACTGAATACAATGTTCTTTTAGGTTATAAAAAGGAGCTTGCTAGAAGATACTTGATTCCATTTCTAACTAATGATTTGCAATGAATTTTGTTTCCCATTAATCTTGGTCGTAATCACAAGTGAAAAAGGTGCCCTCAGCAGAGTGGTAAAGCAGGGCTGGTGGGTGAAAACCCACCACCCACTGATACATCCTTTCCCTGGCCCTTACTTCTCATGGCCCTTTCCTGTAGGGTTAGGGAAAGAAATTAATTGACTATGTGCACTTCTGTTTGTTTTGTCAAGGGGGTAAGGTGTTGAATCTTTCCAGTGGACAAGCACAAGGTTGAGGAAGAAAGTGAATTAATTTCTAAGGTGGGTACATGGCAATAGGTGTTACAAATTACTGAAGCCCAGGAACTGATGTGCTGACTGTGGAAGTTAGGGAAATGTACAAAAGGGAAAATTTGATGACAATGAATGGATAGGCACAACTGGAGACAAGTTTTCGAAATCCATATGAGCCCTTTCCTCTCTATCATCAGCATTCTCACTCTTCCCTGAGTATCTGCTCTTTCTCACCAGTCCAGGTTTAAACCATAGTTTTTAGGAGCAATGAGGGCTCTCCTGTCTCTGGCTCCACTGAATCACTGCAGAAAGAATTTGACTGAGAACTGCTGGAGTTGCTTCAGTTTTGGGGCTGAAAAGATGACATGTTGCTGGCTTTGTGTTTTAGTTTCTGCTGTTGCTCACGCAGCATTTTTAACTGATTCAGACGTATTCCCTATGCAAATCTTTAATCTCTTTTTTTAGGATGAAAAATGAGTGTAAATGTAGTTTTGATTCTCCACACCCTTTTACAGCTGTATTTGCCCCTTTACGTCCCAGGACTGCTTCCTCCCGCCCCTATTTCCTCTACCGAGTTTTTCCACCCTCCTCTATTAAATTTTCCAACCTCAGCTAATAACTCATTACTCTTCTTTATCTTCTATTCACATGGCAGGCTTTCTGTACTCTTCCACTCGTTTCATCCTTATTTCCCTCCAGTTCTCAACTCCAGTGACCGTTTTGCTCCATCACTCCCTTTCTTCTTTCTGCCAGTGAGAGTCTTTCCCCAAATGTCTGTCTGCAAGATCTGTGAACTGAGACTTCAGGCCAGCTTCCAGTAAGAAAGGGGAACAGAGCAACAGAGTGGACTCACTTTTTAAGCTTTACATGCCTGCATTTTGCAGCTTTGCCTTGTGCACTGCAAGGGGGTAGCTGGAGGAGGCTGTTGCCAAGCAGAAGTGAATCTTTGCCTCTTTTTCATGGGGATGCTGCTAACCCCTGTGCTGAACAGCCCACGGGGAGGGGGCAGGAAGGAGAGCTGAGGGCATGGGGTGATATTGCAGAGGTGGGTGAGGAAAGTCTGTTCAAACAAAGGTGTGAGTAATTTAGCTCTGTGGTTGGAGTCTAAAAAGCCCTAATGAAAGACTGGTGATGACAGCTTAAAAAGCCATTTGGCAAAAAGATTCGTAACCCCGCCCGTCATCTTGGTACCACAAGCAAACAGATTTCTTCAGCCAGTTCAGTGCTGTTTTCCTGTGTATCAGAGCAAAATTATTGTCTCTGAGATTGCCACATAGCTTTTCATTGAGTGGGTTAAAGCTCCAGCAGTTTTTAGTTTTGTCTCATAGAGTAAGGACTACAGAATCACAGAACTGTAAGGGGCTGGAAGGGGCCTCTGAGGATGATCTAGTCCAAGTCCTGCTAGAGCAGGATCCCCTAAGACCTTTTTACAACAAGGGATAGCACTAGAAACAGAAAGATGGCTTTTGGAGAATATGTACTCAATTCTCCTTCTGCTGGAGGTGACTAAATGCTGTAAAAAATGGAAAGCACTTGGAATGCATGCATAGTGGATGTTTATAGGGTGTGCAGTGCACTGTGTATTTCTGCAAGTAGTTGATATTCACAAATGTTTTTTTCTAAAAAGAACTGAATCCTGTTTAAGATGGTCTTTCGTCCCAGGAGCTTATAGCATAAGCCATTGACTGGATGAGCTAGGAAAGCACTTCTGGAGGTCACCCAGCCCAGGCTCCTGCTCCAAGAAAGGCTAACTTCACATGTAGGTCACTTTGCTGAGGACCTTAGGATGTTGTTCTTAGCACAAAGTGGTTATAAGAGGGAGGCATATGATTTTGCTACTGAAAGAGGGGTGCTGAGGATGAGAAAATACTGAAGAAAATGCTGGTTTTCTACAGCCTATGGCTTGAAAAATGTTTGCCACCTAGTCCAAGGAACGTATTGCCATTTTGAGTGCCCATATGACAGTGATGTGAAATTAGAGAACCAAGTAAAGGTAGAAGCCAGGACAGAAATTTGGGAGAAACCTCAAAAGCAGAAGGCAACCTTCTTGGTGCAAGAAAGACAGAAGTGTGTGGCTTAAGAGAAACAAGACAGAAAAAACCCAATGAAAGTTGCAGAGTATCTTGAGAAAGGGTGGACTTCTGCAGTTTGGATGAAAAGAGAGGAGGAGAGGTGAAAGATGTTCAGTAACCAGGCTGTGAATCTGTCCAGGACTGTTAACCCGAGCACGGATGAATGTGTGCAGCTGCTGGCATCATCATCATTGATCTGAGGGATCATTGAGGAATGACCCTCGTGATCTCAACAGCCCAACCCTTCCTGGTGAATGATTAAGGATGAAACAGTATAGTAAGTTACAGTAAGTACTCTCCATGACTTGCTTGTGTCCTGCAGCACATGGATCACATGGAAATTTCTGCTGGTGCTTTTGGTGGCCTCTGCAATGTGTGAGACTGGTTCCTTCATCAGGTAAGATGGTTCTAGATCAGAGCTCATGCTCTGAAGGCCCTCATATTGAGGCAGGTCTAGCAAGGAGATTGTTACAGGGAAACATGAATGCTCAAGCCAAATCTTAACCCCTGCCCTCCCTGTGTATACCTTGCAGTAGAAGCATAATCAATTGTTACTGACCACTTGGACCCACTAAACAAAATAATCATCCAAAACCAGGCCCCTGCAAGACAATTTGCAGATGCGATTCCATCTGAAGATACAGCACAGAGGCTGGATGCGTGGTAAGGTGTTAGCAGCAAGAGCTCTTTAAAATATTGTGAGAAATATCTGTGAAACCATGGGCTGGTCTTCACCTGTGCAGCAAGCAGAGGAGTGAAGCCACGGCAACCTCAGGGTCCCAGCAGCTCTGGTGTCCCCCACCTGCACAAAGACAGTGTCTGAAATAATGTGAAATGTGGCATAAGCAACCTATGGGAGAAGAGAATGTGGAAATAGAGCAGAAGACATTTTGTAATTGTAGAAGCAACTGACAATGTTATAAAAGACTATAAAGCAGAGATTTGCAAGAATGTGTAGCTTGAAAATTCAGCGTGAATTGGCAAAGTGGATCCATGACTAATCACAGAGGCGCTTTGTGCGACCGAGTTTAACCTCTTGTTTGATGAAAATACCTCTCTGAATAAGTCCCATTTAAACTACAGTAAATACCTTTGAATAAAATGTCCAGCCTTAATATACAACATTTTAAATGACAGAGAAATCACCCCAACCTTTGGTAAACAGTTCAAACAGATAATCAAGCTCTCTGTTTAAAACTGTCATAGTATTTCTAGCACAATTTAATAGGGGTGGAGTGTCTAATTGCTGGTAACTGGATCTGTCACAATGCTGAGTGCCAAACTGGCAAGCTCTTCTTATCAGATTTCTGCTTCTCAGATTAAGCATTTGCAGGAAAGAGCTGTGATTTCCCCCACTGAAGACCCACAGTAGCCCAGGGGCAGTGCTGGGTGCTGAAATGCTTGGGAGAGGGTTTCCCACTGTGCTCCCACTGCTGGGGTGAGGCAGAAGGACCTTGTTCTCATCAGGGCACAGTGGCTTTTGGCATCGGGGCCAGTTTACCTGCTGGCTCTGAGCCTCCATCCAGTTCCCCCATGACTTCTTGTGCCTGGAGGCTGGACTGGGAGAGCAGCTCTGCCCCAGGGCTGCTGCCTGCCTGCTGGCCTCAGGAGAGACCCACAGAAACCTGTTTGGCAGAGTTTATTTTGCCATGGGGTGGAAGCTCTGGAGGGTAAAAGCTGTGGTTCCTGCAGTGGTTTCCCAAAACCACTCTGGGTAACCCAAATTTGGTCTCAGTCACTTTAAAGACATGACTAACAAAAGGGAATTGTTTCAGAACTACAGGTTTGTTGTGTTTAAGTGTTTATTTTTAACCAGACTTCTCTATCGAGTGAATAATGCAGCTCTTTGGTCTTGTCCTCCTGTCCCTTAAGCTAGGAATATTCATTTTTTAGTAAAGGTCTTTCCCTCTGCCCTTGGGACTGTGTTAAACTGTTCTGTAATAGAGGGGGCAGTGATAACATCTAAGGTCTCATTTACTGATATCCTTTAAAAAGGGAGCTCCAACTCTGTCCCTTCATCTCCTTTTGTCCTTGCCTCACACTAAGGGTGATGAGGGCCTGGGGCTGTTCTGCAGATTAAATGGGAGCTCTGACACCTGCTCCTCAATCGACCATTTTCTGACTGTGTTGCCCATTTTCTCTGTTGTAAGGCTGCCTTTTAGAAAGAGAGGACACTCCTTTTTTTAATCTTTTACATCTCTTCATTTTTTTCCCCGATTGCCCCTGACTGCTGTGCCACAGAAGTGAAATGTCTCTCAGCCAAGCGTGACACCTTGGCTGCAGTGCCTCAGGGGGACTATAAAACAGGTGGCCTCATCCCATGTCATTTTTCTTTATTGGTGTTATTGCAGAGCACCGTGCTTATGGCAACCAAAGGAGCTGCACTCTTAGCTGGGAGCTGGAGCAAGGCAGAGGGTGGAAGGACTCTGGAGCTGCTGTTTGGGACCAGCCCTTGCTCCAGCAGCCAGAGGTGTTTATCCAGAGTGACAGTGACTCATGGGTGCCATGCTCCACCAAAGCCATCTCTGGCAGCTTCCTCTTGAGTCACAGCAGCCTGAGAAGACGTGCAGCAATGCCTGGGCCACCAAGAGGATGAGCTCACTGCCTGCCAAGGCGAATAAGGATGAAGTCACATGGAGCTCTGCTCTCAGAGCCAGCAGGAAAACTGGCATCCCAGTAAAGAGTCTGCAGGTCACCTAACCAAGCACATGATTCCGTGGGATGGGACTAAACAGGGCAAAGATCCTTCTTGCAGGGAAGCAAGGAAAAGGTTGCAAGATACATATGAATAATTTGAGCTGGCTTCAGAACAAAACCTGTAAGGCAAGGAGGAATGATATGGCATGGGGTTCACAAAGAGTTTTGAGAATTTCTCTGGGCATTGCATGTTTTCATTTACTTCTAGAGTTGTCCAAGTGGTGTTGCCTACCCTGGGTGATCACAATGAGAAGTCTGATGATGTAATCTTTGTACACTGTGTCCTGCCCATGGGGCTGAGTTACGGCAATACTGGTTCAAACTCACTTGCCAAACCCAGCTGAAAGGTTTACTCAAGTTTAGCCTCAGTTGAAATAAAGCGCTTTTGCCTCCTCTAAAAATTAATTCCTGGGACTTCTCCATTTCCATTGGATTTGTCATTATTTCAAAGATGCTGCCAATTTCTGAGCAGGCAGCAAGTTGTCTTTCTTGATTCCAAATATAAAAAATAATGATTGCATGTTCTGTCTCCTAAGACAAATCTTGAAATGCTATGAAAAGTGCTAGTTATTTATTTAAAATATATGGTCTTGTAAAATCATGATCAGTGCAGAAAATTTGGTTTGTTTGGTTTTTTTAAATCATCTTGAAATTGTACCAGGCTGAGAACTTCACAGAAATTAAAAATCAACTCATGTTTTGTGAAGAAAGACTGTCAGGGTGGATTTGATGAAGCTGGAATTTGCATCTGTAACAGTGACAGTAAAGCAGTTCAAACTTCTTGCCTCTGTTGCTAACAGCCAGAGCTCCAACCACTGGAGAAAGAGGAAGAAATTTCATTCTGGAGATCCCCGGGGTTTTGAGGTACCACATCTGCTGGCTCCAAAGTATGTGCCCAGGCTGCAGGAACCCAGTGGCCACAGTGAGGAGCATGGACCAACTCCCTCATGCTTACTCTCTCCTTCAACTGATGGCCAGCACCCCACTTCCCCAGCAAGGCATCCCCAGGTGTTGCTGCTGATTTGAAAGGGCTGACAATCCCCAAAGAGAAATTTTTCCAGCTGCTTTCTATCCCTTGACTCCGGTAGGTGTATGCTGGTGGCTAACCACACTTGACAGCACAGATTAGATAAGGAAATCATTGGGCTAAGTGTTGATAGGATTGAAAAACCCAATCCCAGATGGGACTTCCTCTCCTTAGAAAATCAGACCGCACCACCAAGTCCACCCCTGCTCATGTTTGTTAATTTTCCCCTTCCCCAGGCCTAAGATTGATGTGCATCATGGAAAAGCTTTGTGAAAGTCTCAGCTGAGGGTGAACATGGTGGGTGTCAGTGGCCTACCGGTCCAAAGGTATCAGTCAAGCCCCACATTTGAAGTACTTGTAAAAATTGCCCTGTTTTCCTCCTTTCTTTCAGGTTTCCAGTATGTTTTTAATATTTGTCCACCTTAGTTAGATTGCTTCACTGGTAAAAACGATGTGCTGCTCAACTAGGGCAAAGGATCCCTCTGCACCTACAAGATGCACTCACTGACCTGGGGAGCTCTTCAATGATTTTGCAGGTAAGATGGAAGCTGTCAGATAGAAGGCTTTCTGCCTTTTCCAGAACAGCTACTTCGCTCCTGTAAGCGTGCGTCTGAGCATGGCCCAAGCCAGAGCTGTAGCTACAAAGGCACCAAAAGCTTTGTTCTGGCTTGCAGGGTTTTAGGGAAGTGAGCTGCAATCACGATGACATCAGGCAGTTAATGCTGAATTTGTGCTCAGTGAACTCAGAAGGCATCCACTCCTTGTAGGTGAATCTGGAGCCTTTGGAAAGGGCTTTCCCCAGCCAGTGTGCTCGCTCTTTTGAGTCATAACTGCAGCGTGTGCAGCACTGCCCAAATGCAGCGAGTGACACAAGGTTTGCTTTTTGAGAAAGGTGTCTCAACAGTTTTCAGTGTGGCATGTTGGGCCATCTTGGAAATACTGGCATTTTCCTCACAGACAGGATTTTAAAAATTGAAACGTATGCATCTGAAAAGATGTGGGGTGGTCACCGTGCCCTACATCTCATTCCTGTGGGAGCTGGAAACGCAGCACCTGCCTGAGGTGGCCCTTGCTCTCTTGAAAGCTTTAGAGAAGAGGAGGTGGGCAAAGGAGCTAGAATCTTTGAGTCATGGCTATAAATGGAAGAGATGTTCTCTAGTGAAGTGGCTGAAAAGAAAAAACATTTGGAAATGTTATGAGCACAGACAAAACCAGTTGTTTATTATCCTGCATTTCTCCTGGGCCTGTTCTATGCACAAATATGGCCAAAAAGGATTTTTGAACAGCTTATATAGTGACGGGGAAGGACAAAGAAGTAAGAAGGTCTGTTGGTTGGTTGCCCTGCTTGCCAGAGGGGAAAAGGAGCCCCAGAGGCCTTGTGCTGGGGAGGGAGGGAGTGCTCTGGGATGGAGATGATGCTGGGAAGAACATAGGTAGCCAGAGGTGAAGCAGAGTTCATGTATCCCTGTTACTCACTGTAACACAGCCAAAGGAGCCTGCTCTTAAGCCTTCACCATTGCCTGAAGTTCACCCTTCACCATTGCCTGAAGTTCACCCATAGCCTCTGTGCCTTCTGTTGTTGGTGTGTTTGGGCTAAGCTGGGGCTGTGGTCCTGCCAGGGGTAGAAGGTGATGCAACTCCTGTCACCGCTTTCCATGGATGAGTGTTGGGGGGGGTCTCAGCTGCCCCAGGAAACTTGGCTCCTGTGTCCCCAGATTGGCACTCAGCCCTGAGAGCTGGGTGTGGGCACCGTGTTTTCATGAATGGAAAAGTTCAATATGCCCTGATTTTTTTTTTTCCTCCCCCATCTTTTATCAGTTTATTCGTCATAATAGGATTATGTTCATCTTGGCCTGATCCCAGGGGTGCCTTGTATCTGCTAGGAACAACCAATAACCAAAGCTAAGCCTGTGTGTTTCAGGACAGATATCAGGGTCCATGTGAATCACATGCCCTAAAATTAACTGTGTAGTCACCGTGTGACTACAGGACTCCCTGCTGTTGGTGTGATGTCTTCATCGTTGTGACTTCAGATGAGCCCAGCACCTGAACTGAAGGCTTCCTTTTGATATACACCTGATTTTCCTTAGTGAAATGTACCATGAGGCATCCAAACTACAAATTAGTGGTCTCCATAAAGCACTTTACAAGGCATTTTGGCTAAAGGAAATGTACTGTAGGGGTATGGTATACAATACAACATATTCTAAAGACTGCTTTGTTTTTTTACAGCTTGTTTTTTTACACCAAGTTCTGCAGCTTTTCTGGCAATTTTTGATGTTTTGAGCTTTTCAGAAGTAGGATGCTGATGCTTTCTTGTGAGAAACCTGTCTCTAGTGCCAATCACTGAAAACAAAGCTTTGCTTTCTATGTATGTAATTGTTTCAAGAAAGAAAGGAGTAACCTGAAAGAAGATCATGGGGCATGCATGACGTGAGTGAGATGGGCAGATCCAGAGGCATTGGTGGGTAGTGACCAAGAGGTGTGAAATGTCAGCAGGTAGGAGCAGGTGCCCAGCAGATCCCCTGCAGAAGAAGCTGCTCCAGGAGCAGTCGGGTTGAGGCATGCACTATGTAAGTGATGAAGTGTTCATCATTACTCAGGGGAGTAAGACAAATGAGAAATCAATTGAACATCAAACCATTGTTGTTGATTACCTATGTTGAAAATGAATGATTCATCGAGTGCTTTAATTGATTCATATACATGGCAAGGAGTTCCAGTCTTGATTTACAGACCTCTTCACCAGTCAGGCAGGAAAGTCTTGCTCCAACTCAACTTTATTTGTGCAACAAACATCCTTTTCTTTTGCTGTGAATTAAGCCTGCCCACTTACAAACTTCTCTTTTTTTTCCCTCTCTGATTGTTTACTTTGTCTTTAAGTGATTGATAACTCCACTCACTTACATGGCACTTTTTTTTTTAATTTTGAATTTATGCCGGAGGACCCCGGAAGGGATGGGGATGGCTGTGTGCAAAGTGCTGGGCTCTGTGCCCAGCAGGGCAAGCAGATGACCCCATCCTCAGATAGCTGCAGTCTACAGTGTACCATGGATTTACAGCATCCATCCCTAAACTAGTGGGAAAAGGGATGCTTGGAGACATAGAAGTCTTCTGTAACTCCTCATGCAACAGATGGTGGAATCCTTTGTGTCTTGAAATCTGTGTGCCCTCTGTAGGTATAAGGGTTTGCTTACAAGGGTTGAACAAGACTGTGCCTCCTCCCTGCCACTGTGTCTCTGTTTACCCACCTGCCTGAGGAGGAGGTGTTGGAGATCTGCTGCTGCTTTTTCCACAGCAGTTTGATAGGGTCGTCAAAACAGAAGGGAAACAAGGAGGTGTTTGCTGTAGGTGTGGGGAGAAGGGATGGGGAGGGAGGTGTATCCATCCTGGCTTGCATAACTGGTGGGTGGCACCGCCGTGGAAAAGGTGTGGGGAGCTGGAAGAACAGGGAGGCCCTCCTTGGCTGAGTCGGGAGGGCAGGGCTTTAGTGCTGCTGGCCAGAGGAGAACATCAGTGAAAAAATGAGAGAAAAAGGTTTCCAGGCAGCTGCAGCAGCTGTAGCCCCTGTGTGCCCCAGTTATGTGTGGGAGAAATGGCCTGGCAGCCCTTTTGCCACTCAGGCTGTACCATGGCTGCCATCACTGTTGGGTTGCATGGTTTTGTCCAGGTTTCTCTGGCTGTACCGAGGCCAGACTGCAGGGAAGCAGTGTGAGTTATCTAGGGAGAGCCTTCTCCAGCAGAAAATAATGGAAATACCATTAAGATCCTTGATCTGCCAGCAATCACAAGAGAGATGGTTACCAGCAAACTGGGGCTGGAACAGCAAGAGAAAACAACAACAAAACAGTGGCCATCTCTTGCCACCAAGTAGAAGACTTTGAACTCAGTTGCTCAGAGGATGGTTAAGGATGGGGACTGACTAACTTTGAACTTGATACAGCCCACAGGTGCTGCTATAGGATGAACTGGATTGCAGAACTTCTCTGACTAAGAAACAACACTTTCTGCCAGGTTTTTCAGCTGGATCAATTTCTTTCACCCAGCTTTTTCTGCCCGTACTGAGGCTGACAGGGGCAGGAGAGGCAACATAAGGGAGCAGCAGGAGCTGTTTTTTTTTTTTTCTGTAACAGTTCTGCTTCATTCCACACCATCACTGCTGCGGCTTAGGCTGGCAGTAACTACATCAGCCAGGCATAAAGGGTCTTCAGCCTCTATATGCACAGGACACCTTTGTGATTTGATGGACTGACAGTTTTGGCTTGGAGTTTTTGGCAGTGAAATGGCTAACAGTGCCATACATTTGTCCCTTTTTTGGGGGGAGTGTGATGATATGTTTTTTAATTGCATTTAAAAGAATGCATGTCTAGTAGCAGTCTGCTCAACTTGCACCTAGCAGGGAGCCCTCACAATGGAGAATAACCAAGAGACAATGCCTGCACCTGAGCTGTTTCCAGCATTTGTCAGTCAGAGTGTCCCACTGCAAGACAGCATAGCACGAGTTGGTTATCTGCATTTCTGTTTCCCTGATGAGACTCTGGGCTCCTCAACAAAAGGGTTTGAAAGCCTGTAAGGGAAGAGAACAATCCTGATCAGAGAAGCTGGGCAGGCAGGTGCTGGTGGGGTACTGCCCCTCAGTGCAGCCTGGCTCTCCAGCCACAGGAGCCGAGTCCACAGCAGACTCTGTTGAAGCTGGGTCCAGTTATCCCTCTCCTGGGTGTGCAACTTTCCTTGCTCAGCCATGTTTCAGAGAAGACAGCACAGTGGGTATGGCAAGGGAGAGTAAGGTTAAGGACTGAGGACTTTGACTTCAGTATAGGGGCTTTGCCAGGGGAGGTAGCTTGGGAGTTCAGAAAAAGCAGTGTGTGGTGAAAAGACAGAAGGGGAGAAAGAGATGCTGAGGATGGTCCTGGGCAAATAGATACTGTGATCACATGGCCATAGACAAGGATCAAAACCTGGAAGGCTGCTGGTGTGCTTGTGCTGCTTGTTATTTCTTTTCTCATTACGGGTTAAAAGACAGCAATGTAAATATGAGGAGGATTCAGCATTCACCATCCAAAGGGCATACATTAGTGGAGAAGTGTCTCTGTAAGCCTTGCTTCAGCTCTGGTTCTGCAAAGAGTTTGCAGGAACTCATTATTCATGATTTTATCTCACTACCTGAAATACATAAATAGCCTAAAGGTTCCTCTGATGGACTCAGTCCAGCTCTTTGATCTGCCAAAGATAATTTCTGTACATACTCCTTCAACCTGTCCCCACTCCCTACATAAGGTTTAATGTTTCTACTTGTTATGTTTACCTGTCTGTACTAGACTATAAGCTCTCCAAGGCAGGGACCTTGCCATCTTTCATGTTGAAGTACCTTGAAGGAGTTGTAACATCAACAGCTATAAAATGTCATCTAAATTATCAAAGCAACATCAACTAACACTGCTCAACTCTTTGTCCTCTTCTGCACCAGACAGGCTTTCCATGGGGCTGTCAGCTGCTCCTGATACCAGCCTGGCCCCCACGGGCAGATGCTGTTGGGAGAGCACATGATGCCTTGCGAGTCCTGTGGCTGTGATGATGAGTGGGGTTATAGAGCCCATGCCTACCTGCAGCCAGGCTCCTGACAAGCTGCCAGCAGTGGCAAGGTTGTTTGGAAAGCAGAGAAAAGGTTCTTCTTGCTGCCTGTCCCAAGGCAATAGCAGCAGCACATCAGCTGCCTGTCCACTGGAGAGAAACCAGGTTGCCAGCAGCAGGATTCCATGCCCCTGTCAGTTTAAAAACTCTGGACTATACCCCAAAATTTTTAGTAACTCAAGAGCCTCACAGCACTTTGGACTGCAGTTGCATCGTGTGAGACCATTAACAGTAGAAGCAAATGGATCATCCCTGCCCACTGGAGCTAATGAAAAAGCAGACAGAGCCAAGCAACATGCACTCTCCCACCCCAGCTCCTGCATGGCTCTGTCACATCCCTGAGGGCAGATCCACCATCCTGCAATGTGTCTGAGAGCCTCCCACTCATACCCACAGCCCACAGTGTGCTTGCAGCCAGGTCTCTCTTGCCTTCCCTTCGTTGGAGCCAGTCTCTTCCTGCAGCCTGGGATGTGTCAGGGAAAGACCTTGTTTTTATGACTTCCTGTTACGGCTTGAGGTGATGCCTCTGCAGGGATGGCTGGAAAGCAGCCTTTGATCTGATGCATCTATGCTTCCTCTAGGAATTCAGACCTTTGAGTCTTATTTGCCCTGGGCAATAGTAAAGAGGATTTCCCCTAAATAAAGAGCCATCAAACCTTATCAGCTGTCTCACTATTCCTGTCACTGCTACAGAGAGGTCAGGCAGAAAAATCTCTGGGTAAAAGCCCACCTTGCAGCCCAAATCAGTGCATAATTTTGGAAACACATCCTGAGATTGGCCCAGCCGTGTGGCACCCCCAGCAGCTCAGGGACTTGCAGCTATCAGGCCATGAACACAAGTCCCAGCTAACTCGCTGCCAAGCACGTGGTCTCTCTGTAGTTCCTGTAGTTTGCAGTACCTGTGGGCAGGGTGCCATCAGCAGGGTCTCACCAGTATCAGCTGGATCCCACACACCTAGGAAAAAACCCATGAAGAACCTACCAATGCCTGGCTAGAAGGCAAAGGTGCAAGCTGGGCTGAGGCTGAGGACAAGCAGGACTTTGGTCTTGTATGTTGTCCCTGGCATCCACTGGTAATAACCCAAGGCCAGGCTGTACTGCTGTGGCATGAGAAGGGCTTGCTTTAGGATTTTGGAGTTCTCATCACTGCAGCATCCCAGAAATCAGAGAAAAAGGGTCTGGTGAAGGAGCTGGGTCAGGACAAGGGATAGGAAATTGTAACATTCAAGTTCTGCTTCTGGCTTCATTACACACTCTTGCTTCTCCTACCTGTAAAAATACTAGAAATGCCTTCATGTTTTTCCTGCCAGTTCGGTTTCTGAAGGATCAACCATGGCATTTGGAGGTAAATCAAGCTGAGCTATAGTGCTCATACAGGTTGCTGCTTTTCAGTGAAGCTTATTTCCAAACCCAGGGGAATGGGATGCTGCTAAAGGCCCCAGAAGCTGTTTCACACAGGAAGCTGCAGACCCTATACCCAGCCAGGCTTGACACTGGCTCTACATTGGACCTCAGAAGCCCTTGCACTCTCGGTTACATCTTTTGCACATCTGCTCCTGAAGACTCTGCCATATTTCTTTCAAACAGCTTTTATTTCAATGACCCAGGCCTGCTATTCAGTGATGAATTGGATGCTGTTCATTGCAGCTTGAAACACTATTTTGCTGCTCTTAATGCTTCCCATTCATTTTCTATAGCCATCAGATTCATAACAGCAGATATGCAGCTTTCATTGACACTTGATGCAGCAGCTAGACCCTCAGCAAAGGCTTTTTTGTACATGGGGCTTCAAACCTTTCAAGCTGGCTATCATGGAAAGCCATAATGTCCCTTTTCTGCAATGCCCTGAGCCACCTGCACCCCCTGAAAGAGCACATTGTTTCCCCAGTTAAAGAAACAACACAGGCAGTGTCTGCACTGGTTGCAAGGCAGGGCTCTGGGTAATCTCTTTTTGCCTTGCCCCCATCCTTCATCCACTGATCCCCATCCTGTTTGAGGCTGAATTTTGACCCATTGTCCATTTACATCTAAATAGGAGGATATTTGCAGGGTGGGTTGTTTTAGCTGCTAAATGAGGCTACTGATGTTATGCTACCAGGTGGGACCAAAAACCCCTGGGGTGGGGAACCTGTTAGGAAAGATTCCTGGGTGCTGGAGTTTTATATGCACAGCCACAGTTTTCTTCTTGCTTTGTCTGGAAAACCATATACTTCCAGGTGTAGTTCCAGTTGGGGGGGAGGGGGATTTTTCTTTCTCCTTTTCTCTACTCTTTTCCACAGAAACCGCTTGTATGGAGGGAAGATGCTGCACTACCTTTTGCTCAGAGAAAAGGAGTCTGACAGCTTAGTACTGCTCAGAGACAAGAAAATAACTTTGTCTAGTGCATATTCTAAAGAGACAAAATAACAGGGTGCAATCAGAATCCTCTGTTTAAAAGAAGAGCTTTCTCACTCCTGCTAAGACACCAGTTAAAATGTTTTGCTTGTCTTTAAATGCAGAATAACCTTAGAGAAGGAAAGGTCAAAATGCCTGTATGCACTTTCTGCTAAAGAAAATGAAGATCCAGGTTGTAATCCATGTTGGCAACCAGAGGAAAAAAAAACTCTGCCCCAACGGATAAGTGGTTGTTTATTATGGGCATATCCCTTCTAGCACTTGCCTGTTTCACCTACTGGAAAAAGGAGCTGTCACCCACAGCCCATCAAGTCAAGTGCCACCCAGCAGCAGGGCAGCAGCCATTTGGCATGGTGTGATATCAGCCCTTGCTTGTTTTCAATAAACAGAGCCATCTATTGTAGGGATTGGCAATATTGTTTAAGAAAAACAGAGTACTTGAACAAAGATGGATTGTACAGTGAGCTAAGAAAGTGCCAGAGATGGCAAAGATAAGCTGGAAGCTGGCATGCTGCAGTCCCCTGGGTTTCTCAGTGCCAGGAGATGTGGCTGGGGGGCTGTTCCCTACAGCCAACAAGTGTGGGGAGGTGGACACAGTGCTCTGAGTCACGGCTTTTCCTCTGCCCCACATTTTGTCTTTCTTCCTTGTGGCTGTCTCGGAGGGCGTGGAAAGCTGGAATCACCTCTGCATCTCAGGGCAAGAGAAAGTCACCTCACATGCCCAGCCTTGGTATATATTTCCCTCCTCCTTTCAAAACCTCTGCTTGTGTTTTTGGCCTGCTCTGTTTCACAGCACTCACTGACAAAGAGGGGGCACAAGGCTGCTGCCCCCCATGGCACACAGGGCTGGGGTAAGGAGCAGAAAAGATGCTGGGGAGAGGCGGGGAGGTGGACAGCTCCGGGTTCCCCGGCCCAGTTCCCCCTAAATCCCTGAAAAAATAAAACCAAAAAAAACCAAACCAAAACCCCAAAAGCCTGGCACCGGAACAGCTCTCTGGTATTCCCTTTTCCTGCTGTTCCTCTCGAGGGCTGAGCCACTTGTTTGTCTTGTGGGAGAAGTCTGCAGCCACGGTTGGCTTTGCATATTTGATCCTGTCTGAGGTAATTTCTTTTCCTATTTGCAGTATTTCTACTCCGGGCGCCTCTAATTGTTTAACTGAGGTAACACTCACCGTAGCTCATTGAACGTGTTACTTCTATTGTCCCCGTGATCTCAGGTACACACCTTGTGGCAGTCACCGATTGTTTGTGGGCTTAGCGACAGTGGCGCCAATAAACTGCTGCCAGAGCTCCAGCCATGGGTGGCACTTCAGAGCCGATGCCTGCAGAAGCCCTGGGAGCCAGGACACTCCTCCAAAGGCAGAGTTAGCACTCAGCACCTCCAGGACATCAGTTGAGGTGGATGCAGTCAGTTTTGGTGCACAACCCACAGGCGCAGATGGGATTTTTTTGAAGGACGCGGTGCCCCGTGCACTCGGTTCCTCCTGAACACGACCTGAGGGCTGTGGGTGTGTGTGTGCCATTCCTGAAATTCAGGCTGTGCTCAAACGGGAAAGGGCAGGCAGCCATGTGACAGGAATGATCAGAGATGTGGCATGCTATCTGTATAAGATGAGACTGAATCAGCTTCAGCCTAGAGAAGTGAGGACTCCAGGCTAATGCGGGAGTCTACAAGGTGATGAATAGCAGGAGGAATGGCGCCTGTTGCTCATAAGGCAAGAACAGAGGGATGTCAAATGAAATCATCAGGCAGATATTTTTTTTTTAAGGCAGAGAGGAGGAAGTCTTTTTCACACAACCATAATTAATTGGTGGAACTCATTGCCACAGGATGGCTCACGTGCCAAAACTATACATTGGTTCAAAAAGCAATTAGGCAAATTAATGGGACAGCAGTCTATGGAGGCCTGTTAGAGCTGCTGCTGCAGATGCAGCCTGTGGCTCAAGAAATTACCTGGCTGGTAAGCACTGAGGCTTGCAGGGCTGCATCAGGCTTGCCCCACTCTTTCCCCCATAACCCCTATGGGCCCAAGTGGCAGAATCTCTGTAGTGTGTCTTCTCCTCCCTGGCTCACCACGCCAGACTGGCAACAGTCCTCTGTAAGGATTTTTCTCAAATGTCAAAAGTCAAGTGACTTCTGAGTATCCCAGTGAGGTACTGGGAGGGAGGAGAACTCTGCAGCTCCTGCTTCTCTGAGATGCATTGCTGTGGGAGCAGAAACTGACCCTGTTTGGGGGAGCTGTGTTTTTGCCCTCTGCCACTCCCTGACTGGATGCAGGCAGCAATGCTGCCTGGCCAAGGGCAAGCTGAGCCCGCAGGAAAGCCAATGGTGTGGGTCCTGACATGGGGTGTGTGAGGCTGGGGTGGGCAGCAGGGCAGAGAGGGGAGACAGGATAGTGTTAGCTGCTCTAGCTGCATCCTCAGCCTCACATCCACGTATCTGAACACCCCCAGCACACTCTGTTTGTCATATAGATGGGAAAGTGCCACTGGATTCAGGTGCAATTTTAAGAAATTTGGAGGAAACTGTTCCCATGTATAGAGAGGGAGGGGGGTTGTTCTGCAGGCTGTGATTAAAGCTCAATGCATTTACATTTTAAATGCTTCAGTACTCAGTTTAGATAGCTTAATCTTTGAGAATTAGATAGCTTAATCAGGCAAAAATAGAAGCTGCACAAAGGTGGCTCTGTAACACCCCAGGGCTCTAGGTACAGGAACCCCAAGTTTGACTTCATTTTTGTTTAATGCAGCAGTTTGCAAGGCACTTTTTAGATGAGTATAAAGACAAAGTGCCGGAAAGAGATTTCATGTGCAGAGACATGTAAAACAAGACCTGTGATTTGTTTATTATATTAAAGAACAAACCAGAGCTTTAGGATAAAAGAGTATAAAATAAATGGCATGGGAACCCAAACGGCAGCATTTTTTTGCCTGGCAGAGAGAGGTAGGATGTGGATTGTGTCAAGTCACCTCTTCTGCACCTGCCTGGAGCTGAAGTGATGCTAATGTTGGCCCTGGGTCTGCCCTACCCAAAAGTCTCCTGGTGGCTTGCAAGGAGTCACAGTTTTGGAGAAGGGTTTTGTACATGGCCCTCCAGACCCACTGTGCTGCATGTAGGACATGGGAAACCTGATGGGGTGTTAGCTGTGGCTGTAGCAGGAATCCCTCAAGGGCTGTAGGGTTAGATGGACACCAATTGGCCTGATAAATGATAGTGAATGAATGCAGAGTTGGTTCCAAATTACATTTGGAAAATAGTCTTGGAAAATGAGTGACAACAGTGACACAGACAACAGACAACATGTAACACAACATTCCTGGGCTTCCATAGAAATTGATGAGCCCTACTGTACAATTTGGTCTCTTGCTCCTGGTTGTCCCATCTTGATAATTTGGAAAAACTATATTCACCCAGAAAAAATGTACTTGCCCCATGGTGTGCAAGCGTGGGATTATTTACTTGTGCTCTGGAAGGGTGCAGGCTGGAAGGAGGTCATGCTCAGCCTTTGCACCATGGGATAACAGGCAATTATTTTGCAGAAATGAGAGACGTTGTAAAGAAACACTGGAAAGATCTTCAAGGTGCAGAGGCATCTCCTATGCCCTTCATTGATCTCTTGGTTTTGGTTTTTTTTGTTTAAACTCTTCAGATAATATCATACTTTTTCTGTTATTGTTTATTCCCTGTTTATTTTCTCTTTTCTCTCTTTTTTCCTCTAATGATGCTTAAGAAACATCAGAGAAACACTTGTTTCATGCAGTTTCTTCCCCCTTGTCCTTCCTTGTTTGCTCCCAGAGCACTCAGCTAGGCTCCCTCTCCTTCCCCTTCCGCTGTTTTCTGCTTTGAGGGTGCCCCCAGGATTTGTCTCAGTGAGCAATCCACTGCTGGTAGGGCTGGGAGCAACTTGGGATGCAGCACCTTATTGTCACCCCTGCTGCCCTTGCCCTGAAGCTGAAACTACACTTTAAGGCCTGAAGCAAAGTGAAAATCTCTGCAGTTTCCATTCCCCATCCAGGTAGGACAGGGCTGCAAGGAGGGAGAGGCTAATCTATTCAGGCCATTAAGACATGGGCAGAACTCAGCCTGTCCTAACGATCCCCTTTGAAATCATATATATATATATTTATATATATATGTATATATAATTCATCTTGTGCTCCAGAGGATCCTGCCTGGAACTGGTATTGCAGTTCTGTTTCTACTCATCTGCTTTTGTATTCAGTACTTTGAGGTAGTTTACATAAATGGGTGGCTTTCATTTGCGTTCCCATCATAACTGCCTTGCAGCTGTGTGGGGCTGAGCCCCCTCCACCCCATTTTTGACAGAAGTTGACTTACTGAGGGCGTAAGGGGCCATGGCTCTCTCCCAGAGCCCTCTGGGACACATCACCAGGCATGGCACGTGCTCAGCACCATGGGGATGGGGCAACCCTGCCGTGTCACCCACCCCGCTCCCCCCCAGCCCTCCCCTGACACTCCAAATGTTCTCTGCCACCCTTGCCATGCAAAGCAGGGCCACAAAGGCAACCACAGTCTGTATCAGCCCCTGAGGGACACCGAGAGGTGTCTGGAATGGTTTTCAAAGGTTACTGGTTCTATTTGTACATGGGCTTGTTTGGTTTCCTTTATGAGTGATTTTGAAGGATCAAATTAGTCCCAGAACACGCTTTCCAGGCTGATCAGATTCCCATTAGCCATGACCTTCCCCACGGTCGATTGTTGGCTCCCCTGGCTCGTTCCACATCAGGGTGGAAATTGTTTGTGGCAGGGTGTGGGACTTCCTGCACCAGCCTATCGCTCCCCAGAATCTACCACAGCCCTGCTCCAATCTTGATTTGGGGTCTTCGGATGTGACCACAACAGACACCTTGGGAGAGGCAGGGTAGGCCACTTCTGAGCATGCTCGTGTCCACTGTTGAGAGGCACCAGCTGAATTTTGGCAAAGCAAATGCAGCTTTTGCCTGCCAAGGCAGGACAGCAGGAGGCTCCCCAGACAGTTGTTCTCTCATCATTACCCAGTGAAAGAGTCCCAGGAAAAAGACATTGGCTTGGCGCCTGAAGGGTGTTTCACACAGTTCTAACCACCTTTAATTCCAGCAGTTTCTCATAACTGGGTGTGTGCGTGTGTTTTTCATGTCCCTTTTTGCAGTCCAGCTCTTGAAGGTTTTGCTGGAGCTTGTGTTCTAGAGCTGAAATGCACAGCAGGCGAAACATGAACAAATGACAGGATTTGTGATGATTGAACACTTTCTCCAACACTTAAGAGCACTTAGAGAACTACTGCATTGATCGCTGTTCAAAGCTGAAGCTTTCATGGTAAACAATAAATAACAGATGTTTGATTTAAAAACAATCTCTTATCTGTCCCGAGAGGACATACAACTTCTTTGTATGTGCAGGAACCAGTCCTGGGTGTTACAAAGCAGAGAAGAGGAAGGAAAAAGCAGCATCACAGTGTTTAGTGCTGAACCTATGGTTAACAATGTCAGTGGGCATGAACACACACAGAAAAGACATCTCACATCATTCCTGGCTAGATGTTAAAATGGCTGTTAGAGCTGGCTAAAACATTGATTTTGGAGTTTGGCAGCCAAAGAGAAAACCTGAGACACAAAACACTGTGAAAGGAAGGGGTCATTCTGCCTCCCAGCTGTTCATCTCTCCTCAGTGTCATCTGTAAGCTGAGCAGCAGAGCCAAACCAGCCCTCTGTGCTATTTCATCTAGCTGACTCTTCTCATGTGCCAGCAGTTTTTAGCCAGGTTTTGCTCTCCCCCAGGCAGCTCAGCCCTGGTATCCAACTGCACTGGTCTGGCAGCTGCCTGGCACCAGCAGCATGACTACCCCTGCACCAGGCTGGGCTCACAGTTCTGTCAAGTGACTACCCTGGGGCAGAGGCTGCTTTTACAGTGCTGGGAGGCAGGGATTTATGTGTATGCAGTGGTTTAGGGTCACTGTCCCCTGGTTATGCCCATCAGTGCATTGCCTCTTAAGAGTTCCCACCTCATGCTAGGCATCAGTTTAGACCAGTGTAACCCAGTCAGAGGACAGGGGCTTTATTAGTCTCTCCTTCCCCTCCATCAGCCAGTGGGCAGATCCAGCATGCCCTTCAGGAAGGAAGAGTAGCTTGCCCAATTCCTCAGCTGGCTGAAAGGTGCTGCAAACTATGGCTACATGATAGAGATTTGATGGTGGTAGAAGTCCTCCCCTAGCTCAAAGAGCCTCTCCCTGCTCCCAGTACAAACCACTGCCATTCAGCCAAAAAAGTACCTTTCAATCAGCTTACTGTATCGAGGGTCCTGCCCTGTACCCTGCATCAGTGAGGGTCTCTGGGTGGAAACAGAGACACCCCCTCCCCTTGCACCTCTCCCCATGCGCTGTGACTCCCCAGCTCTCCTCTCTCATTCCCCACCAGGAGGGCAAATCAAAACTCCTGAACAGAAAAACTGATTTATTCTTGCAGTGCAGCGTTGCAGCTCAGAAGCAGGATTGACTTTTAAATGAAAGGTTATCTGAAACCAGCTGTCAGAAAGCCTCCATTTGCTCCCTGCCATGTTCCTAGTGCAGGGGCCAACCCCACTTCTTGCCCCCATTCCCTTTCTCTCTCTCTTGCTCTCCCTTTCTTCTGTTTCTTACACCGAGCTCCTTGGCTGTACCATGCTATGGGAACTTACAGTGAGATGAATGTGAGTTGAAGCCTGAAGCTCTATTCAGCACAAATGAATGTCAAAAGACACAGGGTACTTAGTGTATGGAAAAGGCAGTGGCTTAAAGAGCTTGTCACCTCTGCTGCAGTGTGGATGTGCGTGGCAGGCTTGAGGATCCAGGAGCTGGGAGTCCTCTGGACAGGACACTCATGTGGTTCTTCCTCTGGGTCAGTGCTGTACTGTGTCAGTCCATTTGTGCTGGTGAGGATGAGGGAGGCTCTGCCTTATATCTACCATGAACCAAGGTCAAATTGAACTCTTGGACAGTTGTAATGAGTGCTGGCTGCTAGAAGCCCCTGTGAAACTGGGGAGTGTAGGAGTGGGAGAAGGAGAGGACTCCCAGCAGTGTCTATTTCAGGCCAATGTGTATTTCTTACAGGGCAGAGGCAAAGCTTTCAGCCCCATCTCAGGCCACATCTGTGCTCAGGGCAGGCTTTGGCACACTGTGACCTGCATGGTGTGCAGAGTGTTACCCAGGCTGCCAGGAGCCCATGCAGGACTCAGTGCCACCTGGGTCCAGCTCCCCCAGCACCACAGAGGTGGGAGGCTGGTAGCCCTTTGGGCTTGCAGGAGGGTACCTGAGTTTTCCCTCTCCAAAGGGTGCCCTGGGGGAGCTGGGAGGCCTGACTGGAGGCTGGTGTGGGAGTGTGCTGAGGGGATGACAAGTCTCAGCAGGTCTGGAAGCAAATCTCAGTGGCGCAGTCATGGGAAGCAGAGCACCTCTGCGTGTTTTAGAGGTTGGCTTTAGTTTAGAGAGGCTTTAGTGTGACAGCACCTGATTAGGACTTCCATTTGCTTAAGTCAGGTAGCACAGCTGAAGTCAACAGCTGAATTACCCTTGGCTAAGAATGCTAAGTCTGCCTTAAACCTAACACAGTAGAAAAAAAGTTTTCCAGGTTCCCAACATCAAATTTCAGATACAGTAGATACTGATTTTCTTTCTAAAGGCAAAATTCATTAGCAGACTAGATCAGAAATGGTAAAAAAGCTATTTTTGCTCATGGGAGTGGGATTATATGTGGCCAGACCCTCAAAAATCATCCATCTCAAAACCATTCATGAGGCACAGGGTGCCCATTTTTTTTCTCCAGCTATAATCCAACAGCTTCAGTCCTGTATATCAATCCAGTTGTGCTCCTTGAAGCTTTCTGTAAGGTGCCAGGTGGTCACGTCACTCTTCAGTGCCTGCCTGTAGCAAGGCTCACTCATACTTCTGTTTAGTAATAGCTACCAAATGTCACCTGTCACAGGTAGATAAGCAATGTGACACAGGTGACTCACCCCACATTCCTGGGAACACCTTGGCCACAGACACACTTCTGTGAGTGTATCACACCCTTTCCTGCAGGCTTTAACACACCTTGGCTGAAAAGCAGCTTAGTGTTGTTGACCTGAGAAAAGTGGTCCCCTGACAGCTTAGCCACTTGGCTACCATCGTAGAAAACTACTATGCTATGACCCACTTTGCATAATACACCGTTAAAACATCTTCAGGGTGTTTGCCTGCAGATATTTGCCTCAAAAAAGGGCTGGGATGCAGAAAGCATTTGTTTTATAATAGTCTAGAAGTGGGGTTACCACAATATGACGCACATTTGGAATAAAGAAAGTGAAAGATAATATAATGTATCTCTGTAGATATATCCACTTGATTAGGTAAACACAAAAAGAGGCTTATTTTGGATATTGCATTTAGGCCTGGACAGAAACAGAGTATTTGCATATTCATCCACCTAGTTTTTAATGATTTCTTTTCTCACAAAAATACGTAATATGTATATGTGCATTGCAAAGTTTAAGATATCATTCTGTTTCCACAATAGTTTCTTCCAAGGATATATTAGACCCTCTGTAGAGCAGATTCCCATTTCATCACATAACTTAAATAATGTTGAATGTTACAAGCTGTGGTTGTGTTTGCTTTCTGCTCCCAGCTCACTGCAGTCCATCATATTTGTCAAAAGATGTAATTCAAAATTAGCCTGATAATCTGCATCCCAAAAAGTCTCTAGATGCTGCCACTACCTGATTTGCTAATATATATATATTTTTTAATTCTTCCTCCTTTTGTTCCCACATTCATTTACCTCCTCTGCCTACAATATTTCTAAGAAGTTATGAGCAGGTTTGCCACTGCCATGCTTGCTTTGGTATGGAAGCTTTTATGGGTAAAGCCATTTACAAAATAAACAGGGTGGTTTTAACCACCTATATGGTGTCATCATCCCTTCTGTTATGGAGAGCTGAGCACACTTCACTCTGACTGCTTCCAAAGATGGAGACAGATCACTGCCAACAATCTGGGTAAACAAGACCTGGCAATGTCACTGCTCTCAGCCTGGGCGTCTGTGCTGTGCTGTGTTTCCACAGCACCAGTTTTTAGTCTCTCATCACCACTGCCTGAGGAAGGTGAGGCAGTTGTTTTGCTACCAGATACGCCTGCTGATTCTAATTGTTCCCCAGGAATTTCTGCTCTGTCCAGACCATGAGCCTAAGTTTGAAATTTAGCACTGCTCAGTGTTTCTCTCTCTTTCCTGCTAGGGGAGGCAGGCAGCTTCCTCTCCAGCTTGCTGTCACTGGATCCTTTGAAAGCCAGGTACATCCTCCTGGGACAGCCACAGTCGGAAGTCTGGAAAAGCAACCACAGGGAAACTGAGATTTCTTCCTGCCATTCTCCCAGGTTCCTGGGAGGCTGCTGATAAGCACATGCATTTCACATAAAGTGAAGAGCTGCCAGGCCTCCTGTTCCCAAGATGACCAAAAGAAACATGTCAGAGAGGAGGTTTTTCACACCTTGCAAACTGTGGGGCATACAGAAGCCCCTCCTTTCATTTCCCAAATTATTTCTGGCTGCCAAATCTACCCGGGCTGACATCATCCTCTGCTAAGGGTGAATCAGCATGGCTGGGAAGTGCAGTTTTGCAATCTCTTCATGACAATTCGCCACAGCTTGTCCCTGTATCAACTGGCCAGGGAAATAACATTAGTGCCCGGTAAGCAAGAAAACATGTTTAAGCCTGTGGCTTAGGCAATGCAGCTGATGCTGCAGCTGTGCACATGGCCTGGGAGGAATTTTGTTGCTCAGCTCCACCTAGTGGCACTGTCTGTGGAAAGATGTGTCCGTGACAGGGTACAGGGCCCGTGGGGACCGTGGGTGGCCGTCAGGCGTATTTAATTATAGCTTTTCTCCTTTTGAACAGATGCATTTTTATGCATGCATATTGACGTGGATCTCTATTGTAATACATACACAAAACAGTGCAGAAGGGTTGAATGATGCAGAGCCACCAAAACCAAGCACAAAGCTGCAGTACATAGCCCCTTGGTCTCCTGCAGTCCTTCTGCTTTTTTTTTTTTTTTTTAGGAGATGTTTAGCCCAGATGCTACATTTTGTCTCAGCCAAAAGATGAACTCTGGGACCACCACTGGGTGTGCCTGAGCAGCACTTCATGAAACAGGTCCTTAATCCTGAGCTAGGGTGCTGCCTGCTCCTGAAACACACTAAATACTAATCCAATTGAGGTGGTGAGGTGTGAAAGCAACTAAAGTATGCGTGATCCTAAATTACAGCTTGGGTCTGGAATCTGAGGAGCATTTGGGGTGGGTCTCAGCTCTGGCCCTGGGAAAGGACCTGGCCAACAAGCCTGGATATGGAGTCACAAAATGCTCTTAATTCCTGGCCTGGGATCAGCTGGGCTTCAGTGAACCTTGGAGAGTCAGTTCAACTCCAGGAGCCAGAATGGATAAGATTTATGTCAACCTGTTGTCAGGTTGTAACACTTTTTGTTTGAATTTTTGTATTTCACATGGCAACTGAAGACAGATCCAGAAAGTGAGTGTGACTCAAAGCAACGGAGAAGAGGCAATGCCAAAACCAGCAGGATTGTGAAAAGCCTATTTGCATTTTTCCTCAGGGATGCTCATTTTTAATATAGAGAGGTGCTAAAAGTATGGTTATTTGCTTATAATGGCATGGGGTTTATTAATGACATCCTTGAATGGGAATTTCTTGGACATACTATTCCATTTGGAGATTGGAAGTGTGTGGCAGGGCTTCACACTCTCCTCTTTGCTGAGTAAAGGCATGTTTGGAGTGGCTTCTTGAGTCCTCAGGATCAACAAATCCATATGAAAGAAATGCTCAGCTTTTACATGCTGCAGAGCCTTTCAACTTCAAAGTACTTTGCACACATTAGCTCATCTGAGATGCGTTCCATCATGAAACTGTTATGCCTTTGTTTTTTTGTACCACACTATTATTATATATATTAACCCGGTGCCTAGAGGCCCGGCTGAGCTCAGGGCTCTGCCATGCATAGATGGAATAAGAAAAGAGCTGCTCTCCAGATGAGTTCAGGATCTACAGAGGTAGCAATGGGTGGGAAAGCAGAGAGAGGCACTGGGAAGAGAAGTACACCTTGTGCCTCCCGGCTGGCAGCTCGCAGGGCATGGGCTCTCTGAGCCTGAGACCGGCACGCAATCACTTGGCTTCCCTGCCTCATGTCAGTGTTGAAGTTGGCAAGAAATCCTGTCAGCCATTTTGTCTCAGAACAGGCTAATACAGACAAAATCATACACAACACCCTCTCACTAATCTTTCGCTTTGGTTGTCTCCTTCTGACCCCTTAATCCAAACTAAGAGTTATTTTCGTTGAAATCACTCTTCACACATCATGTGTAAAAAACCCTTTCAGTTACAGTGTCCAGTGCCTGTGACCTCAGCTGGACAGCTCACATATTTAATATACAGGGCTGTGTATGCATACCTATGCTGAAGTGGAGATTAAGTCAGGTCTGACATTGCTATAGATTAGCATTGCAGCTGCACTACAGTGTCTGGAGGCTTAGGCACAGAGCAAATGGATGACTCTGAAATTCTTCTAGAAAACCTTTTCTAGTGGCTTAACTAATTTATTCAGTGCTTTGAAGATAAAAAAGAACAGAAAAATAACAATTGTTATTCTTAATAGCAGCCCTTAGCATAAAAGATTTGCCTGTGCCAGTGAGGAGCAGTGCTATATATCCAGGGTAAATTCAGAAATGTGCACATGAAGTGCTAGAGATCTGTGCAATCTGGGACATCTTTGTGAAGAAAAAAGAAAAAGAAAATAAAAATGAAATTTTAAAAATACATATATTTAAAAAAAAAAAAGAAAAAAGAAAAGAAAACCTAGGGAAGCTGCAAATACAAATAAATTGGTAAATTGGTTGCAATCCATGTGTTGCAAATAATACCTCAGGAGACAACAGGCACAAGTCTGGATGTCCAAATATCCAAATATCTGGATGTCCAATATTAAACTGCATGCCAGGTTTGTACACTGACTACCAGAACCCTTGAAGCAGGGGGACCATTAGCTTCCTGAGAGTCGTTCAGTGGAATATCAGCCCTGAGGATCAGGTATGTCCTAGGAGTTTATCACAGTCTGGTGACCTTCCTGTGAGATTTAGCACTGACTTCTATTTCTGTAGCAGGCCTCTGGAGGATGGCTCTGGGGCAGTATGGAAATGCTGGTGTTGCAAGACACCTAGGTAGACACTTTCTTTCCTCTTGGAATAATTTCCAGTGTGTTTTACAGTAAGAGCTAGGGTAACATCCAAGCCTCACTTTGACAGCTAGTTCATTCAGCTTATATTTTTTCCTCTCCTCCTTCATACAAGGGGTGTATCAGACTTTTGGGGGCTTGTTCTGCTTTTATGTGCCTAACATAATAATGCCCCACCTTGAGGGGCCTTAGGCACTGGGCTAATAAATAAGAGGAATAAATTGCACTATCATCTCTTAACCATGTGGGAGGAATAATATTAGTGGACCTTTTTCTTCTGTTGTCAGTTATCCAGAGTTTGCTTTGGATGTTCATGGCACTTCAGGCATGTGCCACTGAACTTGCCCATACAATCTGTCTTGGTAAGGAGCCCCACTCCTACAGCTTGTGTCTTTTCTGGGACTCAACAGCATTTTTTAAAAGTCATCTTTTGCTCTGGTGACTCAGTTCCTCTGACAGCTCCCTGACCCTCTGATCAGTTCGACACTGGCTTTTCAATGACAGCCAAGAATAGGCGAAGGGCAAATCCACAAATTTGCTACATTGTTGAGAAGCAAATAAATACTTGTAAAGATTTTGCTTCATTTGCACTTTGCCTTTATGTAATTTATCATCTTTCAACATCTTGCCTGCACTTTTTAATTACTGCAAACCTTTCATCATTTTTGTAGTTTTAAAAAAAGCCAATTATATGACAATCTTGATTGCCTAACAGTTGCAGTAAAATGTGCACATGTGTAAGTAAGGCTGATTGTTCTTTCTTGTTTGTTTTTTTACCATTCGCCTTTCAGATTTCTAGGTTATATAATTGTTCCCTTTGGCCAGCAATCAAGTTTTCAGATTAACGAGGGCTCTGCTGTAGTGCACTGGGGAGCTGACATATGGCTAATCCACCTGACAGGCTCTGGCTCTTCATTCCTTAAAAGCATGGGGATGGGAGATTTTGTTGTTAAAATGGCACTGTCAGTCATGTACTAAGTGAAATCAAAGTTCCCATCTCCATCTCTAAAGCAGCACTAAGAACAAGTTCAGTGCTACTACTCCTTGCAGGTTTGTAGGAACCTCACCTCCCTTGGGCTATTGAGGGTATTATAGATGCTTAGCAGTTCTGAAAATGACATCTATAAAACCCAAACCCACCTTTGTTTTCTCCAAAGTAATCAGAACTGAAAAACACTCTTTCAAACCCTTTTCTTACGTGTGTCAGATGTGCAATGGTTTGTGTCCTACCTTCAGAGAAACCTTGACAATGAGGCTTCCATGCCTCAAACTCTTACTTGTCATTGCTTACATGTTTTGGCAGACCTTCCAGCAGGCTGTGACACCAAAGTGGCAAGCACTGAGCAGGTAGAGATGACAAGATGCTCCATAAGAAAACATTAAAATAAAATATATTAAAATCCCATTGCAATTTTTTTGGTCATGGTTTTCATCAACACTACAGAAAATAGATATCATTAGAGTTTCAAAATCAGTATTTTAAAATATTAAATTTGACTAAATTAAAAGTTTATGTGGCTCATTAAGAGCTTGTTTTTAAAAAATTTTTTCTTTCAGTTTTTTGTTTCAACTTGTTTATTGATAACTGCTTCTTGTGGGTAGAGAATTTTAAATTTATACAGTACTTAAGGAACATATCCATAAACTAAGATCTCTGAATGTCTAGATACAAGATGTGTGATGTAAAACTGAGACAAAAAAAATTACCTGAAATGTGCACTTTTTTAAAGTGTATCTTAAGACAACACATAAGTGTAGGAATGTACTAGGTTGTGCCCACAGGTATTTGCAGGAATGCAGGCTCAGGTCCACCCACACAGCCCACCAAGTAAGGTTTTGTGTGGGTATAAGGTATGTGTGCCCATTAACAGCAATTTGCAAGGGAGAGACCTGATAAACAACTTCTTTGCCAGCTGTTGTTGGAGCACTGACACAATAAACTAACAGAAAAAGAGCTTTTGAAAAATGTTTCTTGGATACCTCAGGTGGTGCCCCTTCAGACGGAGAAGAGCTTTGGAATGTGTATTTGCATTCTCCTCTTCAGCGGGGAGATGTTGCAGGGTTCAAAAAACAAGTATTAAATAATAATACTAAGAAAAATAGTATTTTCAGGATTTGAAAGAGGATTATAAAAAGCAAAAGGCCTTGGGAAGGCCTGAGAAAACCATTAGATCATCAGATCACATTGTAGGTAACAAAAAAAACCCAATTATAAAATTTACAGGATGTACTAAAAAAAAACCAAAACTGTGAAACACTGAGATGCTGTCTTCCCTGTGAATAATGATCAGTTCATTGCTATCAAAACATGATGTGGACAAAGGTATGCTGAGGTGATTCTGTAGCATAAAAACACAGAAGTATACAGTAGTGGAAAGAAATATGAGGAGGAAGGAAGGATTTGCCTTGCTGGTTCTTCAGGTGGGAAAGCAGCATGAGGATCAAGGACACCTTAGAAAGTGATGGGGGAAGGATTGTGCTTCTTGGGTGGAAAAGACAGAATAGGAGTGAATTCAGACCAAGTTTGAAGTCTGCAGTTAAGCCACCATTAGATTTTACAACTTAGATCCAGCAGACATTAAGAGTCAAGATAAGGGGTTAGGACATTACATTAAAAATTGAGTTCACCTCCTGTAAGAAGCAGCTCTGTGATATAAAAAACCCCCATATACTTTCATTTAGCTCATTATTTCAGTTAAGTGGTTGAAGGAGGCAATGCATCCAAAGACATCTGAAGATATTACTCTATCTCTTTGTTGCACCCACTTCAGTGTGGTCCTACCACTAAGCTTTGGCAGCAATTCTTAGAATAAAATTGCCTTTTTTTTTTTTTTTTTTTTTTTTTTTTTATTATATAGCAAATTTGCAGGTCTAGATCTCACAGCTGGGGGCAGAGGAGGAGCTGCCTTTAACTTTCTTTGTCAGAGTTGGGTTGGGTACCAGAACAGAAAGAAACTGTTTACCCTAAATGTATTTTCACTCTGTGGATGGATTGATTTGACAAAAGGGGAAAATCTGGGAAAACTCAGGTTGGCTGCTTTATGCCTACCAATGGGCAAACTTTGAAACCTTCATCTTTCAAAACCACAACCCTGCGTGAATTCAAGCAGTCTCTCTTATGAAAAAAAAAAAAGCAAAAAACAAAACAAAAAACCCATAAAACCAAAACAAAAAAGCCCCAAACCAAAACAACAAAATAAAAAAATAAAATAAAAAAAAATCCAGCAGAAAACCCCCAAAGCACAAAAAATCCAAACCCTCCCCATAAACCCCAAAGCTCTATAAAAATGTGCACCGGGCGTATAGACTTTATACATATTTTCTCCTTTTCTGGACCTCCATCCCACGGAGCAGGGCATTGCTGAGCAGCGGGGATGTTCATGGCTATTGCTGCGGTGTTGGGCTGTGGCAGCGCGGGGGTGTCCCTGGATGCCGCTGCTCTGATGATGCTCCGAAAAGCCGGCGGCCAGTGGCTGCAGCCTCCGCAACCAGAAAGGTCGCAAAAAGCTAGAATTTCGCATGGCTTCCCGTTAGCAGACAGCATTTACTGTGTGGTCTTTAGAGAGCACTTCAGAGCTTTTTCTCCTGCTCCTTAATGGCAGCACCTGTCCAAGGTTTAATTAACAGAGGGTGGCAGCGGTCTGCAGTGATGCGGCGAGTGGGGCTTTGCTATTGGGGTATAACCCCCTCCCTCATATCTTGTCTGCTCTTTGGGAAGGTGCTGCTTTCTTTAACCTGTGAGGTACTGCTCTGCAAAGGACATACTGCGTATTGGGGGTGGTGGCGGCGGTGGCAGGAAAGCCCATTTCCTTTTTTCCTCTCGGTCTCAAGGAGGCGATGGAGAATTTCATCCTTCGCATGGCACTGCCCGGCTCTAAGGGATCGGCCTTTCTCTAGGGGCGGCCCGGCACTGAGGGTCCCCCTTTCCTTCACCCCCGGGACGGGCAGCAGGTCCCCCTCCATTTATCCCAGGGGCAGGCGGAGGTCCCCCTCTCCTTCATTCCCGGGACCGGCACCAGATTCCCCTCCGTTCACCCCCGGTACCGGCAGCACGTCCCCCTCCCTTCACCCGCGGTACCGGCACCAGGTTCCCCTCCCTTCATTCCCGGTACCGGCACCAGGTTCCCCCCCGACACCCCCGAGATGGGCGGCGGTGTCAGGCGGTCCCCGCTGGGTGGCGCCAGAGTCCCGGCAGCGGGATGGCCGCGGGGGTGCCTGGGGGTGGCGGTCGCCATTTCCCTGCGAGGCTGGGGGTGGCCCTGTGGGTGTAGCGGAGCGGGGGACGTGGAGGCTGGGAGAGGGGAGGGGACGCCCGGCCGCAGGGCGTTTCGAGCGTAGGGCTTCTCCTCTTTGGCAGGCGACGGGGGTTTGCAGCTTAATCCTGCAGCTGTTTTGGCGCAGGGTGGAAGTCAGGGGGAGGCCGTAGGCTTGTGCGGAGCGCTGAGGGAGCGCGTCCGTCCTGAGGCACGTTTGGGCCCTGCGGTTCCGAACAGGCTCGAGTTGCTTTGCGGGAGGAAGAGATGAGGGATTTACAGGGTGTGTTTCTGGAGGCTTTCTTGCCCACGGGGGCAGAGGTACCCGTCCAAGTTACAGGAAAGGATGTGATTTAATACAAGAAAAAAAAAAAAAGTGATCCTGTGTTTTCTCTCTCTCTCTATGTTTTCTCTCTGAATGAAAAAAGTTATCTCTTTCATTCATTTTATTTGAGAAGCAGGGAGTGTGAAACACATATATTAGCCTGGTGCAAGATGTGCATCCTTTAGTAGCAGAGGAAGAGATGAGGTCAGGATTGAGAGCAGTCAAAGTCCGTGTCACTGATGTCTAGCAGCTGTGCAGCATGTGGAAGTGGGTCATGTGCAGTTCCCTGGGTTTTTCTATACCTGCCTGAAAAAATGCTGCGTTTTCTTTCCAGACAGGCATTAGAAATAGCCATGCCTACTCGTCAGCCTGTATTTGGAGTCTGTGTAAAGAAATGTGAGACTTGGTAGTAGGAGGTGAATCTTGGCTGAGTATGGGTGACTGATAAAAAGCTTGGATCTCAGCACTGTTTGAGAGGGATCGTGTAACTTCTGAAGTAAACTACAGGCAAGCACCACAGGCTGAAAAATGGTGGGTTTGGCATAGTTTCAGTTTTGTTTTTCCCTTGATCTGAAGACTCAGACTAAAGCATTTATTCTTCAGGAAGACATCCAGTCTTCATGTGGAAACACCAAGCAAAGATGAAAAATCTTCCCCCAGGTACTTTTGCTCCTCTGGTTAATCACCTTGTAGATTACAGCTTGTGTCTGATTTCACAAATTATTTTCTTGGCTTGAGCCACTGGGGTTTGATGTGTGTGTGTGTCTCTGCTATGCTAAACCTCTCTAATAATTTTAATTTTCTTCTTTTGAAGCATTTATATACTGTAGCCAAGTAATCTCTGTGTCTTCCTTTTGATAGCCTTAACAGCTGATGCTCCATAGGCCTCTCGTGCAAAGCATTTTCTTGAGCTCTCGCCCTTTCTTTGTGGCTTCTTCTGCCTCCTCCCCAGTTCTTAATCAGAGACCTGAGGAAAATCTCCTCTTCTACTACTTCTCCCCCCCCCCTACAGCACACTAAAAGCACAGGGATTGTCCTCCCTCGTTTTATGTTTACAGGTGTGTGTGTGTAATCTCTTAATTTTGTGTAAACTCAAATTATTTTCAAGTTCTTTCTTTTCTGGAGTAGACTTGTCCTGTGAGGCCTGTGCTTGCTATTCTTATACTACGTTGTATTTGTTGGAGTTCACAGAATTATCTGTGTGGAAAAGACCTCTTGAGATCATCAAGTCCAACCTTTGATCCACTACCACTGTGATTCCCAGTCCATGGCACTAAGTGCCACATTCAGTCTCTTCTTAAAAACCTCCAGGGATGGAGAATCCACCACCTCCCTGGGCAGCCCATTCCAATGCCTGATCACCCTCTCTGTAAAGAATTTTTTCCTGATATCTAACCTAAACCTCCCCTGTCAGAGCTTAAGTCCATGCCATCTTGTCTTACTGGTAGCTACTTGGGAGAAGAGCCCGACTCCCCCCTGGCTCCAACCTCCTTTCAGGGAGTTGTAGAGAGTGATGAGGTCTCCCCTGAGCCTCCTCTTCTCCAGACTGAACACCCCCAGCTCCCTCAGCCCTTCCTCACAGGACTTGTGCTGGATCGCTTCTCAGCCTCCTTGCTCTTCTCTTGACCTGCTCCAGCACCTCAATATCTTTCCTGAGCTGAGTAGCCCAGAGTTACTGAGCTGAATTTACTTATGATCAAATTCTTTACTCTTTTTGTGCTGGATGTGGCTGGGATAGAGTTAATTTTCTTCATAGTAGCTAGTGTGGATAGCTTTTGGATTTGTGTCGGAAATAGCGTTGATACTGCAGAGATGTTTTCCTCCTTGCTGTGCAGTGCTTACACAGAGTCAAGGCCTCTTCTGCTTCTCTCACTACCCCACCAATGAGTAGGTTGGGGAGTGCACAAAAAGTTTGGAGAGGACACAGATGGCACAGCTGACTACAACTGACCAAAGGGTTATTCTGTACCGCATGTCAGGCTCAGCATGCGTAAAGCTGGGGTAAGAAGGAGAAAGGGGACAGATATTCAGGGTGATGGCATTTTGTCTTCCCAAGTGACTTATTTGTCATGGAGCCTGGCTTTCCTGGGGATGGCTGGGCATCTGCCTGTTGATGTGAAGCAGTAAAAGAATTCCTTGTTTTGCTTTGCTTCAGCACTTGGCTTTTGCTTTACCTATTAGACTGTTTTTATCTCAACCCACAAATGTTCTTACTTTCTTCAGATTCTCTCACCCATCTTCACCATCTCTCACCCATGGGGTGAGTGAGTGAATGAGTGGCTGTGTGCTTCTTATTTGCTTGCTGGGGTTAAACCAGGACATTTTAAACCGGGACGTTTTCTCTGCCTCAGAATTATAAACATCCATGTGCATGTATCAGACATACAAACATACAGGTGTTATGTACATCTATGTTTCATAGAAGATAGAGGAAAACCCCACCTTTATTGGCTGAGTATCCAGAACGAAGCCCTGAAGAACCACACTAGAAACTTCCTCAACTGACTCTTGCTCCCCACTGTCTCTGAGTTTTCCAATTTGTCAGTTTGTAGTCCATTTATTGTGCTCTCATTGGTGTAAAATAAGAGCAATCTTTTTAAGTAGAATAATCTGCAGCCCTATGTAAAGCACTCTACCAAAGCTGCTTTACTTTCATTATTATCAATTGATTCTGCAGTTTCAGAGAGTGCAGCCTGGTTTGAGCCAGTGTCTATTTTTCGTGTAATCAGGTAGACCAGCCCTACTTATGTTCCCGTCCTTTCATTCTTTATTGATTGCATTGCCTGGTTTTTGCCATTATCTTGCCTTGCAATGAGAGTTATAATTACTGAGATTAACCCATTCTCCTCTTTAGTGGGTGTCAGTACAATGCTCCAGTCTTCTGGCATGTTCCCAGCTTTTTGAAGGGGAATCTCTTCTTGGCGTAATCAGAAGAGGTATGAAATTAGATACTGCTGCAGCCCCTGAGCCTCATGAGCAGCTTGATGCCAAAAGCTTGGGTAAACAAAAGGTAGTCATGACACCGATAGTGTTCTGTCAAATATCCTGGAGTTTGTTGATCCTCATGAGCACCTTGTGTCTTTAAACCTCCATTTGACCTTCACATTCCTGTCTGGAATGCAAATGCTGTAGTCTGCATGTGTGTTTTGCGCGATCCCCAGCATGTATTGAAACTCTGTTTTCATTCTTAGGAATGTATTTTAGTCTCTTCACATGGACTGTCAAGAGTAACTGAAGGACTGTATCATTTTACCAGGCTGTAATCTATAACTGGCTTGTAACCAATTAATCTGACTAGGAGCAGGCAGTTATCAGAGCAAACAGCCATCTGTTCAAATCCTCCCTTTTAGCCACTGTACAAAGTCATTTGAAAGATGCAGAGCAGGAGAGAGAATGGGCGGTTAAACTGGCCTCCAGAATGATCCTCTAAATCACCTTATCTTTACAGAGAGAAAGGATATGGATAGAATCCTCAAATCGCCTTTGTAAAGAGGAGTTTCATAATTAATTACTTTCTGCTTTGCCTGATTCTATGCAGTTGGAGCTGTAACTTTTGCTACCTGGGAAACTTGCATTTCGGTGTTGTGCACTGTTTCCCATTGCTGAGCCCTACAGATAGGTACAGGCAGCCATCTTATCTGTATGGTTAAGCCTTAACCATTAATATCTGTAAAAATCATTTGAGATGATCTTCATATGCAAAAGGTTGTATTAAATAGAGATTTTTATTTTAATTGAATCAATTGTGATGCTAAACTTAAGAGATTGCTTCTATGCTGAGTCTCTAGAGGCCTGCATCAATGTGATGTGTGTGAGGGGTGCCTCCCCCCTGCCATGTTTTTTAATGGTGAATGTACTTGTGGATATACCTCAGAGTCTGGAGCAGGAGCTGAAACCTTACTGAGTGCAGACATGTTGTTAATGATTGTAATGAAAAGTCACTAAATCATTGGTCTGCATAATGTGCTTGGTGAACAATAGCAGAGAGGTCTGATTTCTATCTCATTGGCACTTTTGGCTTTTTCACTGTGTGACTTTCTCTGGTGCTCATGAAAAAAAAAAGTGCTTCATATGACAGGTGCTTTGTGAACTTGAAAGATTAAGCTTGTTCTTCACCCTCCTCTGATTTTCCTGTTATTCCAGTCCTGGTTTTAAGTTGTCCCCTGAAGCACAGACTCAGCAGTGATATGGATGCAGGATTGTGTGGTGATGTCAGACAATTACATGTGCATCAGAGCTCTGAAATGCAGTATAAGCTTTTAAGTGAGACTCTTGGCTAAAATTGTAGCTTCTCACAATCTGTAGAACTCCAGCTGTTCCCTCTGGTGGTGATGTCCCTGTGGTCTTGCACCCATCCAGGGCCACTGCTATCACTGCCCTGCATGGGGCACCTGTAGTGGTTGTTCTGCTCTGTCACTAGATACAAAACTGTGTCCTTGAAAGCACCCAGAAGTGCACAATGAAGAGGTAAGGGGCAGCACTGGTATGTTGCAACAAGGCAAGTTCCAGAGGGACACAGAAAAAAATTATTCCCCATGAGAGTAGCAGAGAACTGGAAGCAGTGCCAGAGACCTCATTTCTTAACCCACGTTGAACCTTGAGTGGACAAGACCCAGTATCTCAATGGTCAGTGTGAAGTTAGCTCGGTGTGGAAAATATGTTTGGACTATGTGACCTCCACATGCTGCTTTCAGACAGATTATTTTTTTTTTTAATTTCTCTTCAGCCATTAGTACTCATTCCTTATACCAAGGTTCATTCTGGCTGTGTCTAATAGAAGTCAGTTTTTCACCACGAGGTGACTGAGAATTGTGCTTATGTTTCCCCCCCAAATAAACCCTTTTTTTCCAGACTCCTCATTTTTGGGGCTCCATCTCAGAAATCACTCATTTTCCCAAATGATTCTTTTCTACTCTCCCAGGTGTCAAGTGAGGTCTTTCACTGGAATACAAGCTCCAGAGCATAAGAAAATAAAAACAGTTAATACAAGAAGTTATTAGAGCTCATGGGCATGTTCTTAACTAATGTAGATCTCGCAGTGACTCCCACTGTTAGTGGTTTAGGATCCGAACAGTAAGTATTTCTGTAAGATAGTTAAGCAACAGCTGTATTCCTGACTTCCTTACTGGGATTTAGTGGCTTAGGTAATTGGGTTCATTGCTATTTGGAGCATAATCAAGAAGCATTCATTCTCTGTACAGCCAGCATATAAAATCTGCAAGAGCTGCATACAGCGCTTACTCAATCAATGTAAATCATTTAGCAGCCCACATAATGGACATCTGGCTATTGGACTAAAAAATCCACTTGGTAATAAAGGCAGATGAGTCATGAACAAATTTTCCAGTTATATATAAAATTATTACATCCACAAGAGACTCTGAAAGATGAACAGACTTCAGCTTTACAGACACAAGGAGGGGAGGTGAAATGCTGATGTTGTATTTTCATGTATTCTACATATGTTTTTTCAGTGCCAAGCTGGTATTTTGGCAGTTAATAATTATTACTGACAAAACCCAGCTCAGCTTACTTGAGGGACTGGGTGATTCTTTTCCACTTACTAAGGGCTCATGGTGATGGTGAACACATGTGAATAGATCTGTCTTGAAATTAAGTTTGAATTTTGCACCAGGATTTAAGAGCTGCAGAATCCTCTATGCTGAATTGGAAGGTAGGGAATCTTCTCTGTCCTTGAGGAGGAGTGTGCAGTTGTTGTGAAAGCTGGACCCTTGGCTATTAATTCAGGACAGATTTCCTGGGATTAAACTATCAGAGTATGGTCCTCATTTAGACCTCTGACATCAGTTAGGAGTGTGCTGGCTGAGTATCAGCAGCTGCAAAGGATGCAGATGATGAGGTTTCTTCTTGCCAGGGGATGTCAAATCCCTGAACCTTTTCACTCACTCAGCATGTATTTGCCAGTCAGCAAATGCTGTGATTATTGAAGCATAGGTTTGAGCTCAGTTTCCTTCCTTTCTTGAATAGCTCCTGTGCAACAGGAGAGGAAACAGTGCCCCTTCCCATAGCATATTCCACCTTTTGCTTTCAGTGTCACAACATTATGAATCACTAGGGGAACTAAACATCTAACAAATTATTTTTTTAAATGAGAACTTGATTAGCCTCTCTTAAAACACAACTCACTATCAATTACATTGTGTAGATTCTCACAAAATTTTCATCTCTTGACTCCCATCTGCTCTCCCATTCTTGTTTGTATACAGACTAAACGGGCACATCTTTGGGGCAGTGTGGTAATACTAAAGCAAAAAGCACTGATTGAAGGTTTTGAGTTTTCCTATATGAGCTTGGGAAACTCCGCCCCTTGAGTTTTAAAACGTATGTACTGGTACTCTGTAGCTGTTTCTAGTCCAGGATCTCCAAGTGCTTCATAGTAACAGAGTGTTAGTGAGCACTATCTGCTGCTTTGGAAAAGGAATCCTCCCTCCTCCCACAGAAAAATGCAGGCATGGAAAGCTGTGTTCTTAATGCTGCCACAAAAGAGCAAAACACTTTATAAAGACCTAATCTTCCCAGACTTGCAGTTTTAACTTCAAGTAAGATAAAAAAGCACAACAATTGCTTTTAAATCATGGATGTAAAAGGTGGAGTAGGACCAAGAGAAAGAACATGGATTATGGATCAAAGCTGTAATGTTTTGCAAATGATAATGTGAAAATCTCCCCTGGGCATTGGGTCCTTTTCTTGCGATTTATCTTCCCTTCCTAACTGGCAGGCAGATCTCTCTGTGCATGCTTTTGTTTCTCCCTTTCTCCCCTCTCCTTTCTCCTGTGCCCCAATCTTGTCACAAGTCAGGGTGACATGAGCTTGCTTCTTGGCTGCTGCACAGAATCAGGGAGAAAAAGAGCACTGCCTGAATGGGCTGAGGAGTGGTTTGTGTGTATGTCACTAAATCCAGGCCCTAGTTCAGCTGTTCCTCAGTGCTACTGGAAATGATTCCTCATCTGCATGGACAGAATTGAGACAACAACTGGGCTCATAGCTGCCCTTTGAAAATGTGCAAGGTTTGTCTGTAGGACATAAGGCATCCCTGCTGCTGGGGCAAATCCTCCTGGGGTGTTCCTGGATGCTGACCTAGGCTGACTGTGGAAGCTTCTCATACTGAGGTGATTCCAGTAGCTCTGTCCTGTCTTGGACTGGGACGCAGCTTCAAAGCACTGAGCAGCAACAAACCTGAAAGCCTTTAGGGAACTGGTGACATTACACACAGTCTACTGGTAAGGCAATTGATTAGTTTATGAACATGGCCATGTTTCTATGTTCTCTTTCTAGGCGTGGACTAAAGTCACAGAACTTTAATCCAGAAAAAGTCACTTTCCAGCGAGACTTATTCTTCCCAAATCTTTCTGATGGCAGAAGGCAGGGAAGGGTAATTGATGAACAGAGTTCTTAAGATTTAAATGTGAGGACTGTTCAACCCTAAAGATGCTTTTTGGTTTTTGAAGTTTTTATTGCAAGGGAGACACTGACAGTGCAGTGTGAGATAATTTTTTTCTTCCATATAAACTGAAGTGTATGTTGCAGCTGCAGTGTTTGATGTAATAGACTAGGCCATTTTTTCCGATGCATTTTTGTTTGGTTGGTTGGTTTTTGTTGTTTTTTTTTTCCCCCTAGAAATACCATATCTAAATCTATGACTGGTCTGATACATGAAGAAAAAAATAATCATGTGCAATAAATATGATGAGTCCTGCAATATACCGTTTAAATGTTCACATTTAAATATTTTGGTGCTGAGCAATTACTCATATTGGTTAATTGTTTTGTGTCTGTGTTTGCAATTCCTTGTAGCACTGCCAGGGACTCTGGTATCTGAAGTTGCAAATAGCCAGCATGAGCTTTCACTTATCAGGCACTACAGCTAAGGAGTGTTTTCCTTTGAAGTCAAGAAAGGCTTTGAAGGAACAATCTGTATGGAGCCTTCAAAGAGAAGATAATAGAGTGAAGGGCTACTTTACTTTTTGTGAATGTAAGGAAAAAATGGAAGAGTGCTGTATTTTTGGGGGATACTAGAGAGAGATAGTTGATAAGGTCCCAGTGTTTTAAATTGCCTAGTGCTTAATATGTGCCAGCTATGTAAGGAAGAAGATGCTATCTACACTGGAGAAGAAAATAAAGCAACTCTTTTAAATTTATACCTTTAGTTAATTTCTACAAGGTATTTACCTTCCGAACCTACTAAATCAAAATCACTTTCATTTTTGACAGATAATGTTGTACTAAAGACAATAAAGTGGGATTATAACGGGGTTTGGAGACCTTGTGGAAAACCAGATGGTTAGGGTAAATTTTTTTCACTTCATTTAACCTGTTAACCTGCAGGGCTCCTGTCATTAGAGACTTAGGTAGGCCAGACTCTTTCACAGAGTTATCTTGTTCCACCTGAAATGTGCTCTGCTCTTGTACATCCCTCTGCTAAGCTATCCCATAACTATTTAATTCTAGGTCTTTCCCTTCCTTAGACAAAAGCAGGCTTGTGAATTAGACCAGGAGTGAAGGGAAAAGTTCTTGATGTGATGCCATTATCCCAGCTTTTAATGATACATGGCCATTTTAAGACATTCTTTCATTTTTTGTATTGATTTTTAAGGTCACTATGTAACCAAGATAAGCCAATGCATTCAGTAAGTAGTTGTTCTGATGCCCAGACCAGCTTGCAGTATTCATAAATTATCAGAGGACAGATCCAAATCTGTCTGAAAAAGTCATTGAGATTAATTGTGAAGATCAAGCACAATACAACATTACACAGTACAAGCCAAAGCAAAGCGAGGTGGAGAGAATTAGGCAGGGCTCTTGCACTCTGGGCAGTTTCACTGCTGATGTAAGTGAGAGAGAGGACTTGCTGAGAAAGCAGCAGTATGCAGATTCTTTTCCCCACAGTTTGCACTTCTTACTCAAGCCTTACTGTTTATTTGTTTGTTTCTAGGACATTTATTTAAAAGAGGGGAAAAAAAAAAAAAAAAAGGTCCAGCATTGGGAGGCTCTTAATCTTTAGCCTTTTTTGGATTACTTGTAAGTGATGTTTCTATGCAGATTTGGTGTACTGGCACGCTGGTTGCACACCTGCCAACTCTACCTACTTGCAGGCCTACTTTGTTCAAATTGTCCAGGATCTGAGTGCTGAATGAAGGTTTTTTGGCCCTGTGGTGAGCAGTAGGTTGCATTTTGGTCTTTGTAACATGTTCCATTACATTTGAGGGCTGGAGTTAGAGTGGAAAAAAATGTGGTAGAAAGCTCAGCAATGATGTTTATCTGTTGTGGGATTTGTACATGCAGAGTACGAATGAAAAACCGTATGAATCAGTTTGAAGGCTTAGATAACTCCTTGCGTTTGTTATAGGCTGTGTTCCTCTCCTCATTCTTTCTGTTTTAGTCTGTCTTAGTTCTGCTTGTTGCCAGCTAACAATTTTCACTTGTTACATAACCTGAATGTGGAATGTTTGGACCAAGATTTGCGTCCTGACGTGTTTTTGAGGTATCTGGTACACAAAGTAATTAACAATTAGACTGACAACTCAGATAAATCTTTCTGGCATAAAGACATAATGGAAATGTCTTTACAGCTCTTATGTCAGTATTGTCTTAAGCCATAATAGGGAGTAGGTAACATTTAGGATTATATCAGTAGGATTATATCAGAATTAGGAAGAATTCTGAAAGTGAGAAATCCATTCAACTTAAAAGGTTCAATGGTATTTGTGATAAAGGACCTGGGTTTGTGAGAGCTAAGAATTGCACACTTGGCCCTTCAGGGTGGTAGCTTCTGCCTCTAATCATTGTACTTAGGTCAACACTTTTCCTGGGCTGATCATTGCAACATGCAAATAGGTGCCTATGGGGTGGGAATGTACAGAGTGCAGCAAATGAAGGATTTTTGTCTGAGCTGCTAATGCAGCTGTTTCAGTTTAGTGAATGGTTAGATTGGAGCAGAGAATATTTTCTTGTCTGAGAGGTTTCAGTGTTCTTCAAGGCCACATGGCCCTTTTGAAGAGTAGCCTACAGCTGGCAGTTTGGCTGTTTTTGTGGACACACGTGGAATTAGGATTTGGTGTTGGAGGGGAAGAAGAAAGGGAAGTGCTAATGGCTGACTTTTGACGTGATCTAATTTAGCTACCGATGATGCTGATAAATAGGGGAAATATGCATGCAGAAATATTTCTTCCTCTCTGTCTCTAAATATATACATAGCACACTAGGTATATTTCTGCATGCTTTAAAAAATTCTCTGCATCACTCTTTCCTCTGTGGGTGTATAGGATTATCCATTAAGACAGAATTAATCCCTGATTGCGAAACACACAAGCTCAGCATTTGCCACAGCTTTGCTCTTAGAAAAGGATTCAGACATTGTGGGCTTCATCAAAGAATGGCAGATTCTTGGCAGAACCTTCTTCCATTTGTTTCAGTGAAACAGTTAATAAATCAGTCATGCATCATTGCTGGATTAGCAATCACACCCCCAAATGCTAATAATTGTTCTCACTCTTTCTCCTGAAGATTACCCTTAAATCCTATCAAAGGACAAGATGTCTTTTGCCTTGTATGGCATAAGCACCCTAGTGACCTACAGCCAAAGTCAATAGTAAATTAAATCTTTGACATGATGAAAGAACACTGTGCCTTAACCATGCCCAGTGTTTCTTAAGATGCCTTTAGTTTCTCTGGTCAATGCCTCCACTTTTTATTTTTCCTTTGTTTTGGTGTGGGTTTTTTCCCACCTCAGCCAGACTGGCCACATACGCTGAAGTTGAAGGGGAGGAAGTTTGCCACAATGAATCACTCCAGAGTCTGTTGCAGCGTCACACAGGCTGGGGGAGATTTGCAAGGCTGAAGTCTCCAGAGCAATTGGAACCAAGAAAATGAGAAGGTAGGTGCTTGAGAAATTATTTCTGTTTTGTTAATAGGGCATATGAGTTTGGTTACCTCTTGTCTGCAGCTAAATGTGGTCTTTGTCACTGCCTGCTACTCTTTGTCTGAAAGCAGAGAAACAGCATTGGAGAAAGGTCATAAATTGATGAGAGAATTCAAGATCTGTGAGCTGCTCTTGTTCTGCAGTTTCAAAGGAGAGTTGCTTGGATGTTGTGCATATAAAATATTAAAACGCTTTCCTTGGTTTTGCAATATTCACCCAGGAAATTACTTGGCTCAGCAAGGACTCCTTACCTACAAGATATAATATAGTAATTTATATTCTTATAGTTTCATGATGTTTTAATGCATGGGAAATTCATATTAGTGTATCTGTTAAATATTTTGCTCACAACCTTACAATTATTTGCTAGTCTGTTATTAGATTTAAGGGATGGTCTGGAGATTCAACTTCTCTTAGCACACAGGCAAAGATAACAGGATATAAAATGAAAGGTGTAAACAGTGTTCAAATTTGATCTTGGATGCATAACCAATGATACAAGATGGTGCAAGTAGCTTTTTCAAGTGCTTCCCTGTAACTATGCAACCACAGTGTGCTGGCAGAGATGTACTTTCTGGTATGATCAGCATGGTTGTCTTTTGTATTGAACTGTTAGATGAATAAATGAGCTAGCATTCAGATCCAGGCTCACTGAGAGTGGCTCCAAATAAGGTGTCACACTGTTACATTCAGAACTATTGTCTCCTTCATTGACAGAACAAAATCTTCACTTACATTTTAGTTTGTAATATTTCATTTCTAGAAACTGCAAGGAAAAGTGGTGGAGGGGGGCATGTAGGTGAGAAGGGAGCAAAGACAAGTGCAGCTACACAAAGAAGAAAGGTTAAATGTTTGGGCATAGAATTGAAAAGTAAGAGAAGAAAATTGGGGTTGAATGGAGAAAAAAAATGTGTGCAGGGACAGCAAAAAATAAAAAAATCTGAGAGGAACCCAGACTGAAACTGAACTTCGGTTTGTACCAGGTGCTGCCTTGAGTGAAGACTTAAGCGGGTCAGCTCACTATCTTTTAGTCTTCAGCCTCACCTAATACTGAATTCCTCTGCAGATAGTCACAGCTCACAGAGCACTTCCATCTAAGCATAAAAGAACATGCACTTTTAGTTTAATTGAAAACTCAGGTTATGGGTCCATCCTTACCAATGAAGTATTTCGGTGACTTTCAGACCAGCTCTCCCCTTTTCTGGTTTTCAAATTATGTTTTCCTGGCTCCTTCATAGAATCATAGAATCATAGAATCCTTGGGGTTGGAAGGGACCTCGAAAGATCATCTAGTCCAACCCCCCCTGCCAGAGCAGGGCCACCTAGAGCACTTCGCATAGGAACGTGTCCAGGCGGGTTTTGAATGTCTCCAGTGAAGGGGACTCCACGACCCCCCTGGGCAGCCTGTTCCAGGGCTCTGTCACCCTTACAGTAAAAAAATTTTTTCGAATATTCAACTTGAACCTCCTATGCTCCAATTTACACCCATTACCCCTTGTCCTATCACTGGTCACCACTGACAAAAGCCTAACTCCATCTCCCTGACACTCACCCCTTACATATTTGAAAACATTGATGAGGTCACCCCTCAGTCTCCTTTTCTCCAAACTAAAGAGACCCAGCTCCCTCAGCTTTTCCTCATAAGGGAGATGTTCCACTCCCTTAATCATCTTAGTAGCTCTGCGCTGGACTCTTTCAAGCACTTCCCTGTCCTTCTTGAACTGAGGGGCCCAGAACTGGACACAATACTCCAGGTGCAGCCTCACCAATGCAGAATAGAGGGGGAGGAGAACCTCTCTTGACCTACTAACCACACCCTTTCTAATGCACCCCAGGATGCCATTAGCCTTCTTGGCCACAAGGGCACATTGCTGTCTCATGGTCATCCTCTTGTTTACCAGGACCCCCAGGTCTCTTTCACCTACACTGCTCTCCAGCAGGTCAGCCCCCAACCTATACTGGGACATCGGGTTGTTCTTCCCCAAATGCAAAACTCTACACTTCCCCTTGTTGAATTTCATCATGTTTCTCTCTGCCCAACTCTCCAGCCTGTCTAAGTCTCTCTGAATGGCAGCACAGCCTTCTGGTGTGTCAGCCACTCCTCCCAGCTTAGTGTCATCAGCAAACTTGCTGAGGGTACATTCTATACCCTCATCCAAGTCGTTGATGAAGATATTGAACAACACCGGTCCCAGTACCGACCCCTGAGGGACTCCACTAGTCACACACCTCCAACCAGATTCTGCCCCATTGACTACAACTCTCTGACTCCTTCCTTTCAACCAGTTCCTGATCCACCTCACTACCTGATCACCAAACCCATACTTGATCAACTTATCTACAAGGATGCTGTGAGAGACGGTGTCAAATGCTTTACTGAAATCAAGATAAACCACATCTACCGCTCTTCCATCATCTATCCACCTAGTAATTTCCTCATAGAAGGCTATGAGGTTAGTCAAACATGATTTACCCTTGATAAAACCATGCTGACTGCTCTTGATGACCCCCATGTCCTTGATATGTCTGGAGATAGTGACAAGAACAAGTTGTTCCATCACCTTTCCAGGGATGGAGGTGAGGCTGACTGGTCTATAGTTACCCGAGTCTTCCTTCTTGCCCTTCTTGTAGACTGGAGTGACATTTGCTATCCTCCAGTCCTCAGGCACCTCTCCTGTTACCCATGACTTAAAGCTCTGCTTCTTGGTGTGTTCACTGACAGACTTACAGCTGAGCTGTGACTATTGATGTCCCAGCAGACTGCACCATGGACTCCACCACTGTCATGCCAAGGAAAAAACACAGGAACCATAGGGCTCACATCACGGTTCTGCAGTGCAGAGCTGTTCTTCTTGCAGCCTCAGAGCACTTGCTGTGTGACTTTTCGTTTATTGTCTTTGGATTTCAGCTTCTCTTCAAATGTGGTTAATAAAATTTTGCTTGCCATATGAAAATTGTAGAGGAAAAGCAGTAAGTACAAGGAAAAATATGATGATATAGCAGCTACTTTGGAAATAGCGCAGCTATTTTAGATGAAACACACTTAAGAAAATGGAAAAGCCTTAAGACTTCACACTGATTGTTTTCAGTCCTTCTTTAAAACTATTTAACTCTGTAGTATTCAGGCCCTTTGAATTTTTTCTTTACCCAAAGCCTAATTCTTCTTGGCTTATTTTAAGACAAAAGGGAAATAACACTTTTTTTTTTTTGTAGCATAGCAGTACCTTACACTTTTTTTTTTTTTTAAAGGAAGGAATTGGATATGTTCGGTAAACAATTGCACCTTGGCTTTTAATATGGAATGCATACCTGATGTGATGTAAGGAAAGGCTGTTCAGAGAACAATGGATTCTAAGCCCTCTGACCACCAGGAAAATATGAATTCAGTTCCTTCTTTGCCACAGACTTTTTTTTAAAGTTTTTTTTAGTTTTTTATTTCGACATCACCTTGGGCAAACTGTTTTGTCAATAAGGCTTTTCAAGACCTAGGCTACTACCCTTCTACACAGAGGCATCCCAATGATGAGTACGTAGGGAATAGTGAGCTCCTTCAGCATTACTTTGATGGGAATCATGTGAGTACCTACAATAATCACTCCCTCTTCCAGCAGCAGGCTGTGCCCTGAGGAAGTGCCCTGAAGGTGCATTACCTGCACCTCATGTCTGTGCAGGTAATGAGCAGTATTCCAGTGTTGTGGGTTAATCTCCAGGCTGGTGTTCAATGTGCAACAGAAAATGTCCCTACAAAAAAACAAATGCAAAATGCTGAGTGATTCTGGCAAACTGAAGATGCAGTGCTTCCATTGGTGACATATGGAGTGACTACTCCATTACATTTCTTCATCCTCCTCAGCACAGCCTCTGGACACCACAGTCCTGAGCCATGCCGTAGGTTTTAAGGGTGCTGCGGTAATGCAAATGCTATTGCTACCACTAATGAGCTTGATTTTGTTTTAATAGCAGCCTTCTCTGCAAAGCCACAAACCCAAATTATTTTCACAAGGCAGGGGGAGTGTGGAATTATTACAATAATTAGAGCACGACAGCAGCCTTGGTCCAGAAAAACAGCTTAGAGCATAACTGGTGGAGAAAGTTCAGTCCAGCTCACTCAGACCAAACATTAAGATCATGGGCAGCTGCTGAACTGTCTTTTAAAACCTGCCTCTCCTACTGTGTCTGAAGAACTACTCTGCCTCTCCTTCCTAGCATTTCATTTTTCATTTAATTTTCCTCTCCTGCCCAGCCAAACTGAGACCAGCAGCTCCCACCTCACTGTGGCCTGGGAAGTCTGAGGTTGTAAACCTCTTTTGGTGCTTTGGAGAGAATTTCCCATCTAATGTGTGCTGATTTGTTTGAATAAACATGGGTAGAGGAAAATACCCATGGCTGTCTTTGGGGCAAGTTGTTACAGTTTAGTTACAGCACTTTATAGTTCTTTAAACTCTCTGGGGCTAATGGGTATCTGATGTTCCCAAAAATTTTTTAGCTCTGTCTGCAGACATAGATTTTCCATTTTTTTCTTCTTCACCTGTTCTGAGCACTGTCTTGACAGCTTTGCTCTGCCAATTGAGACACCCACTGGATTTTACACCTGCTGCTCACTCACCTGTTTAGAAGGTAGCTTGGATATGACTCCTATCACACTGCCAGTGGCCCAATAGCAGGGCTGAGAGTAGGCTTTTGAAGCAAATACAATTTGGAGTCAGCTAAGTTACATCAGTCAGAATGGAAATTTTTAACTGCATTTGTTCTGGAAATCAGCACAGGATGAGTATTGATGAAATGTTGTAATACCTGATATCCTGCATCACCTAAGAGCAGGTTGCATCCACAGTGGCATCTCCTTAGTCTTAAATAGCTGTGAGCCAGTGATTCTTGGACTTTAATGTGAGTCAGTTCTCACTAGGAAAGGACAGTGATATCCTGAATGGATACTGACTTCAAATAAATGGGTTCTGCCCAGCTGTCCAGAGCCTGTGGATGCCAGAAACAATTTATCAGTTTGACAGTGATGGGAGCAGAAGAAAGCAATATAAGGCTGAAGAGAAAAAAGACCAAAAGAAAAAGAGAGGGAATGACTTGACAACTTTGTGGCGATGAAGAAATATGCCTGAGGGAGAGAAGTAAGCAATATGGATGTTTCCTTACAAAATGGGGTAGATTTGATTAAAGAACCCTGGGAAAGTAGTGATGAGGAAATATAAAAGATGATCATCTGTAGTACATGTGACAGAAGAGAGGAGGGCCTGAGAGGAAAAAGAGAGCAAAAAAAAAGTCTATATAATGAAAAAAGTCTTGCTGAGCTGACAAAAGAATGCCCTTGGAGGAGAAAATGCGAAACTGTAAAGAATCGAGTATTGTGACAATTGTGAGGTGCAAATAAACCCTGGCAACAAGGCAAATGAAGTTCTGTGGAAGAAGGAAAAAGTAGGTTTTCAAATAGAATACAAACTACAAACATTCAGAATTAAATTAAAAGTCTTATTCCACTGAAAGCTGGTTAATCAGGTAGTGCACTAAAATGCTTACATTTTCTTCTTCTGGGTAGGAAAGCCAGTAGCAAGTTTCAAGTACTTAATTCTTGTAGCCTCTCTACAAAAGGTCTCAGGATGGTATTGTGAGTGACTGAAAGAGCCTGCCACCTAAGAACTTCATTTTTAGTGGTTTATCTTCCTCACTGTGGGTATGCCTGCAGTGTGACACAGGGAGGTGCCCCCAGTGGCTTAAGGGAGGCTGAATTCAGTCCAGTTGCACTGTGCTGAAGCAGCAGAAGCGTCAGTGAGCCCTGTGTTTGAAAAATGATTGAGAGCTGAAGCCAGTGCTATTGTCATTGCTCTTCTTTCATGCCTACACCAGTGGCAGGTGCAGGTATGTTGGAATTGAACTTCATAGATGCAGGAATGATGCCAACATTTATAAAAATCAGCACGTTTAATCTTCAGTGTAGTTGTTTCTGCTTTTCCATTGCTTTGTGCCTCACTGGCCCAGGTTACTGCTTGGAGACGGATATGCTGAAGGAAAACCCCCTGTTTTAGCAGGACTGACTACTGAGGGAAACCTGAGCTCCTGAAAGTCTTTATTAATTTAAAATGGGAAACATACTCTGTGTAGTCTTAGTTTTTGCTGGCAGGAGCAAGAATGCAATCAGATGTTCATCTTGTCTTCTAGGACAGTGAGGGTTATAAAAAGGACATATTTGGAAATGTCTCTAGCTGAAGAATTACATTTTTTGTAGAAGAGTAGTTGCTTTATTCAGCTGGTTTTCACTGAGACTGAAAGATTAATCTTCAGGTAGCTCAAACCTCTTAGCATAATTGATTCTAAAAATACCAGTTCAGAACATGACTTGGAATGTAACTTAATATTGTTTCAATTAAAACAGGTAAAGTTCCAGTCTAGCCCTTCATGAATATACTTAGTGCTGTGTTCTTTGTTTTACCTTCTGAAAATTAACTTTTTCATAGGTTATCTTATTCCAAACTGTCTAATGTGTCTAATATATGCAAAGCAGCTAACATATGTGCCAGTGGAGAACTTCAGCTATTAAAGTTTGAGTTCTTTATCTTCCCAGGAGGTGCTAATTCTTGTATCACCACTCAAAACTTTTATCCTTGTTCTTGCAAGTAGAAAACCATAACCCTCTGTCCTCTTAACTTTATTTTTGAAGCCCATATGAAGAGAAAATAAAAGGATTAGAGAGTGAAACAGAAGTTACTAGATGACTGAAAGAATATATAAGCAGGATGTCAAAGAATGCAGGCAAAATGAAACCCGTTAATCAAAACTGGTAAATTTTCTAGGCCTAAAATATTCCTGAAAAGTTAGAGAGAGAGCATTACAACAAAAGCAACTCTTATTTGTTTCAGGTCATTGGAAAATTTTATTACTAGCCTTAAGTAAGAGTTGGTGCTGCAAGTTCAGCCAAGTTAGAGAAAAGGTTATTTGTTCCTATTTCTAACAAACCACATTTGATGTGACTCTGAAGTGCTGTCCTTATAATAATTCCCTTGTGTTTTAATCTTGTTTTATTTCTACACAATAGCTCTTTAGTATATTTTATTGTCGTGCCAACATATGCCTTTCTATTGAACAGCTTTCCACATACAAATTATTCTTTCTGGTTTTGTTGTACAAACAAGGCATGTGGTATAGCTTGTTTCATTTACTCATTTTCACTTGCTCTCAAGGAGAAACATCTTTGGGAGTTACAGAATTTGCCTCTACTGATAACTTTCTGTGTGACTGTGATCTTGGAGACATGGAACTGTACATTCAAAAGTGTTCTTCAGATCTGGGTATTGGCTTGAAGTGTTAATCTTCAGCCTCTGCTAACATTTTCAGAAATGCTAAATGCCTGCTGTGATGGCAGGATTGCTGAGTATTCAGTCTTTTCAATAGCTTAACCATGGAACAAAAGCATCAGGGCACAAAGAAGAAATCATTTTGGGGAAAAAAAAAAAAAGGCTTATTTCTGTAGTACCTTGGTTGCCTTCCATAGTGAAGCACAGCCATTTCTTATCAGCCACCCTTGTAAACCTTTCCAAAATGAGTGAATATTTATTTCTGAATAGGTGGTTTGTCTTGAGCCTGATATTAGCAAATGTTCATACTGTGAGACTCCTACTCCTACTACTAAAAGCAGGTTTGACACCCGGTCTCACAGAGGTCTCTGGTCAGTAACCTTAGACAAAGCTTTGTTGTAGCTCTCATCCTGCTGTGAATGACAATGTCTATTGTAAGTAAGAAAGACTGGTTGCATGCCTTTTTGCCTTTTTATTTTTATAAATATCATCTGGCTGTATGTTCAAGGCCCTTGTGGCAGTGGTGTGCTGCAAAAAACCCCACAAAGCCAAAAAAACCAACCAAACAAACAAAATTTAAATTATTTCCCTATCACCAGGTCCTAATAATTAGAAGTTCTTTTTACGAGAACTTTTTTACAAGAATTATAAAAGTTCTTTGAACAGGAGCTCCAAATGTGTGTATTTTCACTAGATGGGGAGCCAGCAGGAGCTCCACAGAACTGAAGTCCAGGTGCCCTCACAGGCAAGCAGCTAGAGTCTGGACATTTGCAGTAGAAAATGGAGATACCTAAAGACATAGATTATGATCCCCTCATCTGAAAAGAATGTGGGTGCATCCTCCAGATTGCATATTAGCTGAAGGTGGAAGAAAAGCCTATTTATCAGTATTTTTCCTGCAGGCCATTGGCATAGGTCTGCTGCAGTATTTTTAGCCACTGGTGCAATGGAAAATAGTGGTTAAGGCTGGCAAGGTAGCAGAAAAGGGAACTTTTGTAAATATAATAACAATAAATAATTTTAATTCAACATTCTGGAAGACTGTGGTGACTCTGCTGTTTGCCAGTCTTTAATACTTGTACAATGGTGGAACAGGCATAGAGATGTTTGCAAATCCCAAAAGATTAGTTGTGGAAATCCATTCTCTGTTGTTTGCTATAGATAATTTTCCATGGAACTTTCAGCTACCCACTCAGCAAAAAAGGCAATGTTTGAAAAGCATACACATAATTCAATAATAGCTGTGATGTTCATGAGCAACGAGCATCTGCAAAATGGGCCACCAAACTGTTTGGCAAAAGCTTGAAGGAACAAAATGTGTTCCTTGAGACTGAGAAATATTTGTGAATGATTGTTAATTAGAGAAGGTCAAAATTAGTGTCAGATGGCAAATGGTGTTCAGCCAGCCCCCAACGCTGGCACTTAAAATCTCAAAGAAGGAAATTCCTGGAAGTGTTGAAAATAGTCTGCCTGGAGGAGATGTATCTGATATAAAGATAATGCCTCTTTTTAGTCCACTTTATATTAGACATGTTGAGAGGATTCAGTCCAACCAATGTAAGACACAAAGTCTCAATTTCTGCTTCTGTGCAACTTGTCTGTTTGCATACAAATGCCCAGCACTGTGAAGACTGGAGCATCAAAAGCAAAGCTCATTCTTAAAGAAATCTAAGGAGAAAAACATAAAAACTGCTTCAGTGTGCTTACTACAAGGTGCTTCTAGTCAGTTGGGGGTTCAATCAGTGCAGTGTTGTTTCAGCAATGGGCTATAACAATGTGATAAAAGCAAAACTTTTTCCTAACAAAAAGGAGTTGCTAGGCCACATATAGTACTGGAAAATCACGTCATGTGTAAGATAAAATCCTTAATAGACCACTTTGGAGCTCTTCAGACATCTGCAATGGTAGGGCTAAGGTAATGTATAAGAGATGCCACAGAGCCTCTGTAGTGAGGTGATTCTCACACTAATCATGAACAGCTTGATCCATGGGATGTGTGAGGGTCCCTTTGTGGATTGAAGCCCTGGTGCCTATATTGATTACAGAATAGAAAAAAATTTGTGGTGTTACAGCTTTTGTAATTCACTCAGTTGTGTTACAGAGACTGTGAATAGGATATAATAAATACACAGATCTTGGGCTCTGCCATGGTTTTGCTGTACTGGATGTTCATCACTGTGTAAGCAAAGTATAAAAATTTATAGGTCACAGACAGGGCTGTTCTGTTTCTTCTCTGAATGTTTAATTGCTTGGCTAATTTAGTTGTACACAAGCACAGCATGATTTTCCTTAGGTACTTCCTCTCAAGCTGAGGGAAAATGCTTGATAAAGGACAAAATGACTGATTTGCACCAGACCAGTCAAATCAAATCCCATTTTAATTGGAAAATGGGAAGGCATTTCTTATTTATTCATCTTACCTGCCAAATTTGTGCCTTCTAACTCCATCCCCTTCAACACAAGTCTTTTTTACATTCTCTGTGTGTGTACATTTAGAAACAGCAAAGCATATTTATTCTTCATACTGCAAAGTTACTGAAATGCTTTTGCTTACATTTATTACTTGTCTTTTTAAAGACTAACTGGGAATTACCAGTTGGAAATGTGAGTTTTAAAGCTCTTTATAACTGATAATGTGGTAGTATCAGGAGATAAAGAGAGATGAAAGGCACTTGCATAGAATGTTTATTCATTTGGCTTCTTATTTAATGAAATTGTTAGCTCTGAGTATTAGTTACCTACAAGGAAGACTCTTTCCATAACAACTCTTTGCTGGTTTTTTGGACACCCAGGCTGTTTTCCCTGGGTAGTATTCTGTCTGTAACTTTCAGTGGCTCCTTTGGCTTTGTTTACTGAAAGCTACCTTACTCTCACTTGTGCTAGTGTGACTGACCTCAAATCTTGATCTATGAAATAACCTGTTTAAAATGAACTAAAATACATTCAAGTTTTAGTTGGGCCAACTCATTTTGCAAGTCTGTTCTGAAGTGCAGTCACACAAGTTGCTGGACTGTGCAGGATATTAACTTCAGCCAGATGGGCTGTGAGGAACCAAGCTGGGAACCTGTGACCATGAATATTCTGGGGAAGGAAAGTGACAAGGAACAACAGCCTGAAAATACAGATTCTCTTTGGAATTGAAAAAAGTAGTATTCTCACCATTTCTTCAAACTCTTCTGAGTGGTGTCTTCTGTTACAATGAAGGAGCTGATCCCTGTCTTGGGTACTTCCAAGTTCCACTTTTGCTAGAAGTGTGCTTTACATTCTCTAAATGTCATGAAGGAGTAGAACAGGTTGCACCTAAATTTGGAACAAAGGATACATAAATAGATGTTTTTTCTTCTTTCAACATCTGATCCAAAGACCTTTTAAAGGTAGTAGAATCACACCTAATTTCAGTGAACATTGAATCAAGCACCAAACCAGAAACTCATCATCAATACTGTCATTTGAAGACTGCAATCAAGTGGATAGAAAATGCTTTTGCAAAGGATTCCAGTCATCATATGGCTTAGTCTGGTGCCTTACCCTAGGTCCCTCAGCATCATGACTGCTTTCATCTCTTTGCCTAGCTTTGCAATAGCCTGAAGCATCATAAAAATCCCTCAGCCTTATACTCTTTGTTGTATATAAGTGTATTCTTTGAGAAACTGCCTGGAACAGGCATACTTAAGCTAGCATTGAACTCTGTCTAAATAGGAATCTTTTGTGGTTCTTTTGTTGCTCTTGTTCTTGTTTTGTGTGGGAGGATGATATAGTTTGTTGATTTAAGATGTTTCTACAATTTTAGAGACTTTTTAGTGGTATATTTGGTGTTTGAAAGCAGCTGGATTCTTTTATCTCTGGACTTGCCAAGTGGAATTTATTCCACAAACCCTTTGGCATTTTCCAGAATATGCTGCCAACCCTGACTTCTTTAAAGAACTCCACAGCTTTTTTCTTGTGCTGTCATCTTGTTTTCCATGTATTTTTGGTATAGAATAAAAGCTTGAATAAATATGCATAAAGTGGGCAGATTTAAAAAAGAAGTCCAAGTTTTTGAAGAAAAACAGAATGAGAGACAAAGGTATATCAGAACATAGATCTGCTAGGCAGTTATGATCAAATGTAGATCATCAGTTTCATGCTGTGGCATGTAGAGGAATCTCAGAATTCACTTTTAGCTGTTAATTGAGCACATGGAAATTGCTTCTGTGAAAATGAAAAATCATTAAATATTGAACTGCCTGTGCAGTGAACACAGTGATCCATTCTGTGGATCAGTTTTCTATTCAAATGGTTTTGATTTTGTTTGGATTGATCTTTTCAGTAGGGGTCTAATTCAGAATTCCCAATGAAATACAGAGGAGTCCACACTCTGAACATCTGGAATGTCACCACAAATATTTCTGTTGAGCATGTAGATGGACAGTTCAAAATTATCAGAAAATACTTTTCTACTCAAACATGCTACTGAGTGCACACATAACCACAACTTATGTACCCATAATGCATAACCTTTCAAACTTTTGTTTTTCCAACCATCTGGATGTTTGTGCTGTATTGATAATCTTGGGAAAGAGGAGTGATGATAAATAAGCTAATAATGCCCCCAAAAGCAGGAAAGCATGGGAAATTGCTTCAGTCTTATGGTATGTTGGCCTTCTGACTGATGACCACTTTTTCAGAGGAAGCAATCTCTTCATTGCTGGGCCAGAAGCAGGAACATTCTATACCAAATATTTGAAACATTTCTGATGCCGTTTGGGGATTCACATGTATTGGGTTTTTGCCCAGTGCTGCTTGGCCCAGAGGGAGCATTATGACCTGAGTCATGGAAAAAGCCTGGAGGGTCACCAAGGTCCTGGCATTCTCCCCAGAGGTCTCTTGCATGCTGGGATATCTCAAGCCAATGTTAATCAATGGGGTGACGTTTCCTCCAGAGTGGCAATCTCTGCACTGCCAGCTTCCCAGCTGGGCAGAACAGCTCAGAAAAACGAGGTCCTCTTCCATTTTCCTTCATTTTCCTTATTCTGTATGGTAATTTGTGATGGGGTACAGGCACCCTGAATATGGGCGCAGTACCTTCTACCTATGTCTTAATGATCATTCACACCCATCAGAGCAGAATGTTTTATTTATATTTATTTTATATTTTATATTTATTGCCAGCTAGCCTAAAATCCCCCATAAGATAAAAGTGGAAGGATAATTTATTTATGTAAGCCAAATATAGACACCAAATAGGTGCAGAGGCAAGCAAAAAAAACCCAAAACAAAACAAAAAAACAAAAAACCAAACCAAAACCAAATCTTTATCTCTACCTGTATTTTAGCTCAAGTGCAATTAGAATACATTGGTGTTTTATAGCTGGGATCTACCTCCTAAGCAAAACACCCACTGCTTTGGATATAAATGTCCCTGAAAAAAGCCTCTATTTGGGGATTACTTGATAACTGGCCCAACTTTTCTTGGAATTCTTTTCTGATTCAATTTTTCCCCCTCTCTTCATGTTTTCCTGTGATTCAGCATTTAGAGGTCATTTTGAATGTTCTCATACAGGACAAGTGGCAATTTTTTTGTTTGCAATGGAAAAAAGACTCAAGCTTTCTCCTTTGCCCTTTTTTAGACTACAGACCCACTTCTTAAATATTGTGGATGCAAGCCCAACTCCACTCATATCTGTACCAAATACCCCATTGACTTCACTAAAACCAAGATATTGCCCTGAATTTATCAAGTGGTAAAGCACTACTGAGCTATGCACACCCAAAATGCCAGTGGTTTCTTTTCAGGGATTGGCAAAAAGGCTGCTAGGAGATCACAGAGTATTAAATCAGTGTTTCTTTTGTCAAATATCCAGCTGAACCTTTGTTGGTATAAAGTGGAATGTTATTAAACAGTCCACTCCCAAAACTATTCTTAATGTTTAATGTGCAATGTACATTTTTACATTTTACTTTGTTTTGAAACATATTTGCATATCTTTAGTGCTTTGGAATTTGCCTTTTATGAATACATGAGATTCACCTAAAAATGTCAGTATTGTGTTTTATTGTGGTTTCAAAATATCACCATTTTTGGTATAAATACAGTGTAGGATAACCAGCCTCTGAAGATATCTGTTATGAGCTTCTCTGATGTGTTTCTGGCTTGTTTCAGAAGTTCTTTGTTTAGGTGTAGAAGTGGAAGAATCCTTGGTGCTAAGATTTCCAACAGGGACAGTTAAGTACGATTCTGTAGGACACTTTCTCCCTAGGAACTGATATAACTTAGTATAGGTCACTGCAGATTTCAGAAAGTGGTCCTGACCATCACTGAATTGATCCAGTTAATAACTACACATTGAAAATCAAAGAGTCCATAGTTAATAAACCCAATCTGTACTTACCCGGTTAAAAACTGAGCAACATTTTAGCCATGCAGTCTGGAAGTGTCTGAGGAAGCATGGAGCTGCTTCCACACAGTTTACTTGAAGATGGTGCAGATGCACTGTAACTGACACAAATATTTAAGAATGGTGATTTTTTTTTCGTGGGAATACTGTGATTGCCCAAAATTATTGCCCTTCTTATTGGTATGTGGAAGCCAAATTGCTTTTTATAAAGAACTAGGCTCAGAGGCTACCCAATTCATCTTGTGTCTCCATATTTAATTTACTTTTATGTTGGAGTCACTGAATTAAGGAAGGTTACTTTGCAGTGACTTAATACAGCAGGGAGACTCTAAAGGTGTAATTCTCCTTACAGTCAAAAGATGGTGGTATAATTTCTATTCCAAGGGGCCTAGCAACACAGAACAAGGGCTGTAAATCTGTTGTTTATATTTATAGGAAGAGATTCAGCAACAAAAAGAGTGCAACTCGTAGATGAGGTCATAGCAACCAGTTGTTTGTCAGGCAGTGGTGAGAACCATGATCTCTGGTAGTCAGTAATTCTGAATATGGCCATGATGGCCCTGTTTAAATGGCACCAGCACAGCTATGGAGCCAGCTGGTGCCAGGACGGACCCTTAGTGAGGGGCTTAGGGAGCTGAGAGATCATGAAATAAAATGGTCCTTCTCACCATCTTTGATTTTTGACTCAAGTTTCTAAAACAACTGATGGAACTAAAAAGCAAATTTAATGATGTGGAACTAATGATTAGTATAATATTAATCACAAAGTATTTTATAGTGTGGTTCAAAGAGTTCACAGCAAGAAAATGGCTCCTCTGTGGAAAACAGTACTAAATTTTTCTTAATTTAAAAAGGAGAGAAGTCACCATGCACTAGGTGCTCAAGCATAGATTTAAGACAGGCAACAGCCTGTCCCTGAGAAGTGTAGGCTCTTCTAAACCAAAAAAGATGCTGATGCTAAAGAAAAAGATCTATTTATCTGCTTTTTTTCACGATTCAACAATGGGCTTTCAATCCCATTTTGTCTGTAATGAGTCCTGTTAGAGCAGATGTGTGTAATACTGCTTTCTTAGCTTAGTTTCAGTAACATGGCTGCATGCAGTGTGCAGAGATTGTGATGGAACATTTGTGTCCTTGGATAATACAGTGATTACCTTTGTATACACTGAGATGCTACTGTGCATCTGCTTAGAAATGAGCCTAATAACTTGAGAGCCTAAAGTACAAGTGCTCTGCTTTTAGATCTGTAATATTTAATTCGAGAGTTCCAGTTCTGAACTGTGATGCCTGTAACACTTGTGCTTAATCCTAACATGTTAAGCCCAGGCACCCTATAGAGTCAATGTAGAGTCTTCAGGCTCAGCATAGAAGAAGCCAAAAGAAAACAGTGAGCACAGGACTTTGTCCAAATTTTCTTGTTTTCAGGAACCAAGCTGCAGTTGACAGCCACAGATAATCATATTTTCCAACTGAGGATTCCCATATGGATGTCACCTATTGCAGCAGGACTGCATTCAAAGAAGGCAAAATGAGTAGTGGTATTTTTCAGTTCTCTGGCTTCAGATTGAAGGATACAAGGAGATGTATATTGAGGGGAAAATGAGGCAGATCAAGGCAGAAGTTGGTTTCTGGGGTGAATATGAGCACAACAGTGCAAAATCAAGGGTTGATTTCCATTCCCTGAATTCAGACTCAGCGTGGGAGTTTGCAACTCCGAGTACCATCAGGTACTGGGATGGTCTGAGTTCTGTCTAAATACATCTCTATTATCTAGGGAAAAAGATGGTAGAAGCAGACTCACACTTGATTCCATCCCACCAAGCCAGAGCCCTCTTTGAGAAATCAAGGAACTCCCTGTGCATGGAAAAGGACTTCTGCAAAATCTGAAAGAGAGAAAAAAATACTACTAATTTTCATCATTTAAGATAGCTCTTCTCTCTTCCAACAGTCTTTATTTTCATTCACAGTGTTTTCTGCAGCATCCTGGTTCTCTCTGGGAATTCACTTTCTCAGGCATGGCATTGTTTGTGGTTCCTAAATTATAAGTAATCCACTCAAATAGTTGATATGGACTGAGTACTGGAAAAGATTGCTAATGAGTGTTTTGAATAAGTCCTTTCATCATTTTCATTCCACTTGGAAACCCCACACACCCAGAAAGTTGCTTAATTCATTCTAAATTGGAGGTAAAGCCATAAAGAGGTCTGACTAGCTGAATGTGTTAGTCACACTGGAAGACAATTCTCCTGGTGGATGATTTTGGTTTGTGTGTTTTAACTTGTTTCCTTGTATTAAAGACATTCAAAGTAAGTAGGGCTGGTTGTGGAAAGTTCCCTCTGGATGTCCCTGGAGTCTGGAGACATCTGTTTCATTTCAGAATTTATAGGGCACAGATGGTGTCAGAGCAGGCGACAAAGTGTCTCCATACTGACTTGATGAGGAAGGAGAAGTAAAGGTAGTTATTTCTTGTTCTTTCTTTGCCTTCCCTGGCTCAAAGGGTTAAGTGGAGAATGCTGGTTGTGGTGATGAGGTACTAAAATGCAGGAAGGATTGGGGAGGTGGACAAGGCAAGGACCAAACTGAGACACCAGCAGCTCATTTATTCTCCAAATAAAACTACATTTGACTTCCCTTTTACAGACACATCTTCCAATCTGTGTACCAACACCTCAGTTCCACTTGCTATCCTTTAGTAACTTTATTTAATAATAAAAGGCAGGGTAGAATACTACTAACAAGACATTGCATGTACTGTGTTCAGAAGGCATTTGCTAGATATAATATCATTGAGATGTGTCCAGATGTGGTTGAAATCACTAATGGATGTTAAAGGCAAAGTCAGCTGTACTGAAAAAGGCCTTCCATGTAAATTTAAATCCATGAGACAGCTAAGAAGTTGTGCTGTGTCTCCTGGATGCAGCATTGTGAGCTTGACATATTCAGCAGCACTATTTTTTCCTCCTCCAAACTTATGTCAATAGATAAAATCCAGACCTTAGCAGAGAAATTTAGAAAATTTGATAGTTTTCTGCCTAAATTAGAAACCCTCTGTTCTATAGAAGTTTGCAGAATTGCTTCCCACTTTTCAACTGTCAAGTTAATGGGTTTGTATCTGAATTTCCTGCCTTTCTGGTTAAAGTAGTGAGGCACAGATGAGACTTTCACCTTTCACTTCTGTGCTGCTAGAACTCTATAATTATAGATGGTTAATGAAAAAGTGTACTCTTCTCTTTGTCATTATCTTAATGCAGCCTCCTGTGCTGTAGCTATAGAGACTCAGTGCAGCTTCTTTCTACTCTATCCATTCTGTACCTACCAATCAGATCAAGATTGCAAGCTAACATTCTTCTTTTGATGTTGTAAGATTTAATTTTATTATTTTTTTAATTTCCGTTCAAATTAATTTGATTTCATGTGCATTTTATTTGGATAGAATGGGTACAGAAAGAGTCAAGTAACAATGTTAAGGGGCAACATTTCAGATGGAATCACTTTATTTGGTCTGATGACATAGTAGACAATCTGGAAGCATTTGGAGTATTTTTAGACTGAAAAGGGAAATGTTACTTTGCAGTCTTTGTGATTAGAAACTAACAGATCCACCACCCTATGAAGAAAGGAAAATGAGCAGGTTACCAGTAAAATGTAGAACTAGGAGGCTGGTTTAGGTCTAAGACAACCTTGCCACAAGCACATACAACTCTTGACATTCATAATAATCCTTGACCCAGTAAATGAGGAACCATTCTCAAATATTTCTTGAAAAAACAATCCTAAGTGATGAGAGCTGTGGGCTTTGCATAGGAAAAAAGGCAAGACATCCTGGCAGGAATTAACTGTTGAGCTCCTATGTTGGCTTTTTGCATGTCTCTTGATTTATTCTTTTTTTCTACATCACTCAGCCCTCTTAGGGATAGATAGGCGCGGGTTTAGCTATACACAAGGTTTATTTGAGGTGAAGCACCTTGTTTGGTGATGGTACTTTGCATCTTACATTGTCATAAAATCTAATTTCATAGAGCAGTCTATGTTCCACTCTCCAGGCAGTTGAACACCATCTCTGCTTCTCACCCTGGGGAGTAACTAGCTCATTGGCCATATCATGCAATCATATCACAAAAACCTTGGGGACTGTCAGTGTTTAATCTGTCCTTAATGAAGACTGCCAGATCAGTTTACACTATTTGTCACTATTTTCAGGTCTGGCTGCTAGAGCCCTGGCAATGATTCCTGCCTCTAAAGTGGGGACAGAAATGGGCAGGCCTGCAGCTGGGAGCATTAACTGAAATCTATGAGAAACCCAGGCAGAATCCATCTTTTACCTGTTTCCTATGTGTTCTAGGCTAGATGAAACCAGATTAGTTTTAATCCCCATAATAACTATTTCCTTGCCTGAACCCAAGCAAGACCCATTGAGGGACTGAAGGCAGATGTAGGGCTTGCCTACTTTTTGAGGTAGACCAGAGTTCAGGAAACCTCAGTCTGGAGAAGTCACAGAGCAGCCTTGTGCACAGCCCTGTGGTTTCTTAGAGACCAGGGGCAGGGTCAGATCCTGCACTGAAACTGCACTGAGCTCCCCAGCACTTCTGGTTTCTCAGTCAGTATGCAGATCCCTGCCAGCTCAGGTGGCCCTGCTCCCATATTGCAGGCATGGCCTTAAGTACTTAATGGCCCTGTTAAACACTTGAGGCAGAAATGCAGATCTTTGAAACCTGCCAGGTAACCCAGGTGTCTGAGGATGCTAAATAATATCAAGGGCTGAGCAGCCAGGCATCTCCTAGACACGTCAGGACCATCACAGAAGACACTCTGTGCCTTGTCCTCTCTGAAGCAGTTGATCTGGCAGAGCTCAGAAAGCATCTGTTGAACTCCAGCGATACAGCTCCTGCCAGCAGGGACACAGAAACCTGGTTCTACCAATGAACAGCCAATTACTGATCCAGAGATTGGACTTCCAAGGTTAGTGACTTAGACAGCAGCCTGTCTTTGTTGTCTCCCTCCCTCCTTTTGTTATTTAATAGCATAGAGGCAGTAGCTTTGGGAGGATTCTTACTTCAGGATAACCTAAAAAGGTGCAATTAAAGGTTAAAATGTTGGTTAAACTGTCATCTGGCTGCTAATATTTTTGAGCCTGGGTTAACTCAAGAGAATGGGTATGTTTGAATCCCAGAACGAGAGGGGCATTTTCCAGCAGCCCAGATGTGGATTTGTGGAGAGAATTTAAGTTCTCTTTCTCAGCATTTCTCAGTAGCTATGTTGGGCAGCTCTGTGCTAACGTGATGGCTTTTGTGGGTGTCATTCTTGTGGATTGCTTAAGCACAGAACTCTTGGCAGGGGGATCTGCAGACTGCAAGGCACCTTGTGGTTAGGAACTGGCACCCCTGTCTGTGCCTCTGTGAATCTGTCTCTCCCTTTTTTTACTACTAAGGTTTTTTTCTCATCTAAAGAACATCAGTCCAAGTAAACAGGAATTAAGACCTTTTCCCAATAATGGGACTATGGGAGGAAAGAGATTGCGGTATCAAAAGCAGTTTAAATCTCATGAGCAGTCAAGACCTTGAAAATATAAGTAGCTTATCTATGTAAAGGCTTAGCATGGAGTTAAGGGAGGTGGTGTCGACTAGAGATTTCGTTTTGGAATAAGTGATGTAAGAAGTGATGGACCTGGGGGTGGTGGTACACAGAAGGATGCCCATGAGCCAGCAATGTGTCCTTGTGGCCAAGAAGGCCAATGGCACCTAGGGTGCATTAGAAGGGGGTGGTTAGTAGGTTGAGAGGTTCTCCTCCCCCTCTGCTCTGCCCTGGTGAGGCCACATCTGGAATATTGTGTCCATTTCTGGGCCCCTCAGTTCCAGAAGGACAGGGAACTGCTTGAGAGAGTCCAGCACTGAGCCTCCAAGATGCTGAAGGGAGTGGAACATCTCCCTTATGAGGAAAGGCTGAGGGAGCTGGGGCTCTGCAGCTTGGAGAAGAGGAGAATGAGGGGTGAGCTCATTAATGTTTATAAATATGTAAAGGGAGAGAGCCAGGAGGATGGTGCCAGGCTTTCTCAATTATGTCCAATGACAGGACAAGAGGCAATGGGTATAAAATTGAGTATAGGAGGTTCCATATGAACACAAGGAGAAATGTTTTTTATTCTGAGGGTGTCAGAGCACTGGCACAGGCTACCCAGGGAGGTTGTGGAGTCTCCTTCTCTGGAAACATTCAGTGCCCACCTGGACACATTCCTATGTGACCTCCTGTAGGTGACCCTGCTCTGGCAGGGGGGTTGGACTTTCAAGGTCCCTTCCAACCCCTAACTTCCTGTGATTCTATGTAACATCATATAAAGGGTTTCTGTTGACACTTCTCTATTTATCTGAGCAAAGCCATTTATGTAATACTGTTGCTAATGTATTTTTTCATACGCTTGATGTAATAACATGGAAAAGATGTGGAAAATGTACAATAAATACTACTGGAATGGATAGATGCAATATTTAAATAACCACTGGAAGCCTTTCTTAGCTGTAGGGTTGCTATCATGTTCAGTGAAATTCTTCAAACAATGTCCAGGTCATAACAGCTCAATTACATTTCTTCTCAGTCTCTTCACTGAGAGACCATTTTACAGATCCTGGGCTGTCAAGAGAAGCTTGGACTCCTGGAGTGAGCTAACTCCCTGCTGGAAGGGTGCTATCAGCAAGTTCACAGGTTACAGCTGCATCTCTGTGTGTCTCTGTCCTGCTGTGAACATATATCTTTCTTTTGTTAGTCTAAATGCCTTCTTAGCAGTATCTCAGCCAGGTCCCTTACAGTATGGTCAGAAATAGCTAAAAGCAGGCTTTAAGATAAGAAATGTAGATGCTATAGGCTATCTTACTGGAAGTATGCTGGTACTAGTGAGATGCCTTCTCCTGAGGTCAAAAGCTCAAACACTCTGTCCTCTCTGTCCTGTGCTCCTGGAAGCCACAAGTGTCCATGAGCTGAATACACACAGGATATTTACAGAAATACATGGAGATGGATCCAAGTTCATGGTGGCTCCATGCTGAACTGGCTGCATGTTATTTAGTTCAGTCTAGAAGCCATATAACCACATCAGTTTTTGCTGTGCTCAGGGTAGTAATCCATGTTGGGAGAGTTCACACAGCAATGAAAAGTGGGTGAGCTTTCTTATTCTTTGTCAGATGTTTACTGCTTTTTTTTTTAAATAAGCAATTAACTTCTTTGCTTTACCTTGTTATTATATTAATTTCTCAATTTGTCCCTGGTACTGCCTTTATGCAATGTACTCTTTGAAATTTAAGGTTTTACATAGCAAACATGTCAGAACTACATGAATTGAAATGACAGCTTAGCTCTTTCTAATCTGCTTAAGGAATCCTTTTTATTTTACTGATTTTTCTTTTGAATATATTGTCTTTCCTGGGGCCACTTAATAAATACTCAACTAGACATAATTCAGAAGTGGATGTAGTTGTTTTGTTGAAAATATTTTCCAATTTCCTTTTTTTTTTTTTTCCCCTTAGTTTTAGACAGCATAAGATTGTTTGTAACACATTTGTATGTCCTGTGGATAGAACATGGTAACTCTGGGGTTTGAAAATCTCATGCCAGAGAGGCACGATTCCTGTGTAATGTTTGACTAGGAATGTGGGGTTTGATATAAAAGTTTCAGTCATGTCAGGTGCCGAGTGTGTCCTGGTCACACTGAGCTTTCTCAAATACAATTGGAATTAACACCATGCCCCAAATTTCCTTTGGTTTTCTGTGTGAAAGAGAGATATTTAATGCTTTCATTTCTTCCTGTAACACTTTCACAGACAGAGTGAAAGTGTAAAGTTTCACAGACAAAAAAGTAAAGTTTTACAGACAAAAAGGTGTAATGACAAAAAGCTTCTTACAAACACTCTGTGGAGATTGTAGATATCCTGTACGGGTCAGTTTAGGTATTCAGTGCAATTTATGGACCAGTTTTCTTCTTTAATTTAGCAGTCAAACTTTTCCCAGCACAGGGAAAACCCTTTGAAGGATTTTGTATTAAGAAATATCCCATGACTTTTAGTTCTTTTGTGAAACCCTGGTCTTGGCTCTTGAACATCTGCTCAGAGAAGCAACATCCCAAACATCACCTGACCTTCAGGCATCATGAGATTCCTTTGTAAAAGTGTCTGTGCTACACAAGAAAGGAACATAAACACTGTGGGTTGAAGCAATGTTTCCTGCCCACCTTTTCCCACCTGGAGAGAGGCCCTTCACAGTGAAACTGGGAGCTTCTCACAGTGGAGGACCTTGCCTAAGATTTGGGGAAATATTCTGTAGGCAAGGTGTTCTTTCTTCTGAATAGAAGCAGAGAAAAAAAATCGGTCCCTATGTATATTAATGTAGTTCATACTAATAAAAACTGCTAGATTAACAGGTCAGGAGAGATCCTGATCCACTGAATCTCAACACAGATACCTCAGTGGTAGGATTTTACTCAAGTTTCCTGAACAATATTATTCAAATTGAAATCACTGGTTTTGTTAGAGGTAAACAGGTAGCTTCACCTGTTAAACTACTTGACTTTTGATTTGTATTACTGATAAAAGGGTTATCTGCAAGGCTGGCTGCAGATGGGCGAAGGAGGGGAGACATCTACCTACCCCTTTCACAAATGTCACAAAACATCTGTGGCATGACTACCAATTCATGTCCTTCCCAACCCAGGCAGGTCTACAGCTGATGACTTGGAAGGCAAAGACCCCTCACCCTGCTGAGCCCCATCACCAGGGCCCTAACCTCCCTTGTCTCCTGGATGGGATCTGACAGATCTGCCCTCTCCACCATGGCTGTGGGCAGGTTTGTCCCCTCTGACCTGAGAGGGAAGTCCTATAAAGCAGCAGTGCCTCTTCTGCTTCTGCCCCACTGCATGTGATGCCTCGCTGATGCATACAGCTCCTTTCAGATCCTTCCTCTAGGTTTAATGTACTACAATGTCATAATGCAGAATAAGTGACTTCAAAGCTGATATTTCAGTTTTTAACAGGGTTCTAACAGCTGAGTTTGGACTTACATCATTAAGTAAGGTCGTGGTTGCTGAAAGAGTAAATGCAGATAAATTCTCTATAAGGTGCAGTATTGATTGCTATATTGGGCCATCACATCAAGTAAAGGTTTCCCTTCCTCCTTGAGTCCCACAAATGCTAAATAATAGATGTTTACTGGAATTTAGAAAATATTTTGTCTTTGTGAGTGGTGCAATGACAGTGCTCCATATGCTCTCATTTAATTCTTGGTAGCTTTTGGAGTTTTTTTAATCCTACATTTCTGATGCAATTTGAAAATAATTATATTTATTTTCCCCCCAGACATATCAGCTCTAATTTTATGAGAAATCCAGTGTTAGATTATTTAAAAAAAAAATCTAGGCCATATACATTATGTAAGGTTGCCATAGTAACAGTTTCTCTGAGGGGAAAAGGACTGTCCATAGTTTCCACAGAAACCACTCCCCACTGAGACAGGTGCCTCCGAGGGAAGTGGAGGGAATATAAATGAGAGGGAGAAAAAAAAAGACACACACAGATGTCATATGATCTCTGCAGCATCCCTGCACTGTTGCAAATCCAGCTGAATATCTCTGGGTTTATTTTTAGTTTGTTGTTTTTTGATAGCATGACTGGTGCCTTCTCATGTCATGTAAACTCTGGCCAGCCTTCCCTCACATGGAACTGGTTTTGCAGCTGGAGGTATGGCAATGCTCCACCTTGCTAGTGAACTGACCACATCAGATACTAAAGTCCAGTGCTCTAGGAAACACCGTGGAGAATTTAAATGGTAAATGAGAATTTTCTCTTTTTTTGTTTTTTTTTTTTTTTTTCCCTGAAAGGAGTCAGCAAAGACAGACAGGTATGGAAATAATTCCTTGCAGAGAGGAACCAGAGAGAAGTGAAGCTCAACTAATTTGTCAGTTAATGGTTTTGTTCTTCTGGGGTATGAGCATGCACTGAGGTAAAATGTATTCTGAAAGATCAGAATGTAGTAAAAAGGAATAAAAATGCAAGTCCTGGGATTTGTTAAGTGAGGAAAAAAAGGAGACATTTCTCTAATGTACTATAATGTCTAAGGCAAGTATGGATTAACATTTTTAAAATCGTTTACACATTTTTTTTCACAAATAGTGTTGATTTGTTTAATTTTTTTTCTCTTCAAGGGCAACAAAACTGTGACATTCATTGAAGGCTTAGTGCAGCCATAGCTGCAGATTAACGCTCCGGCTACTTCATCTTCATCCTGTCATCTCTCTGCCGCTTTATGGGGAAAGCAGTCTGACATGGTTATTAAATCTGGCAGCTGTGTTGTATGCACATGGGAAGTAAGTAGAGCACAGCATATAGAAAATGAGTAGCTTTCAGATAAGAGCCTTCTTTTCACTGCTGCGAGGCTTGAAAGGCGACCTAAAACGCTTTTTCTCTTCTTTGTAATCGCCAGTCGCTGGATCAACACGTAAATATCACAAATACAGTTGCAAATGTAAGTATTCCTTGCCTGTGTGGTGCTTTCAGATTGCTAATTAGGGTTTCTACCTCAGTGTTCTGCTTGAAAAAGCAGAGAGATGAAAGCTGAAAACATCCTGACAGGGAAGGCTGCTCTGCAGTGTTGTTTTGGCTTGCAGTGGAAGAGCTACTGAGGCAAAGGGATGCATGAAAGTTTTCCAGAACAGACAGTAGTTGTATTTGTTGATTTTTTTGGGATGTCTGCTTGCCACTTTGTCTGTGAGCGGATAAAGCCAAGCAAATGCAGGAGGTGCTTCTAGAGAGATGTTTCTCTGCTTAGATTAGATACGCAGTGAGGAAGATACTTCAGCAGTAGCAGACTACTTGTAAATGCATAGGAGAGAAATCTGTCATGGTTTTTTTCACCGGGAATTTTTCCTGTAAAAATCCATAAATGCAGACCTGAACTTGTCATTAAGAAACCCAACAGTACCTTATTATGAGAAGTGCAAACAAATAGTCATCATAAGGGGCACCAGTATGTCTGCATCTGACCTGATAAGAACAATGAACACAGCATGGTGAGCAATGCCTGTTTTTCACCAATCTCCCTCTGTCTGTACTTGAAGATGATTTTTATCTGCTGTGTGGCATGAAGGCAGGAGAGTCTGCAGCTTGAGAAGCAGCAGAATTGAAGGTTTCTCAGTGTGATGGTGATACTATAAATAAGAGAACTGGTATTTGTTAGTGAATTTTGGTCTCAAAGCACTGAAGAAGCAGCATCTTGTATTTGTTTCTCCTTTCTAATTCAAGGCTTCTGTAGTGCCACCATCAATTCAGTTTATGGCTAGTGAATTCTTAGTGTGCTGTGAATGAAATCTGCATACTGAAACCAGCCTGTGATCAGTACCAAGTCTGAATGTCAGATAACTGCACAAGAAATGCAGGCTGTGCCTGGTTTGTTTGTGTTGCCATGTTATATTTCTCTCTTTCTTCACAGGTTTTGCTATTTCTTAGGGACCATAGTGATACTGTAAGCTTTTTACGAGCCTGTGAAGGTGTCATTACATCTAACAGGTGAATGCCATTATGTGGCTAGGGAAAGAGAATATATGTTGTGTTCTTTGCTGTGCACAGAGGGCTAAATATATTCATGGTATAACTCCCTTGATAATGCTGCTATAACACAGGCATGTTTGGTCAGTCTGTTGTTTTTAAGCTCCTTTTGTAATACTTCAGCCTGATCCTGCAGATGTATATGTACTGTCTTCACTGTAGCAAGGGAGAGAGGATTTTGGAGCTTCTCTTTGCTCCCTCTTGTCTCCTTTTTCCTTCACATACTGTCAGAAATTCATAGCTTCCCTGAAATGTAGCTGTGAAAATCATTGTTTTTGGTGACAGCTGGGGAGCTAAGCTTCCCAAGCCTAAATGGCAGCCAGCCAGCTGCTGAGGCAAGTGATGACCTTTCAGGACAATGTCTCTCAGAAAAATGTGAAAATATTAAAATGGCAGACATCAAATGCCATGTGTGCAGGGAAGGGTTGTCAGCTGGCAGGCTTTCAGCTGAAGGCAGTTAATCCACTGCTTGCTTGGATTAAACATTGAAAGCCCCTGCCTAAATCTCTAAAATGTAGAGAAATTATTCATACGTGTCCTGAATAATTTCAGTAGTTCTGGGAAGATCTGGGACAGGAATTTCAGAGTTGCTTTATTTAAAATCTAGTCAGGCATTTTCTGACAGGTGTCAAGAATAACAGCTTTTAGCCTTTCATTTTGCACTGTGCATCGCATAGCAGTTTTCCACCCAAATTTCTTACCCACAGTATAAACTGATCCTGATGAAGCCTCAGCGAAGTTCATTGGTGTGCAGCAGGATGCTGAAATTCTGATAGCCTCTGCACTGACTTTTTAGGCATATGCTCACAGAATATTAAACAGTTCCCTGCAGTACTTGGTGCTGCAGCACTGAGCTGAAACCTCATTTGCTATTACATGCATCGATGCTTTGTAACTTTGTCTGAAGGCACTGAGGTGTGAGCATTCCCATGCTGGCTGGGGTATCAGCTTCTCAGATACCTTTACCCCTCTGTTAACAGATCAGTGAGAGTGATTACCTGGCCTTGTTGGTTTTCCCCCTGCTGCATAAATATTTCTGGGGAGGTGTGAAACTATTTGAAACTACTTTCCCTTGGCCTGTAGGAAAGCCAGGCAGCCAGGAAACTAACCTGTTCACCTTGTGGTTGACCTCTCATGGAGAAGAAGAAAGGTTCCACCACTGACTGCACCAGGCCAGTCTTGTCTGGCCAGTTTGCAACTGGCCACAGCTCAAGAGAATTCTCAGTGACTTCTCCCTGCAAAGCACAGGGTGAGCTGCCAGCACAGGTAACCCCTGCAAAGCAGCCAATGGCCAGAGTTAGTGGTGCCAAATCCATTGTTACTTGACAAGATGATGAAAAGGAATATAGTACTTTCTGGTATTTCTTTCCCTTTTTTTTCCTTCCCTTTCAGGACAGGGCTTGTGTGTTATTCCAAGTTCTCTCTCTTACAAGCAGGTAACTTCATTTCAGTCTTACTCACTTCTACTCCTAGATAATCCCATCCCCCAATGTCCCATCTCCCTGCCATTTAAAACTGGAAATGCTGCACTCCAGCACCACCTTTCCTCATCTGTAGTCACAGGAAAGTCTCCATGTTGGTCTTTTCTTTCCAGTCAGTAATCTGTGATCACTTCTCCTTTATCCTAATTCCTTGCAAGCAGAATTATGAAGCAGATGAGGTAGGTAAGGACAAATTCCTCTTCTCTTACAAAAATTAATTTTTGCTCCTTCCCTTTCTTCCTCCTATCTTCAAATTTTTATCTGCTTTGCCATAGGCATCTGTGATTTGAGGCTTACCAAGACTTAAAAATCTGTTTGGAAGAAAAACTTTATCCTCATCTAGTTGAGGAATTAAAAGGTAACTGAAGTACCAATTAATGTAACCCAGATACCTAGGCTGAGTTTGGGATTTTGGTCAATTTTGGGATTTTGAGCCAATTACTGTATTGAAACAGAAGGTAATCTTTTGCCCCAAATTGTTTACAAGCTATTTAAAAAATAAAGCAGACCCCCCTTATCACATATTTACAAGCTTTCTTGTTTGGCTTTTTGTCTGACTTTAGAATATAAATGTCAGTAGCATGTTATACCAGAGTTTACCTAGACATGGGCTTGAAATGGCATGTAATTTAAATAAGAAAAAGACATGCTTACTGTGACCTTACTTCAAAACTGTCTTACGGATCCACTTGGAGTAGCTCCCTTAGGCTGTTAATGTTTAGCTATAAAGTTAATGAAGTACATTAATTGAAATTAACTGACCAAAAGATGACTATTAATTTCAGAATAGCCATATGTGGAGCACAGATGAAGATTCTCCTAAAAATTATTAAGATGCTAATGTAATTTATTAAGTTATTAAGGCTTATGATAGAAGTAATTACTATGGAAATAATATTCATTATTAAGTTTAATAAAGCATGCTTACCTGTGGTTATTTACAGGATTTAAATTTCAGTGTTAATTATTGACATGAAATAGCAGCAAAATGACACACGGCTGTCAGACAGTGATTGACTCATCAGGGATCATGTACTGTGAACAGTAGGATCATAATCTGGGGTGGGAGTCTTCATCTACATTTTCTGTATGACCAGAAAGATCTCTGTTATACTATACTATAATACACTATTTCATTTGGAAAGTATTTAATTTATTCAATTTCTACACTCTTCAGATCATCCTTCATGAGGCAAGGCTGTAACATGGGAATGCAAGCTATAACTGAACTGAGCAATGTAACTGAGCAAAACTGCATAATTATTCTTTCTGCAAAATTATATTGTATGACTCTTTATGATTTCTGTCATATTTACACTAAGCCTAGTTGAATATGCAGAGATAAAAAATCCAAAGGATCCCTGAGAATCTCTAATCTTTGCAAGATGCAGTTGAAAAGATTCACTACCTTGCATTGCAGTGGATTTTTAAATTTCAGTTTGAAAATATACTTTGCAGAAATACCTCTTTTTGCATCGACACTGCAACTTGTATAACTGTGGTGGCATATTTAAAGCAGTGTGAGCCAAAATTTAAACATATTCTGACAGTGGTACTGTTGTCTCTTCCATAAAGCAGCTGAAGGAATCTAAATGAATGCAAGCTGCCAAACATGAAGGGCTATTGTTGTCATCAAATGTCTTTTTTTTTTTTTTTTTTTTTTTTTCCATACAGGGAACAATGAATAAAACAGTCTGAAAGATTACTTGCAAGCATGCAATTAATCATAAATCCAGCTTGATCTGGATGGATAAAGCAGTAGTTTATCAGTCTGGTTAGCTAGTGCTTTGAAAGGATTTTGCAGAACTCAGTTCAAGAATATTAAGACAGGTACCTATTTTTTTATGAGACAATAGTATGTTTTCCAAAGGGATAAGCTAGAAAGTCAAAAGCAAAATAATTTATCCCCAGGAGTGGTGTAGATTACTGGTAAGAACACTCTGAAATCCTATTGTATCCTTCATATATTTCAAAGCATTCCTAAAAGTAATGACCTAATTTTAAAGACAGTGAATCAGAAATAACCAAAGCACTGCAGTTTGTTTTGTTTGTCTTTTAAAAAGGTAGCTTCAATTTTAAAACTTCAGTACTTTTGAGTCTCCTTTACATAACTAGGGAAGTAATTTTAAAAAGTCAAATATTTTTTCTCTTCTATTCCAACCCTCCCCTTCAGTTCAGTGGGAATTCAGTCACACAAGAACTGAGAGAGTCCACGGATTGAAAGTGAGCAGCTGCCTCTGTTGAATGCATTGTTATGAACCAGCTTCCATTCTTCTTTGGATAGAAATAGATTTACTTAAATATGTGTCTTTGGCTCTGTCTTGGCAAGATGCATAGTGCTTATAATGCTTCTAATGATCAGTATGGACATCAGAGGTCTTGTAGAAATCAATAATTATTGATGAGATAGGAAGCCATTATTTTAATTTTAATTGTAATTATTAGGAGACTCATGATGGTTTGCTTCAATTCTGTCTGTGATTGTTTATCTACTGAAATAAAAATTGCATCTAACTCCTTTTTTAAAGAAATGTTAATTCCTCAGTCAGCATCAGGGAGTTTAGGTAAGGGAGGATCAACATTCAAAAAACTGTTGTTTTTATTTACTGGGAAGTATGAGCTTATTATCTTGAAGCAATAAAAGGCCATGTCATTGGCTTAGGGTAACGCTTTAAAAAAATAGCTCTGTCTTTAAAATGTCATCTGAAAGGTTTTGCTCTGCTTTATTCTTGAAGATCTGAGGGCAGTTAGAGAGGACCTCACCTGATTGCAAGAGCTGTGGAGGGCAGGAAGCAGCAAGGTCGTTGATGCTTCTTGATCCTCAGCCAGCTAGCCCTAGGGGAAACTGGAGCTGATGTTATGCATCCCTGATTTATGAAGCTGGGTAAAGATTGCTTAGAACCTTCAGCAGCAGAGACCCCCGCACTACTCTGATCCTATACTCTGATCTGGGAAGCTTTTTCCTGTAAATATACTTCCTCTCCATTTGTCCCTGAAGAAAGTTTGAGTGTTGCCAGAAGAAGTGGCATAACATCACTGTGTCATCTTCTGGTGAACTAACTAAATAAAGGTGTTTATAGAACCCTGCAGCTCACTGGTTTAGTCAGGTATGGAGATCAGAGCAGGTGTAGGGCTGCCTATCACCCTGCCAGTATAAGTCTCTAGGTCAATAGATTCCTGTCTCTTTTCAGGACTGTCTCTCAATGGGTACGTGTACAAAGAAGTCCATAGTGGTTTGTTTATCTACTGATTCAGAACAGATGCTCAAATAACACAACTTTCATGAAGGAGGAATTGATAAAGAGTGCAGCTGGGGAGTGGATGGCACAAGAAACTCCATCCATCATTTTCCAAAAGGCACAATCAGTGGTTTAATTGTTGCTGCTAACAATTGTTGGCCATTTTGTTTGCTACAGACAAAGGATGATTCCACTAAGGGCCAACTCAGAGAAATACAGTGACAGAGGAGTCTCTTTTCCATTCACTTGGCTTCATTCACTGAACAGATTCCACAGGCTATGCCTGGACCAAGACCTTCCACTATTGCTCACCTGCAAAGCCCTCATGAGGGCTTGAGCTGAGTAATGTAGCTGTAAATAGGGAAGGAGCAGCCCAAACAGTGAGGACATAGTGTTAGTACAATACACAGTGAAAGAGCAGTATTTCATGTTGAGGAATTTTTGTAAGGCAATATGTAAAGGTACTGTCTTCAGTATTCCCTTGGGAATGCTTATCCTCATGTCAGAGGCTTTCCTCCAGTGCCTTGTGAATTTTATGTCTTCTTTTGTTGAACTGGGTTTGATGTGTCTTGCTTAACATCTTCCTCTGCTGCAAGGTTTATCCTTAAGGCCATCTCTTGTGCAACACTGGATGTAAATTTGACTGCAGTACTGATATCTCTAGAGGATTTTACAGAGTATTTGATTTTTTTTTTCTTGAAACAAAACATCTACCAGAATGGGGTTTCTATTTTTATCTCTACATTTTATCAGTCAGTGGAGTCGTGATTGAGGCTTGCTACAGAGGAGAGCTCAGTCTTATGAATGGAGAAAAAAGGACTTTTCACAATAGAAATGTGTGCCTTTGTCTTACTCTTCTAGAGGTTCATTCCATTCTCTTTGATCAAAAATATTGTGCCCAAATCCAGCGGGGTGTTATTCTTACAAACCCTAACTTTTGACAGTGGTTTGTAGATGAAAAAACAAAAAACAAAGCAAACCAAAAGCAGTTAGAATTTGACCCATTATGGATTTTTACACTGAAGACACGAGTCTCTAATTAGCATCAAATGCTAGCATCCCAAAGCAGCCTTTCTGGGCTGCATTAGGAGAGGTATTTCCAACAGGTGGAGGGAGGTGGTCCTCTCCCTCTACTCAGCTCTGGTGAGGCCACACCTGGAGTGCTCTGTCCAGTTCTGGGCTCCACGGTAACAGGAGAGACCTGGACACACTGAAGAGAGTCCAGTGTAGGCCCACACAGATGCTGAAGGGGTTGGAGCATCTCTCTGATGAGGAAAAGCTGAGAGCTGGCACTGTTCAGTGTGGAGAAGGCTTGGGGAGGACCTCATCAACATATACAAATATCTGAAGGGAGGGTGTAACCAGGCTGGCACCAGTCTCTTCCCATTGGTGCCCAGTGACAGGGCAGGAGGCAGTGGCCACAAAGAGAAAAAGTTGTGCCATCTGAACATCAGAGAACAGGTTTTCACTGTGAGAGTGAACACTGGCAGAGTTTGGAGATTCCAATGAATATCCTTGGAGATATTCAAAACCTGACTGGACATGGTCCTGGGCAACTAAATCTAGGTGGCCCTGATTGAGTAGGGGGTGTTGGACCAGATGACCTCTACAGGATCTTTTCCCCGCCCCCCACTGTCCTCAGGGCCTTTCTGTGGTTCTATGATTGTGTAATTCTGTTAATGAGTGTCAAATAGTAAGACTAAACATAAATACCTACAGACTTACTCACAGTACATACTCATCATAAAAAAAGCAAACAAAAAAACCCAAACAAAACCAAAAAACAAATTATAATATCAGTCATATGCTACACAAACATTAGAAAAGGAAAGAAAGATGGCTGTAGCATATAAAAAATTCATCTCCCAAATAAGTATGCATGAAGACACAGTGAAGTCAGTGTACATGCTCATATGATTTCCAAAAGGCATTCTCTGGAGTAAAGCCCCTCTTTAGTGTTCAGCCTCCTACCACAATACAGTAGATTTTAATGGTTCTCAAACAAAGGCACCAGAAATTTTATCAGGCAAAGCAATCAGATTTTTCTTAGTCTTTTACTCAGAAGGAACTCAGTGGTTTTGGCCTGAAAAATTTCACCCCACAAACTAAAGAATGTCAATCTACCAACTGTTGAAAGCAAGGTCACTAGAGGAGGAATATGAAATGACCATGCTTACAGATAATACTACCAAAATGCACTAAAAATGCACACTTGACAACAAAATGCTCCTTTGAGGAGACATCATGGCATTCAGTGCCTCCATGTAGCAAGGTGGTTCCTAAGTAGCTGTAGCAAGATTTCATAAAAAAAAATCTAATGGTAATTCATTCTGTTGAGAATGGTACTAGATATCTGTATGGGTGCTTCCCCTTCTAAAAAGTGGTATTGGAACTCAATGTAAAGGCTGAGATTACTATGGAAAAGGAAGAAACTGAAAAGCAAAAATACTGGTCTGTGTATCTTCCATTTAATTGTTTCAAAGCACTACTGGGAAAAATGAACTTTTTTCCCTCATTCAACAGTCAAGCAGATTTTTGAATCTGCAAGATATTTTTTTATAGAATGCCTGTGTCCTGTTATTATGAATTTTGTATATTACTGCTCTTGAATGCTCTGGAATATCAGGGAGTTCACATGTGTTTTGATTTAGCCATGGTCATATTTAAGGATGCAGTGGACTGAATGCAAGATAAGCTTCCTTTCTGGCTTACTTGTGGTTTCTGCTGTCTTTAACCTGTCCTTAAAAACACTTAAGAAATAGTGCTTTCAAATAACTGCATTAATCCAAGCAATTGCCTAATTTTAGCAATTATATTGCAGTTACCATTGCCTCCTTTTTGAGGTCTCTTCCAGCTTCAGCTTGAGTGAGAAAGCAACCAAGAGCAAACACCAATCCTTCCAAAGCAAGAAGCTGCCTTTAAAAGTGCCACATTGCTGATCTTGACAGGCATGAGGAGAAGCACAAGTGAATACACTGAATTTTTGAAGGCCTTCTGTTCACCCAGGCACAGAGTACTGTGCAATATTGCCTCACAACAGATTTTGTTCCTGGCATGCAAATAGAATCACAGTGTGCAAGCCACATTTTACTCCATGTAGTAGAGAGGTTCCACAGAAAGCAGAGCACTGGGCTGCAGTCTGGCAGCTGTGTCTGTTTTACCAGAATTCAGGGAGTTCTTGCTCAAGGAATGAGGAGCATATTCATTACTTTTAGAAGACAGATATGAAAATAAGTTGTTTTTTGTTTTTTTTTTTCTTTAAATGGTAGTGAAAGTAAATAGAACAAAAAGCAGAGTGAAATGGATATAATTTCATATTACTATGAAAGTATCCTAGTGATGCTGGATCCAGGTTATAGAGATTTTATTTCTTTCTGCATAATTTCAGAAATCTTTACTAATTTAGATAGCATTGGTATTGCTTTTATATATACATTTTTCTTTATTTATTTGCTTGAGATACAATATACAATATCCCCAAACTTCTTTGCTGGCTGGGCAATATTTCTAAAGGCTTTAAGCTCCTTTTGCCCCAGTTAATATTCTTGAGAACTTTTTTGTTTGCAAATAAAAAGATGTACTTTAGTTGATTTTAAACTCATATTGAATATAAAATTAAATGTCTCATTTTATTGTCAGTCATGTCTTTTGGACTGCCATTTTAGTTACAAGTATGTTTTAATGGAGATTTTTTCCCCATTATTTACTATATAAACATACAATATCATACAAATATTTTCTTATGCAGAATTTGTTTTAAATACATGCATAACTCATAACAAAAATATACTTCTGAAGCATTTTAGCATGCCATTAATCCAAGCTATTTTCAAATCATTGAAAACATATTGAACAGAATTTGCTTGTTTTATAGAGCATACAGGAATTTGTGGTAGCATTGGTTCTTTCACTCTGCAGCAAGCCATTTGTCTGTTGTTCTTGCCTTTAATAAGAACCCTTGTATGCTCAGTCTGCTGATATTTTCTATTATCCATTTTTACCCAGATTCTTACACATGTGATTGGCTGAAGAATTACTCTGTGATTATTTGACCCCCAGTTCAGGCTTTTTAGGCTGCTATAAAATGGCATAACATAATTAAATCCAGACATGGCAGGCATTTGGTTCTGATTACCTGACAGCTCTGGCCATATGCTACTTGAATCAGGGGGCTTTTATATTTTTATTGGGTTCTCCTGCATGGCTATAGTTTGCAATGTCTTTTGATATTAAGGTTGTCTTTCCCTCTCCTTCTCTTCAGAACACCTCTGTAACAGAGCTTTGCTTGAGAACTAGCGTGGCCCTATTTTTATAGGGGAATGGGTAATCACCAGGAACCTGAGTTGAGAACACCTGAAATACATCAAAATTCCCTCTTACTATCCTGTTACATGAGGTTACTGAAAACCTGGACTGTCATACTTGCATCTGGGCTTCTCTAAGTACACATCACCATCTTTTAAAAGCATTTGCCCATTCAAGTGGATGATTCTGACCTTTGTTGTGCCTCTGCTGTTCCATTTCAAGTGTTTAAATTATTAAAGTGTTTCCACATGCTAAGGAACGAGCAGGCTTTCTCCAGGGTTGCTGGACAGAAAGGCGGTGTAGAAGCAAGCTGGGTATAGCATTGCTCTTGGTATTCCATTCACTCTGATTCAGCAAGTAAGCAGATGACATAAAATGCCTGCGTAGTCTCATTTAAGAGCAATAAACTGCTGATCTGCACTGAGAGTGGGGAGGGACAAGGCACATATGCACCATGGGGTGCAGAGCACTCTGGCCATTATTCAGGGCAAGTGTGTGTGAAGGGAGTTAATTCCTTTTAGCTCCTGGATAAATCCATGACCGACCTCATTGATGTGACAGTGAAATCAGCAGGAGCTCTGTATGCTTAAAGGGAAGGCATGTATTAAAGTGCTTTTCTTTGAACCAAGGTCACTGCATTGCTAATCTAAGCATTTTCCTGTGCTGGGCAAATGCCTCCTGATCTCTGAGCATCCTTTGCTCTTGTTGATGCTGAGGTTTGGTTCTGTGCCAAAGGAACAACTGACATATTTACTGCTGACTTTAAGATGAATAGGGTTTATAATGGAAGCAGTCTTCTAATTAATCATATCTATTTGTTGTATAACAGCAAGGTCTTGACAAAAGAATTATTTTGAATAGCTCCCCTGAGTAGTTCTGTGTGAGCAGGGGCATCTCAGCCCACAGGGAAGTGTGAGGAACTGGGAAGCTATTTTTTTTCCTGATGAGCAAGCCCACATTGCAAAGGCCATACCTAGCAAGCAATTGTCTGTTCCAAAGAAACTGCTGGAAATGTTTATACAGTTATCTAGAAAAGCGTTCTTGAGAGACAGGTAATTTTGTCACTTGAAATTAGGGTGGATGTGTATGCTGCTGGTGTCAGTGGCTCTTTTTTGGAAGTACCTGACACTCTGAATGTGGGTCTGATCCAAAGCCAAAACATTTGTCCTTCTGAAATATTTTTGTGAAATCTAAAGCTCATGGTAGCTAAGGGGTGTTTCAGCACTGAAAAATCCCACTAGAACTGCACGAATCACCCATAAACAGTGGATTTTTTTTAATCTTGTGTGTATAATTCACATCATCAATAGAGAAATGTCTGTACTGTAGTATAGCATGGCTCAAAGTAGTTTATAGTCAGATTGGTTATAGAAGCCCAATTATGGCAGCATGGTGTCCAAAATAGGATAACTTGCTTCACCTCCTGACATAGTTTTCTAGTACTTCAGCAGGAAATACGAGACAGATATTTCAGACCTAGCTTTAATTATTTCTTGCTACACCCTTCTCAGTGCAATCCAGACAAACCTTGAGGCTCAAAAGTCTTCCAGACTACCAGACTTCCAGGTCAGATGGAAAATTGAGGCCCTCAGTCTGCAAAGGATGGTAGAGTACACCTGAATGGCAAATGAAAGGCATGTGCAAAGAGTAGTTTGTGTTTCAAAGGCCTCCTCTAAGCCCTGTGGCAATTTGGACCTTTGGGCTACCTCTTACCAGGAAAATAGGAAGAAAATTTTCAGAGATGGAATTTATCCTTGTAGGTTTACAGTTTTGTGCTGTGCAACCTCAAGGTTAATTTCTATCCACAGCACTGCTATTTTTGGAGGCATCTCTCCTTTTATTAGTGTATTTTTGTTACGTTTGGAATGAGTGACCTCAGAGGTGGCAAGAAATTTTAAACAAAACTTATCCTGCCAAAGTACTTATCCTGTTTATTGGCTTTCAAAGGATGTATGTCTCAAATCCATAATGAAAGTAGTAACAGTTTGTATGTGCAAAATGTCTTCATTGAGAGCTTCAAAGCACTGCAGGTGTATCCACACAGTATTTCTCTGAAGTAGGTAAGACATAATATTACCACTTTACACAGAGGCATAAAAAATTAAATCTCTAGTCCAGATGTAACTGAGGAAGCAGTGACAGTCAGATAGGATAGAAATTACAGCTCCTGATCTACGTTAGCTATATAACCCTTGTTTCCTTACACACAGCTTCTAATGCTATTAGACGTCTTTGAACTTGTGGTCACTTACAATTTTTTAACAGTCTGCTGCTTTTCCACTCCTGTGAAGCAGAGAATCAGGTCTCTGTGTCCAGTGGAGCATTACTTACACTATTAAGTTCCAGGCTGATATCTCTGATCTAATCTGATCCTCGGTGTGGCATTACTGATGACTTTGGAAGAGACACAACAAGTCTTGAAGAGAGGCAAATTGAGGATGGGGATCTGGGAGGTTAGGAGGAGATCCCAGCAGCTGTTCAGTGCTGGAAGAAGCAGTTGTAAGCCTGACTTTTGTGTAGAGAGCCATGAAGAGTGAGGTGCTGACAGCAGATGTTTCTTGAAGCCATTTGGAGCTCTGGGTTATTTCCTGTAGTCAGATGTGGTCTCCAGGGCTTAGACACACCCTGAGTCTTTTCTGGCCTTTGCTGGACTTCATGAGGCACCACCAAGGGGTTAAATCGTTCCACAATGTGTTGCTGGCTCTCTAATTAGGAAATGGTCCAAGAGCTCAAAGTTCAAAATGCACATGTCTCTGGGCTGGGACTAAGCCCAAGCTCCCATTGATTGGAGCCTCCTATGTCAGTGTGCTGCATCTGCAGAGGATATCTTCCCATTGCCATTTCTGCCATTTGTTTTCCTTTTTTTAAGGAAAAATGCAACAATTAATCTACAGAGTTTCAGTTCTTTTGTCACTATCCCAAGTCCTTCATTGCTTGAGCTTGTGTGCTTTCTGGGAGTAACTTGTGACCCACTTTATAATTGAAACCAGGCCAGTAAAACATTACAAAAACACACTCCATTCCGGAGCATCTGCCACTGTTGCTGGAGGGGCAGGAGAGGTCTCATCCCAGCAGAGGAGCAGATCTGAACTGCTCAGGCTGCAGCACAGGGCAGCTGAGGTTCCTTGGCGGCCCCCAAAGGAGACGCAGAGGACAGGAAAAGTGGCATCCAGCTAGGATTGTGTTTTGAGCAGCAAGGGTAGACTGAGGCTAGGCTGAGGCCACAGAGAGGAAAAGTTTAAAAAAATAAAAATAAAAAAAATAAGTTTTACCAAGCAAACAATAAATGGTGGAAGCCAGATGCATGGATGGTAATAGGGAAGGAGGAAGAGTCAAAATGCCTTCCTATGGAGCCTACATACAAGGGAGTGGGCAAATTCATGTTCTGGTTATTCATAGCCCAAATGCTTATGGGTTTAAGTGCAGGAAACTTAAATGTCTCCTTTTTTTGCCCATCACAATCTTTCTTCTGTCCGTATTTTTTTTTCTCCCTAGGAAATAAAATTACTATGTTTTCAGAAACTCGCATTAAATTAAAATCAATCCTCACCTTTCTTTGGAAATTACATTTCAATAAAACATTTTAGTGCTTGCTAGAAATCAAACAAGGCTTCTATAGAGCTTTTGGGATCTTCTTTTTAAGAGTGACATGGTTTTGGGGCTCACAATTTTGGGTCTCAGCCAGAATGGATGGTGGCTTCTGGGAGTGACAACCAGCTTTCTGCTAATGAAAATGGAAGTGGTAATTCTGGTCTCCACCTCTTACCCTCTCCTGCTTCCAGCCACATGTATTTACTGCTTCTCTCCACTGACTCGTGGGCTGTTTGACATAGCAAGGAGATGAGTCAGATCCTTTACCTGTCTGAAAAACATACCCAGCAAGGTAAGTTTGGTCTGTGAGCTTTCACACTGTTCCTGAAAACATGGAAGGGAGGGAAGGTCTGTGCAGCTGGGAATGGCGGTGAAGAGAGGGGACCCTTTTGGTAAAAGTAAGCTTGTTAAATCAGCTTGGCTGTTTCACTTAGCTGGTGCCTGGTGCTGCTGCCATTGGCAGTGCCAGTAACAATTTCCCTGCATCGTACAAGGCTTAAGGACAAAGAGGCAACTTCCTCCTTGGCATAATTCTATCAGTGGAGTTGCAGGACTTATACCCAGGGTGACTTTGTCTAAAGTGTGCCTTTTCAACATAGTCCACTAAATCAGCTCATTCTTGCTCTCTTGTTTCTTTATTTGTGGCTACACTGAATTAGTATCTTAAAAAAATTGCCATGGGAATCAGAGATGTAATAGCCAGCTTGCTTTCTCTTGTGCACCTGCAAGCAGTCTTTTTGCAGCACTCTTTTCAGAACCTCGTGTACAGTGTTTGGGCACTTGATCCATATCCATCAAGGGCTTTTGATGTCTGTCCTGTTCCATCAAAAAACTGCCAGTGTAAGGTGCATAACTTATTATGGTTGATTGGTAGAAAATATCTAGTGCATGTAATTCACATATGCAGATGAAACATCTTTCTGGAGTGACTTGTGGCCTATTTATTGCTTCTCACTCTTGTTCTGATACATTATATTTTGTGACAGGTGGACTGTAGAAAAGAAAGAACAAACAACTTGATTTAGTGAAGCAAGGCATTCTCTCTCTGCATAAAGGACATGGTAAAAAAATAAATAAGTGGAAAGAGCTTTATAGGAAAAGAGAAGGCTGAAAGGCCTTGTGATGAAGAGAACTGTGGGCGTGGATCAATAAGAAAGAAACTCTGAAAAGGCCTTGAAGCTCAGGACAAGAAATCATGGTTTTCATGGGGGTGTAGGCAACAAAAGATGACACTACTGCATTTTCTGTGTATAGCAATGTAGGTGCATCGGGAAAGAGATCCAGGCTCAATAATCAAAACCATTAAAGTATTCAAATACTGTGATCACAGTGTGGATCTGGGCGGGGCTTTACATCTTAAAAAAATGTCCCGCTCTGTGTCACTGTGAAGAGAAACTTGCAAAGTGACCCCAGCACATTGTGATGCAGTGATAATGTGGCAGAAGAGGCACACAGGCTGTCGGCAGAAGCCCGAGAGCTGTGATATGCTTGCACATATGAATGAGGTGCTAACTTCAGCATCTGCTTCTGCAGGAGCCTCATCTCCTTTACCGAGGCTGAGGAGGAGGAGGGAAATGACTTGTGCCAAGACTAGACCATAATGAATGTAGTGTGACTGGAGTGCTTTGTTTTCGCCCAGGAAAGTATCTTAAAATTAGGAGCTGCCAAGGCATTTAATACAGGATGCCTAAAATACAGGGTAAAATATGGCACTGGAGAAAAGCAGAAATCTGGCACATTGAAATGCATGCTTATAAGTCAGTGACATAAAAGCAGTACAGGAACCTGCACAAGCAAATAGGTAAAACTAAATAGAACATAAGAAGATGTAGGGTGCCTTGGGAGTGTGAGAGAGGAAGAGGTAGATGCTGAGAGAATAATTAATCAGAAAATTCAGAAAAGAACAAGTGAAAGCTAAAAAGATGGCATGGATTTTAAGGAGGATTTTAATTATTTCCAAAGCAGAAAAGAGCTCAGAGAGGCTAAGGCTGAAGTACAAAGCATGATATTTATGCAAGGAGTTATTGTAAAAGACCTGATAAGACTGATTTTGGTAGCAGGCAGGCTTCACAGCTGAACTAGAGGCATAAAAAAGTAGGACAAAGTTAGGATGAAATGGGACTAGCAGCTCTAAGCAGGGTATTCAATTAACCAGGAACAATTCAATTCAAACAACAAAGCAGAGAAGAACTTGGGGAGACAAGTGGGAACATAGATGCCTGAGGCAAGGCCAGAAGGAGCTTAAATTTCAGGGAGTATTTGCTGCACACAGTAACTCTTCTGTCTCTTCGATAAGTTTACTAAACTGACAGATAAGTATTTGAATCTGTGCTGTATTACCTCTCCTTGAAATGACCTGGAGGAACAGCCAGGGAACCACCGTGTGAAGAAAGGGGAGAGGAGAGGTTCAACATCTCCACTTCTGGCAGCAGTAAGTTACTTGCTAGATCAGCTTGGTCGTCTCACAGAACCTTACTTTAAGGTGCTTGTGTTGTGACCATGCTCTTTTGGGGGACACCAGGGACAAAAGAACGAGCAGTTAAGATGGAGGTAAAGAGAAGCAATCATAGGAGCAGTCAATAAAGATTGGGGGGGTCAGGTGAAAAAGGTCAGGGTAAGACATTTGTGACAGAGAAGTGAGAATTCCAGTGTCAGCAAACAAAGTGTATTAGGAAGGGTGAGAATAAGAAAAAAGGTGGAGAAAGCTAAAATCAGAGACTTTGCAAGTGAAATTTCTTTACAGCGAATATGGACTAAACTTAATTTGCAGGTTTGTTTGTTAGGCTGACCTAAAAGGAACAATGCATTAGGGATGCCTGTGGGCTCTCTAAAAGTGCTTGTTCATAGAAGCAGCAGATGTATCCTTTTCCTGAATCGACTTAATGATTTTTTTTTATTTATTTATTTATTTTCATTCTATCTGAAGCATTTTACTCCCTGTCAGTAAATCGCCGTGCACCAGCCCTTCCTAGTCAGTCCCTCTCGTTCCCCCACTGAGGGATGAAACCCAGTATCTCGAACACCCAGGATGCGAAGCAGCTAATCATTGGCTCTCCTTGTGGCTGGCAGGGCAGGCCCGCCTCTTTGGCTTGTGCTGACAAGCTGTGTGTGTTTGTGCAAGGCCACCCTTCAACTCAGCCGCCCCACGGCCACAATGGGAGCCACCGCCTGAATGCCGCGGGAGCTCCATCTTCGGATCGCGGGCACGGGGAGCTTCAGGCTCTGCCACTCCTGCGTGGACTCTATGGGACACTAGTAAGTAGCCTTCGGTCTCCTTGTGGCTTTTCCCCTAAGACTAAGGGCATGTTTTAGCAGAGCAGGTAGGCACGGTCGTGGGGGGAGGCAGCTATTAAAATTTTACTTCCGACGGAGGAAGTAAGGGAGCAGCTACTTTGTATGCAGTGTCATGACTACGGGGACTGCGCTATTTCAATTTCAAATGAGACTTTCCTGGGAGGCAAAAAGGAAAAAGTTAATAGGGACACAATCAATTTAAGCTTGACAGGTTTTTTTTCCTGATTTTTTGTTTGTGGGGTTGTTGTGGGTTTTTTTTCTAATTTTTTTTTTTTTTTTAATTTGACTTCGATTATTCTTCATCTCATTCTCATTTTTAGCTGCGTTCCCACTATTTGATTATTCAGCAGGGTTTCAAACAGTGGCAGTTTTTGCAGTGCTGTAAGTAGCCTTGTTTGGAAAAATGTAAAGGGAATAATAATAATGGGAGGCTATAAAATGAAAGCTTCCAAAAATGCTGATAGGTGCTGTCATTCTCAGATATATGCCTAGCAGTAGAAAAGGCAAAGTCATGTTCAGAGATTTCAGTCCTCTTTGCTGTCTGCTATTAGGAGGCACTCACAGCTCCACAGAGCCAAAGACTGCAGAGATGGAATAAGCTTGATGTTTTGTGTGTTTGTTATGTCCTTTCTGATGCTCAGAATTTTAAATAAAATATTCCATGTTTGAAAAATAGTCTTCAACTTAATCCTGCATTGCAAATATTGATGGAGTTTTCAGAGTTTCTTTTACCTTTTACATCAGCAAAGGAAATCTTAATGTCCCTGTCAGAGTTGGATGCCATGCAGAAACTCAGAACTTGTCTGCCCCTGATGGTTTGGCAAGTCGGTGTCTAGATTTTTTTGTGGTATCTGAGGAGCTTATCTACAGATCTCATTTTATAAGTGAATAAATATATGACAGATTATGTGACTTTGCTGTGACCATAGAGCAAAGTAAGTGTAAGCACTCAATGGTCTGTTACTGGGGTCACTGTACTATATTGTTTCTTTTTCTTCTTTTCCGTTATTTACATAATCCTATCAGATAATGCAAATAGTAATTTCTAGGGATTATTATGTGCACCTCACAGTGTTCAGGCTGGCTAAAAGAAATAACTCATCATTTGCCTGCTTATCCAAACTGCTCTGAGTTCAAAACTGAATGGGAAGCCTCAAGCAGCGTATTCTGTAGCAATATTTTTAGTTCTTCCTATTTTTGACATATCTGGAAATGTCCTGTATGGCAATATGGCAGCACTTTGCTATTGCCACAATAGTCCACATATATAACAGTCGTAATAGGCTACTTCTTAATTTTTCTCCTGAGCCAGAAATGCCAGAAAATTCAGCCCAGGCTTTGAGTTCAAGATACCTGAGGGGGACAAAAAAAGGAACTGTCACTGTAAATAAGTGTATTCATTATGCCTCCTTTAAAAATCACAGGAAAAACCTTACTTCTCAGTTTCAATCGGTTCTCTGTTAGCCTTGAGCTATATATATATATCTGTAAAAAAAGCAAATCCAAAGCAAAGCCTGATGCTGTGTACTTTTCAGCTTGTTTACTTGCCCCCTGTGGATGTACCAAATAGGGGGATGCCCTGGGGGTTGTGTTGTCTCCCTGCCTTGCTGTTTTTTTTGTGTTTTGGGGCTGTGCACAGATTCTGCAGACAGGCCTGATGCAGTCTGGAGACCTTTGGCTCAACTCTCCTACTCATCTATAATGCTTTTAAGGACTGCATCATTCACTGGGTCTTGAATTGCAGAGAGCCAGTCAAGCTATATATATATATAAATAATATGTATATGTATAGGTTATCTGTGGGAAGCAGTGGCTTAGAGGCAGTTAGACAGAAACTTTGAAGTGCAACTGGTCAATTATGGGCAGCTATTGTACTCAGTACATTTTAACCAGATGAGTCTTGATGTTTTACAGCAATATAGTGCATTCATGGTAGTCTGTGAACTAAAGCTAATTACAGCAATAAGCTGCTTCTGTGCCAGGTTCTGAATACAAGCCAGAGGTTTGCAGTCACTCTCTGTAAACAGCAGATAGATGCTTAGCCTTGATGAGCAAGGATGAAAATGAAATTGTTTTTCTTCTATATGTTAAGAAAGCAAGATCTCAGTGCTTAAGTAAAAATGGAAGCTGTGAGATACACATCAGGCATAAATACACACCTAGAAATTTTTGCTGTGCTCCCTTTGTACATAGTTAAGAATAATCAAGATGCTTCCCACATTGTCTCCCTCTGGACTAAAGAGAGAACTCACTTGTGCATCACAAGCTCAGCACAACGTAGCTTGCTGTGTAGAGGCAGACTGTCCCTGTTTGATTTCCATCAGAGTAAGCAGGCAGAAGATTAAAATTGATTTGTTTTCCTCCTAGAGAGATAATTTTCAAGATGTATTCACAGGGCTTGCTAAAACAGGGTGCTGAATCAACATCCTTCATTGAAAACCCTGACTACTCTGAATAGCATATGCTATTGGCTTACTTTCTGATTCTGAGATGGTAGGCAGTTTGTGGAAACAAAATTATTTACTAGTATTCATTAGCTGAGTTTTCAGATAGCCTGGGAAGCAGATGAGCATATCATCCCCAATCTACAAAAGAGGGAAGCAGAATATGCAAGAAAAGTTAGAAATAGAATCTGCTTCCTAGGGCTGAATTTTTACTGCAGTTCATTTTCTTCCCTTGGCTCTGTAGGTGCACTCCATGTTGATTGTGTGATACCTCGCCAGCATTTTCCTGTGTCTGAGTCTTTAGTTTGCAGGCACACTTGCAGTATAGCAATTGTTCAGTTAGTCAGCAGTTAATAGAACATATTAATTTAGGGTTGAATCAAACCCTGACCTTTTACCATGACCTCTTACCAGTATTTCCCAAATACAGTTAATAGATTACAAAGCCTGTAACATTAAATCTAATCTACTGGATTTTCCCTTCTTTGACCTTCAGAATGTCAGACCTGCTCCCAGAACTGATCAATCTCTCGGGAAAGAACAGCCCTCTAGATTAATAGGAGTTTCCAGTTATAGGATCTGCAACTCATGACACAATGAAATGAGCATTTGAATTTTTAGTGAAAGCAAGAGGCTTTAAAGGTGCTTTTCATTTCAGAGGTATGCCTTATTAGCAGGTGCTCTGCTGATGTGTCCTGTATGCTTGAGACACATCAATTAAGGTTATGATAAGAGAGAGCCTATGAGTGAAATGTACCTCCCTCCCATCAGCTGCTTGAGTCTGACTAGAAAACTGAACTGACAGGTAACAAGAAAAAGACTGAGGGCCTGAATAAAAACCTGTGGGACCCTTGTAGCAGGTTTGGGTAGACTTCTTGCAAAGTTATTCACCATGAGTACTCAGATCTCTGTAAGGATAGAGGCTGAGGTTTGCAAACAATCCCTCCTCATCCTCCTGAGAGAAGTTGTCCTCTCTCTTAAATCTGAACCCTCTGATTAATATCCTCCATGCTTATATCCTCAGTTTTCACCCATACACATGAAAGCTTTTAAAATCTTTCATTCTGTTGTATGGTGTGTTTGTTTTTGCTTTGTTATTGTTTTGGTTTTTTTTTTTTACAGGTCCATTTTTTTAAGAATTAGGTACTTTTCTAGGTAGGGGATGTTGTTGCCACTAAAGTGGAACATGCTGGTTGGCTTTTAAAAATGAAAATGCTAATCATACAGCTTTTTCTATTAAAAAAAGAAATGCCAGCAGGGCTGTAGTACTCAGATCTTGCTCATTCATGAAGAGCAGGAGGTCTTCTCCAAATGCATGCATTTTATTTTGGTGGTGTTACTCAGAGAAAGCACTATTCTGGAGGGTGGCCTGCCTGAAATAGAAAACAGGTCAAGACAGAAAGAAAAGGGATGACTTCCTACCTTCCTTGCCTGTGGCAGAGAGTGATTTGCAGTGGCTGAGTGGTCTTCGGGTATGTGCTGCCTTAAATCTGCATCTACCAGAGCCCACTGGTTTCTTGGACTCTGTCCTGCCTGATGTAGCTGGCCAGCAATGCTGAAAGAGAAAAGCATCAGTGGCAAACAGGACTTACACTGCCTGTGCTGTGATCCAATGCTGGGAAGATGTTCCCTTGGACTCCATAGGCAAGCCCTAAGCTTTCTTCTTCCTGGAATCCCTGGCTTACAGAAGAGGCTGTCTGCATTGCTGCTTTGCTTTGGTAGTGTGTAAAACACACAGTCTTGGGGGTACATACAGGACTGATATAACATCAACTGCGGCCTCCAGATGGCCCACCCAGATTCCTCTCTGAGCTTCCCTCTCAGGCCCAGAATGCAAATTGTATCTTGTATGTGCTCAAGTAGGCAGGAAATATTATAGATGCCACTGTTCCTTCATCCATGAAGGAGGTCTTGAATATTTCAGTTTCCTTCCTTTTTGTATATTTAGCTGGGCCAAAGGTCTAAGAAAGCAGCAATTTAAGCTCATAGCATAAAAGGTTCCTAATTGAGTGAGTAGCTTGCTGTGTTCTGTTCTGGTCGCTGCTGTCTAAAAAAGTTATCACAGCTGTCCTCAGCCTTTCCCTCTTATCACTGCTGGTTCACAGCATGTGAAACTCAAAAGCATAGTACCCATTAAGATTCAAGGACTGCACTGCAGTTTCTCTCATGAAATCCAATCATAATGGAGCTTCCTTTCTCCTTACACAGCATCTTCAGTGAACACCGTACTTAATGCTCCCTAAGGTACACTATGACCTATCATCCCCTAACTGTCAGACGTTAATGTTTGTTATAGTAATACCCTGGCATGGAATTCTGCAGGTCTCACTCTGGTAAAACTCCCACTGAAGGCAATAGTGGGACTGGTTATTTCAGCACTGAAATGGGACCATGAGAATTGGTCCCATTTGTCTTTTCCCATTTCCCATATGTCTTTTCTCATATGCGTGGTTTAATTTCTGCTTTTCGTTGTGATGCTTAACTTTAGAGCAGTACCTTTGGCCTTCTGTTCAATTAGTCTTTGAATGTGCAAAAGCAAGTTGATAGGTATTTGATGAGGTTAATATTAACTCAGCACTGCAGTAGCTGCGCTTTCATCATATTACAGTTTTCAGACGCTGTCTTCATGAGGTGATCTGTCCAGAGAAGTCTGGTTTCTTCTCTCCATTTTCCACTCTCCTCTATCACTTTGAAGTCTATGCTTGACATTGCTGTAACTTTGGGACCCAGAGCTACCTCAGAACATTTCCTTGATTCACAGTGGCTATGGAGAATGCTATGTTGTCACACTCCAATACACAGATAAGAAAATGGGAGTCAGGGCCAAATGTGGCTCTGACTGTAAAAATTAAGATACAGGAGTGGGAAGAAATTATCCTGTGAGTAGAAAGATCAGGAGCAACATTCTCATATATGTGTGCAGGTACATAAATAAGGTTACTCTCAGTAGAGGTATTTTTTATTCCCACTCTGCATATCCTCAAGCCTCTCAGCCTTTCACTCTGTCTTATTAATGTCTCCTAGCATGAGGTTCTTTATCCTTAGACCTGGTCTGCAGCTCATGCCAGTGTGGAGCATCCATCCCCTACTTGTAGTCCATGTCCCCCTGCTTCAACCACATAGTTCAAAGACTTTCCCTTTCTGCCACAACTCCTCCCCTCCCATTCTGGAGCTGCCTTTTTTTCCAGGCATCTCATCCTCCTCACAGATCTCATCCTCCTGAAACCTCTGTGCTCCATACCATGTCAGATGCTTGTTCTTCCCACCTTGCAGTCCTTAAAAGCTTCCCCAGAGCCCTTTGCTGTATTTTTCTACCCTCACTCTTCCTCACTACAGCCCCGTGTTTGCAGGCTGAGAAACAGCAGGCTGTTTCTTCTCCTCTTGAGTGTCAGGCTTCTCAGGTATCAACATACCTTCTTTTTCCTCTTTTTTTTTGTACTTGAAGGCAGAAAAGTAGGACAGATCCAGGATAAACCAGGCACATACTATCCCTCTGCATGCTGTAAGCATGCATAGCTCCAGGCAAGGTCAGAGAAAGACTTAAGCCAAGAAATATGCAAGCGTGGTATATTTTTTAGAAAATATAGCCCTTTCTGTTTCTCTTGGCAAACAAAGTGTCCAGTATTCAACACATATCTTGTGAACCAACTTCAGGCCCAGAGCTGCTTTTGAACTGTTAGCTGTGATTCCTCATGTGCTCGTTTCTTTGTGTTCCTGGTCACATGGCAACATATCTGGTTCTTGGATGAACGGTGTTTTCAAACAAAAAGGGGGATTTGGACATGTTACTTTTGGTTCAGAACTTTTCATGAATGCAGCCATGTGAAAATGTATGACATCAGTGTTTCCTGGTTACTTGCTTTTTTAAAGAGAGCTTACTTGTGAATTAAAGTTTGTGAAAAACAGTAATACTAAGACATGACAGTTTTATCAGCTGGTGGTTAATTTCTGAGAGTAGCAAACTGTGATTCAGGGCAGCACAGAGAAGAAGCATGAGCCTGGTACAGACTGAGTCTATGCCAGTTTTTAAGGGTCATGGTTGCCACACAAGTGTTACTTAGAGCTTGAAATAAGTTTCCAGTCAGGAGGAGTTTGGGGCTGGCTTATCTGTTGTTTCACAGCTGACCCTTGTGAGTTTATTCACTTCACACAGCAGAAAATGGATGTTTTGTTATGGGTCAGTTTTCTATCTGGCAATGAAATGTAATCTGTTCATTGGGAATCCAGAAAGTGCCTCAAAGCAAGGTGAGAAGTGGGAGCTTACAGCCAGAGGGGGAAAGGGAAACTTCAAAAAAAAGCCTGATATTTGTATTTGAAATTACATCTTTCCAATATTTGACCTTCCCTGATGAAAACTAGCAGGACATATGCATTCCATACTGTTTGCTGGCTTATTACTTAGAGAGTATAAAATATCCAGCCATGAACTCATGTACTCAAAGCTTCAGGGTGTAAAAAGGGACCACCACTCCAGCTCACTTAGAAGGTTTTGGCTGCATGTCTCTTTGTCACCGAATCTCTCCGAATAAGATCATGTGCCTCAGGCAAGCCCAGGTCCCTTCAGTCACAGATGTTTGTCAGAGTTGATGAGAAAAGTGGCTTAGTGCTACACTTATTCTCATTTTTCTCAGGACAGCCAGGGGTTACTGCAGGCTGTAGAGAAAACAGCAGCAGTCACGGGGCTTCTATAATGATGACATCAAGTTTATAATGCATTATGGTTTTGTCTGAGGTGCATATTTTCTTTTTGTAGAAAACAAGTGATACGCTATAAAGCAAAATACATACATTATAAAGGAAAATACAGAAGGCACTGAAGCAGCCTGGTCCTCATCTAACAGTAGTAGCAGGCTGCAAAGGATTATCACACTATGTTATCTCTTTGGAAGATCAGCTGACAATTATATGGCTTTCTGAAGGGGCACTGGCTTATGCCAAACTCAAGTCACTGGGCACCAAGCTGAGGTACTAAAATAAAATATGTAGTAAATGAGGCCAAACCAACTGAATACAAGCTTAATATCTGAACCCAGACCCAAGATATTCCATATGCTGGCTTTAAAGTGCTGGTTCTACAATGGTTTATAGTGTCACAGTTGATTTGTCTTTAAAAAATGGGTTATTGTGACAAAATCTGTGTTATTTTATTTCATCACCACCATTAAGTGAACTGAAGCTTTGTCTTTAACTCCTCCAAGGGCAGATTTGTCTCAGTTTATCAGACTTGTGGTTTTTCTGTCTGTACAAAGCCTGCTGGCTTGTTTGCATCAGAAGATTCATCTGGGACTTAGACTATGACCAACTAGAAATCTGCATAAACATATTTAAAATCCTATGCCAAGTAGTCTGCTGCTAATAGGAAAGGTGAGCACGTAGCTGGGTTGCATTCCTGGCTTCTTAATCTGCCATCCTGAGCTTCTGTCATTCAGGCAGTTTCACAGATTCAAATTAAATAGCAAGGTGCATCCTCCACCAAACCCAGACCTTTCACCTTTCACTTTCTCAGTATTTAAATTGCAACAGAACAGGGTGGAAAAGAGATTTATTTCATCTATACCCTTGCAATTCACCAGTCCCAAGACAAACACAATAGGTTAGATGGGAACAGAATCCAGACCAAGAGAGATACATATTCTGCCACCTATTGTGCATCACAACCTGTATGTCTCTGACTGAAGAAAGGCACTTTTTCCTTGATTTAGTGAACATACCATGAGGTTTAAAAAAACTCGTCAAGAAAACTGTATCTATTATGCTGTATCTAATCAGTATAATCAGTATCTAAGCTGCATCCTACTTTACTCTTGTTCTACTTACATCGTGAACATAGTTGATCTTGGTGGAAAATGAGGGTTGTTTTCTACTTAGATGGAAAGTAACAGGATTATTTTGTAGTTGACATTTGAAAACATCCTAAATGGAATGGCCTTTTTTCTTAGAAGGCAAATTGCTCCTAGCAGGTTGTTTCCCTATCTGAACTGTTCTTTGTTGCAGTTTTTCCTATAGGCGGCTTTCTACAGTATATTTTCTCTCACTGTCAAATTGATGAATATCTGAACTTCTCCAAAAAATTAACATCCCTGTGCTACACAGGAACATGGTGCTTGACTGCCTCAAAGTTCATGGAGACAGTGTGAGAAAGTGGGGATCAAATGATGCCTTAGTAATATCCAGGCAGCAGTGAGGGGACACACAGGTAGCCTGTCTGGAGGCAGGAGCTGTATAGTGACAGCAGGATGCTGGTATCCCACATGGACTACATGAAAGAGGAATTGAAGAACAGAGCAACCTGCTGTAGCACTTGGGCAGACACATGTATATGGGAACAGATGGGATCTTCCCAAGAGTACTGAGTGAGCTGGTGGAAGGGCTCACCATGCCACTTTCCATCATCTATCAGCAGCCTTGGCTAACTGGGGAGGTCCCAGCTGACTGGAGGTTGGCAAATGTGATGCCCATCTACAAGAGGAACCAGAAGCAGGATTTGAGGAATTACAGGCCTGTCAGTCTGACCTCGGTGCCAAGGAAGGTTATGGAATAGATTATCTTGAGTGTCATCATGAGGCAAATGTAGGACAACCAGGTGATCAGGCCCAGTCAGCATGGATTCATAAAAGGCAGGTCCTGCTTGATTAACCTGATCTCCTTCTATGATAAGGTGACCCACTTAGTGGCTGAGGGAGGGAGCGGTTGTGGATGCTGTTTAATTTGGCTTCAGCAAAACTTCTGACATGGTTTCCCACAGCATTCTCCTGTAGAAACTGGCTGTATATGGCCTAGACTGGTGTTACACTCTGCTGTGTAAAAAACTGGGTGGCCAGGCCCAAAGAGGTGAGATGAGTGGGGTTAAACCCAGTTGGCAGCTGGTCACAAGTGGTGTTCCCTGGGGCTCAGTACTGGGGCCAGTTCTCTTTAATGTCTTTATCAATGATCTGTGTAAAGGGATCAAGTGCATCTTCAAGAAGTTTGTGGACAACACCAAGTCGGGTGGGAATGTTGATCTGCCTAACAGTAGGAAGGCTGTGCCAAAGGATCTGGACAGGCTGAGGCCAGTTGTGTAAGATCCAACAAGATGGAGTGCTGGGTCCTGCATTTGGGCCACAGCAACCCCATGCCACCCTGCAGGCTTGGGGAAGAGTGGTTGGAAAGCTGCCCAGAGGAAAAGGACCTGGGATGTCCTGAACATGAGCCAGCAGTGTGCCCAGGTGGCCAAGAAGGCCAGGGGCATCCTGGCCTGTATAAGCAGCAGCATGGCCAGCAGAAGTAGGAAAGTGATCATCCCATCATACTGATGAGGACACACCTTGAATACAATGTTCAGTTTTGGGCTTCTCACTGCAAGAAGGACATTGAGGTGCCAGAGTGGGTCCAAAGAAGGGCATCAAAGCTGGTGAAGGTCATGGACAACAAGTCTTATGGAGAGCAGCTGATGGAGCTGGTGCTGTTTAATCTGTAGAAAAGGAGGCTGAAGGGAGACCTTATTTCTCTCTACAACTACCTGAAAGGAGGGTGTAGCAAGGTGGGTGTTGGTCTCTTCTCACAAAGGATAGAACAATGGCCTCAAGTTGCACGGAGGGACGTTCAGGTTGGATATTAGGAGAAATGTCTTCACTGAAAGCACTTTCAGGCCCTGGAACAGGCTGCCCAGGGAAGTGGTGGAATCACCATTCCTGGAGGTATTTAAAAGATGTGTAGATATGGTGCTTAGGGACATGGTTAAGTGGTGGACTTGGCAGTGTGCTTGGTTACTGGCTGGACTTGATGATCTTAATGGTCTTTTCAACCAAAACAATCCTGTGATTCTATGAAAAAAAGGGAGAAAAGTATAATGAATAGGAGTCATCCCTGAAGCCTGGAAAATGCAAGGTCATTTAAAATCAGTTTTCTATTTTGAATCTTGAATTTCCCTTACATTTAGTTACAGAGTTACTTTTTGTGAAAGCAGCCTTTGATGTAAATGGACTGCTTCAGAGTGAACAGATACATTGAAGAGTACACAAGAGGTATCAGTGTGAATTAATGCATTTGCTTCTGAGGGCGGGGGAAACATTCAGTCATCATAACATGTCTTTAAAAAAAAAAAATTATTTCAAAGATAACAGTCATTCATCTGTCCTGTGATAATACAGTGAAGAAGAAAACCTATATGTCCAGGAAAGCACACAAGGGCTATATTGCTGTACCCCATGAAATAATTTCTGACCCCAAACCTGAAAGTCTGCTCTATCAAGATCAAGTCCATTGTTTTCATGGAAACTCTCAGTCCTGATAAAAACAAGATGTAGTAAATTTATCTCATTTTTCTACTAAAGTGGGAGAAAAAGAACTCGATTTCTGATAAACCGTGTTTACTGCTGTTTCAAAAAATATTATTTGCTTCATCTGATGTCTGCATTTCAAGTATCTTGCTGCTTGCTACCGTAATGGGAGAACAAAACAGAGGAGAGGAAAACTGATGGAATGCAGGCCAAAGACACAACTGTGGCAGCAGCTGAGCAGTAAGGCTGGTGAAATGTTTTCTCATGTACCTCTTGTTTGTGTGGGGTGCTCTGGTGTCTAATAATACAAGAGAGCTCAAATGTAGCCTTTTACATTGAATCGCTGGATTGTATTTCACTCATCTGGAGGGCTGCCTGTTTTCACAAAAGCTGTGGGAATAAAATACCTTTGAGATCTCTAGCATTCTCCCTGATGTGACTGAAATGATTCAATACAAATTTTGAGAGGAATTGTGACAGCATAGGCAAAAATACATGCAAAGAAAACAAGTTAATAATTTTCTCCTTTACCTTTACTAAGTAAAGTAAGCCTTGATTTTTAAATTACTATTATAATAATATTTATTTATTTAGAAAAATAATTTCACTGCTTTTGACATTAACAATCCAGTCATGCCAATCCTATATTCAAGTACAAGAAGAGTAGACAAGCAGCACAATCCTAAATGTGCAAAGATGAAAAACTGAGCAAGTGACAAGGCTCAGGACTTTTAGGCAGAGTGTTTACAATGGTGTTTTTATTTTGTTAGTGACTCACTGCACTGATTCACCCAGGCTTTAGTGAAAGCTGCCTCTTTTGTAGGTTCTCACCATTCAAATAGAGCAGGATTATTCAGAGATCTTGCAAAAGTCCTCTGGCAAAACTAAAGACTAAATAAAACCTGGTATGTTTAAGTAAAAGAACATGCAGATAACAACAACTTTAAGTTTTAAGCAATAGCAAAACTTTTTTATCCATTATAAATTAGCTTCCCAATTTGTTATTGGGGAAAAAGATGTTCTTCAGTACTGACTCAAAAGCCTTGAGGTATCCAGAAATACAGGTGACCCTTGAAGCCTCTGAATGTAAGCTGGGCAGTTGACCTTTAACTAGCTGGAAATAGAGACTGAAAGTGACTTTAGGAGCCTCAGGCCATGAACTTCCACAGGGTGCTTTTCGAAATTTTTGCTTGATGCATGTTTGGTAAAATGTCCAGTCCTGTGGTTTATGGCTCTCTATCAACCAGCTGTGTGCTGCCTTATTAGAGAAAAAAACGCACCCAACTGTAAGCAAAACCTCCCCAAACAAAACATTTGCTTCCCACCTGGAAGAATTTTAAGGATGTGAAGTGCATCAACATTCCCTTCCCTGTTTATAAAAACCGGGCTGGTTTTAAGTGACTTGCTAAACTATTGGAAGTGTTTCAAGTGATGCATTGGAATTTCCCCCCCCCCCTTTCCCTCTCTCCAGGGCGGCTGCTGGTGCTGGGAGGGGGGGCTGCAAGGTTGGGTTATTTCCTGAGGAGCAGTCAGTCATCTGCAGGCAGGAGAACATCCCAGCATGGGGCTGGCTGTTTATTTTCAAAGCCTTTGTACCTCAGGTTACTTGTAAGGCTGATACTCGGGGAGTTCTGCTGAAACCGGGCCGTATATATTCCTCGGTTTGCCTGTAATTTGCAGATGATGAAAACCAGACGGATGGCTCAGTGCTCGGTAAGGTAGTATAGGGATGGGAGCTTTGACATAAGAGCAGCTTTTACAGAAAACACCGAGTTAAGAAGATTCAGGCTCAAGCTAGATTGCTTCTTCCCTCCCCTCCCTTCCTCCCCCCCCTTTTGTCTATTTTTACTGCATCATTGGTATGTGTCCAAGGAAAGTCGGCCATATCATTCGGAAATGCAAGGGGATAAACTTTTGATCGGATCTCCTCAGGCTGAGAGACTCCGAAGTAAATGAGCTGAGGAAGAAAGAATTAAAAGGAGAGATTGCTTTAGGCGAACTTCCGTTTGTTGTCTGCTCTGCCAACACCAGTGTTAAATAACGAAGAAACCGCAGCAAGCCCTTTCCCACTGCCTTTCCGAGCAATGTAAGTGACCCTTCCAACACTCCTCTCGTAACCTTCCGTGTGCTTTTTCTGCTTTCGAGTATTTTGTGAGAGCAAAGGGGTTTTACAGCAATCGCTTTGTCTTTCTTTTTCTCCTCTAAGTCAGGGCGGCACTGGGGAAGCCGAGCAGTTTGACGTCCCCTTTCCCTGACATGCAAGCTCCATTTTAGCTGCCTGTCGAAACCTTGAAACCTCTGCAGCGTTTCTACAGAAATTCATTTGTAGCTGGCAAGAGACAAGAGCGAATGTTTTGCCGGAGCTGCGTGTGTCGGGCTTGCCTTAAGAGCCCGCGTTTCAAAGGGGATTGTGTGTGACGCTGTGTAAACAGGACAGGATGTGACAAGGGAAAAGAAATGCTTCCTGCTCTTTAATATTTAAAAGGAGTAACTGAAACAGAGCCAAGGAGCTTGCCTAGGAAAGGAATAGTGATGTTTATTCAAAGGCAAATAACGCCGAGGTGTCCTCATTAAGGAGAGTTTTGCTTTTCACAGTTTTTTTGAAGCTGGCAGTGGGCATGAATGTTGCTGTATTCTGTTGTGCTTGTGTGGAGTGTAACTTGAGCCATTACCTGGTACGTAGCTCTCTGTTGGTTACTTATGTTGGTTGACTTTCCCCCCTTTGGCTTGATTTTGTTACTTTCAAAATGCAGTCTAGGCAGACTGCCATGCAGGTTGGGAGGTTTAAGTAAAAACAAGGAATTAGAAAGATAACGTAGCATGTAGTGTACCAAGAATAAGATAAAAATTGCCCTGAATGCAAATACTCTTTAGGCCAAAATAATTCCATAAATGTTCACTTATATGTGGACAAATAAGAAAATATGTTTCTTATATAGGAATGCTGCATAAGAAAAGTTGGTTTCTGTTCCAGCCTTGGATTTTTTTATCTTTGAGGGCAATGGATTTATTACCTGGATAACAGTTCTGTGGCCACCTATTGTGATTTAATATCAGATTCTTTTTTTCTTAAAATTCCACATTGCTGCATGTGTAAGAACTGAAATTAAATTGACTAGCAATACTAATGAGACCTAGACAATATAAATATTTGAAACAAGCTTGGAAAGAGAAACTGTATGGCTTAAAAAGCATATTAAAAGTTTTGGCTTGTTAAAATCTGTATAAAATTGTTTATTTTAAAGCTAGTCCCATAATTTTTTGAAAGATGGACTCATGGTATCTAAAGCCTGGAGTGACTGTAGAGAGACGGTACCATGAAGCTATTTTACCTGGTTTTGTGACTGTATCATCCTGCTGGAAAAGAAAACCAACAGAAAAAGGAGTTTAGTCCCTCTTTCCAGAGAGGGTTTTTGGGGGGAATCGTTCTGTTGGCTGCTGGCAAAATGAAATAAAATTTCTGTGCTTTGGCCCTCGTCTGAACCTGCTTACCATACACCAAAGGCTTCCTTAAATTTTTTGGAAAGCATTTGCCAAACTTGAGTTGCAGAGAAACTCCCTGGTCTGATCTGGGCCTGCAGTGCCCACAGTTTGGCTATGAAGAACAGCTTGGGGGTTTCTTCATTGAGGGCTTCCTTTAGTCCTTGAGATTCATCCTTTTTCATGAGAAACAGCTTTGATACACCTTTAACAAACCCTGGATTTCTTCAGGGAGAAGCCTGTACAGAACTTTGTTGCTTCAAGGAGCACCACTAACACATGCTGCTTGAGGGTCAGAAGGAAACATGAAGTGGGTTTTCTAACAGAACAAATGCTAAGTTAAATTATTGTGTTTCTGGGAAAAGGGAAAAAATAGAAAATCTATATTTCAGCAAGCTGGGAAAAATCCTTTGGTTTCTTTGTGTAATGGATGGGGGAGCTGGATGTTAATCTTTCTATGAACTCCAGTGGCTGCCACATTGAAATCCACTATTGCAGATCCTATGCTTATCTTACACTTTCAACAAAAAATCAGATATGGTATTTCCAGAGACTGCAGGTTGTGATTGTCATTGCTGATGTTTGTGGATTATTTATAGGTGAATTTACTGGAAAGTCAGCAATTTAGTTGGATCACAGTTTGTAAGTAGCATAAAGTGAAATAAATGTCACTCTAATATACCATGTGGGGACAGCTAAGGATCTAGTAAATTGAGAAGTTTGCTGGCAACCAGGCAGCCTTCCCACTTACAAGCTGGACTTCAGGGCAATAACTAAAGCAAATACCATTCAAAGGGAAGAACTGAAATAACAACTGGAATATATTTCTTGAGGTCCTGAAGAGATAGTGTGGCAGGTAGATGTTGCTGGCTCCATCCATCTTATCACTCATTAGCTGCAGTAGGGTTAAAAGAGGCCTTGCTAAATTAAGGAGACTAATCATAGACATGTAAAAAAATGTTAGCAGCGTGTATTCTGGCACTTCTTACATTACATGGTGATCCTGTTAACACAAGCAACAAAATATATCCTGTGTAGCTGGGCTGCTACAGTAGTTTACAAAGAAAAGGCTGCCAGAATGGCCTGGTGTTTTACTGTTAGGTATTAAATCTAAATTAGAATAACTTTAAAAATATGTCCTGCCAGTAGGAAAAGATAAATGACTTTAAAATGTACTGTTATCATGTATACCCTAAGCATTTCCCTGGAAGAACTATGGACAACTCTGGTTTTTTATGGTCCGCACTTTTGCTCATGTGTAAAAGTATTGTTCATTCTCTCTCACTTTAAAACCTTCTGAATGTTGCCAGTTTTGGATGCATTTTAGGAGCAATTAATTAAGTGGATGGTGATATTCAGTCCTTATGCCAGGGTGGATGCCTGCTGTGAAAGATACATAAAGGTTGGAGTAGATGCACTTACTTTTGATCAGGTTTTAAATGCATGAGATGAAATTTCAGCAGTCTGCCTGCTCCTGATCCTCTATGAATTTTTTTGTGTTAGTGTTATTAGTATGCCTAAACATAGTATGATCAGTGTATTTCTGGGACTTTTTTTTATCAGACAAAGCCATTTACTCTGTACTACCATGAGCTTCTATTCTTGGTGATTTTTTTCTTTCAATTCTGGAAATGTAGAGTTGCATACTCTGGGAGAAACAGGACTTCCCGAAGAGCAGATGCCACCATGGTCAGTGATATCAGGTGTCTTCAAGGCCACCCTGGTTCTTCTGAGAACAGTTAGATGTTGTAAATACTGAGAATCAGGCTGCTTACAAATTCCTCTGGAAATAAAATGTCCCCCAGGAATGGAAACTCAAGACTGAGGAACAAGCCCTTTGCAGCACAGGTAAACTGTCCAAGAGGAAAAACTGGCATGTTGTGGCTACATTTGCACAGTATTTTTTCTTCCTTTTCTAGAAAGGAAATAGTATTAATGAAATACCCTCCTACAACTTTCTCTCCTCTAATCCCCATATTGGTGGAAGTACTAATGTAAAACCTTCAGGGATTAGCTCCCACCAGATAAGCTTCTGCAGGAGTTTTTTGTTGTTGTTATCTTGAAAGCAGATTTAATTTGATATTTAGTGCTCAAGTAATTGCCCAAAAATCAGATAGAGCCAAAGCCTAATTTCATAGCATCTGAGGTTTTTTTTTATCTTGAGTGTTACTCTGAGGAAATACTATGATATAGGTTAGTGTCTGGCTTTCCCAACATGCTTCAAACTAGCTGGACTTCCCATAAAAAGCAGGCTCTTCTCTTTACTTACTGCTTAATTCTCAGTCTGCTCTGTGTGGTCTGGGGAACAACTGATTTTTCTGCATCGTAGTCCAGAAGGTATTGCATAATAAAGAGATAAAATTGTTGCCCCATGAAGATTTAATCCTATTAATCAAATATGGAAGGATAATGTTTTTGCCTTGCATCTAAAAAAGCTGAAAATAAATTCTGATTGTGAAATACAAATTTGTTCAGAGATACTTCATTACTTTTTAAAGATAAATAATTTCCCTTTAGTTCACAAATGTAATCATTTACTTAAATTCTCTCAGCGGAGGTAAGAGCAATCCTTTATTACACAGAATACAGAAGACCTGATGTAACAGGGGACTGCTTTAGAACTACCCTACATGTTGTGTGTAAGCAAAGAACCTTCTCATCACTTAGCTTCCTCATTCTAATTCCTCATTCTAATTTCCATTCTGAAAAAAAAAATTAAAAAACAGGCTAGACTGGTATACGCAAAAATGTTTTTGTACAATAAGGTGAATTTACAAAAAATAAGTCAGTAGTTCCATTTCCTGTGCTTCCAAAGTCTAAAGGTTTTGTTTTTCTTATCAGAAGCTGACACATTGCACAGTCTTGAATACAAGCAAGCAGAAGAGCAGGCAGGTTTCTTCCCATATTTAACTTTTGAGAGAGATTTTTATCTGCTCTTGAATGCTCTCAATGAAAATCATTGTTTCTCTTCTTGGATGTGCTTTTGCAGGACTGCTCTGAAGGTCTTCACAGCTACTGAGGAAGGTGGACAACATCTAAACTTTTAAATTAGGAGAACCAGGCTAACAATCAAAGCCTGATTTCACCAAACTCGATGTCATTAATTTTAGAATAAAATCACTCTTAAAGAAGTATCACTAGAAGGTGGTTGTTTTGTTGGGTTGTTGTTGTTGTTTTGGGTTTTTTTGTTTTGTTTTGTTTTTTCTTTTTTAAGGATAAAGTGAATGTAAAAAGGTGGGAGGAAGTGAGTAGAAGTGCTAGGTTAGTATTGTACTCTCAATGAAAGGGCTCCCTTCTTGGGATGATGATGATTTATCTCCATTGTTGTGTGTCTTGTTATATGATTTTGAAGTGGGTGTATGCCTTAAAGGTGCTCTGGCCCTGAGAGGCATTTTTCATGCAACAGTGGTGTATTAGGGAAGCTGCCTGATGGATTTGTCTCACCTGACATCTCTAAATGGCAGGGCTCTGCAAAGTGATAAAACCAGCCTTATGGAGCCATTAGTGTCCATTAACATTGCCAAAAGGGAGTGGCTGCTGTTGCAGCTCCTGTGATGTCTACACTGAGTATTTTGAAGGTTTGTCTGCATCAAATCAAAAGTAAATCTAGTCTAGCCTTATAATTTGGATGATGGCTGACAGTGGATGTCTACAGAAGGGCATAAGAACAGATCAGAAATATCATGGTACTCTCCAGAATGCTCTTTCATATTTAATGATTTGTGCTTCCAGTTCTGCTTCTGGTAGAAGTGATGTCTTTCTATTTTAAAATATTTTCAATTTTTCTGCCATTAATTTTCCCTTCTCCCCTTGAATGCCTGTAAAATACTAACAACTGCAACATCCTGGGGCATTGGGTCTCACAGCTGAGGGGATGAAAGTGTATCCAGAACATTACTAGAAGGTTGAAAAAAAGGTTTCTCATCTGTAGCCAAGAAAAAGGAAGAGTAACAAGCAATAGCTACAAGTTGTGACTGAAAATAAATTGTGAATAAAATTTCACACCAGAGTACATCATGATCCACCTACCAAAAACCTACTGTTTGCTGTATCACCAGGCTTCCAAAAGCACTTAAATTATTTGGAATACATCTTAACAGAGTTAGAGAAGTTAAGTGCTTGAGACAGTGCAGAGTCTGATAGAATCATAGAATCATAGAATTGGCTGGGTTGGAAGAGACCTCAGAGATCATCGAGTCCAACCCTTTTACCACCGTTGCGGTTGCTAGACTGTGGCACTGAGTGCCACATGCAGTTTCTTTTTAAATAGCTCCAGGGACGGAGAATCCACTACTTCCCTGGGCAGCCCATTCCAATGCCGGATCACTCTCTCCGTAAAGACATTCTTTCTAATATCTAACCTAAATTTCCCCTGGCACAACTTAAGACCATGCCCTCTTGTCTTGTTGAAAGTCTGATATTCTGTATGTACCTGGTTTTCCTCCAGGATTTCTTAGTTACTTGTAACATCAGGGCCTAGAGCTGGTTACTTTACATACCCCTCTCATGGGCTTTACTGTTTTTTGCTTACTATTGTTTATTGTTTACTACAATCAACTGCACTTGTGAGACCCCACCTCCAGTACTGTGTCCAGTTCTGGTGTTCCCACCACAGGGAGAGAGATCTTTTGGAACAAGTTTAGAGGGGGGCCACAAAGATGATCGAGGGGCTGGAGCATCTCTGCTGTGGGGAAAGGGTGAGGGAGCTGGAGTTGCTCAACCAGAAGAGAAGATTCTGGGGGCACCTTATAGATAGACTCCTTCTGAAGTGTCAGGCAGTACTTATATCCACTCTTAGAGTTTGGAAAAGGATGCTAAAATCTGCTCCTTTTCTCTGACTACAAAAGATTCAAGTTATTTAGGCTACTATCTTGCACCTCTTTCTTTAAAAAAAATAGTCCTTTTCCAAATTAATGTCTGGCTATGAAAATTTATACTGTAGAAGGGTATTTCATGTCACAGATATGGTTAAATGGCAATAGTTGAATTGTATGAGATGCTAGGATATGGGCTGCCTGTGCTTGCACACAATCTGTGTTCTGTGTGGATGGTGCCTGTCACAGTAGAATTCTGGTACTTGGAAGAGGTTTCCAGGTGCTATCCCAATCCAAATGATAAAGGGGATGATTTAAGACAATATTGTTCACAGCTGTCCTGATGCTAGTGTTTTTTCCAGGTGCTTTTTAATTTAAAATACATCTGCGTTCATACGCTTACTGTTTTCTAAACTGTTTCCTAATTTGCTTTTCAGGTACTTAAAAATGTACCATTTTTCTGTAAAATGGTTGCATTTTCATATAGCAATGAATGTGCTTTGTATACCAGTTCAGCTTATGAGAGTCTTAAAATTGTGTCATGTGTGGTTCTAGTTTCTTCTTCTTTCATTAGCTGTTGCTTCATAACTTGTGATGCCCATTAAAGAGGGTGATCTTCATCCAGGAAGATATGGATGAGGGTCTTGTGAGAATGAAGCTTTGAAGATGTCTGACTGACATCAGTGCTGCATATTTGCTTATGAATAGCCTGCAAACACCTGTGTTGGAGCCTTGGGCATCCAGCCTAAACCAGCCATGTGTGATGAGAAAGAACCTGGGAAAGATGTCTAAGAGAAAGCTTAGGCGAGTTATTTTTGGTGATGGGGAATAAAGGTGGACAACTTCTAGTAGTGCTGTTCCTTTGCAGCTTGCATGAGGTACAAAACCTAGTACGTCAAGGAAAAACCTTAGGGAAAACCTGGGATGAGCCAGTGTAGCTGCTTGGTAGCAGGTCCCAAGAAAGGACTACTGGAAATCATCCTGCTTGGGAATATGGTGAGCTTTGCAGTCAGCTAACTGCATCTTAATGTGGCTGCAGTGGGACTGCTGTGGAAACACACAGTGGGAATCAAATCTTTTCTGCAGATAAGGCACAAGGTACAGGGAGCGCTTGGGCTCTGCTGTGGGAAGGCTTTAGCTTTTCCCCATAACAACAGTTCTTTAAATAGGAGCACTGGCATGCAATCAGCGAACGGGTGTCCTTGCTGAGGACTGGAAAGACGTGTTTACTGGGTGAAGTTTGGCCATTGGGTGTTTCCAAGTTCTGAACTGCTGGAGCTGAGTACTGGGAAGTCAAATGGAGTGAGTGACCCTGTGAGCGTGGAGGAGGACAGAGCCTGGCAGCCTGCACCCTCAGGTTCTGGGCACATCGAGTTTTCCATGGGAGCTCTGGGGTGGCTTTTTGTTACTCTTGTTCAGTCAGTTCAGGCTCCTGTGCTTACAACCATTGTGAAAACTCACAGATCTCCTTTTTGCCAAGGTTGCTCTGACATTGTTCCTGTTGCTGGTGCTGCCAGGCTACCTGCCCGATGCCAGCTATTTGTTTACCTACTCCCTGTGAAAGTTCAGGCTGTTGCATTTTTGCCAGCACAAAGAGCCCGCCTGAGAAAACCTCTGCACTTGCTACTTATCAGTTGAGCGAGGTTTTCTCTGAACCTTGAGACAATATTAAAAGCATCACTGTGTTTCTGAAAGACAGGTCAGTTCAGCAGGAGACTTCGCAAATGTAGAAGGTAGCACTGCAGCTGGGCTCTGGGCAAGAAAATGAGGTGGGTACTGTACAAAAGCTGAGGTAAATATGAAGATGCAGCAACTGATATTTTGCCTTTTAAACAATTTTGAGTACTGCAAAGTATGTGAGCCTGAATTCAGCCTGCTCAGAGGCTGGAGAGGGTCTTTTTCTACCCCCTTCTTCTTAGTCCCTCTCTCAAGATGTCTTTTTGGCAGAATGCTTACCTGCTCAAGCAACCTTTCTGTTGTGTGCTTTGCACTAAGACACAAATTCCTTCACTTTCTGCCTCCATTTGCTTCTTTAATGGTTACATTCCATCTGCTGTTTTTTTTTTTTTTTTTTTTTTCAGTTTATTTTCCATATGCTGCATCTGCTGGCAAGTAGGATTTTGAAGATTGAAAGAAAAGAATTCTAAATGTCTGGCAGTCCCTAAATTAATTTTGTAAAGAAGTTACGTAGCGTGTGGTGATTACTGGGTGCTGCCTTTTCCCTTGCTGATTTGAATGTAGTGCTGGGTCAACAAAATCCTACTGAAATAAATAGAAACAGAAGTGGGGGAACTTTACAGTGTGGTGGTCAACAGAGAATACTTGACTACGCTCCAGTACCTGATGTGTATCACCTCCTTAGGATGTGTATCCTAAGAGGAGCTGCAGATAAGATGGAGCAGAGATGCAGCACGGGCCAGATCCAGAGCAGTGTCTCAGCAATGAGTGGGGAGGATGGTCTCAGCAGTTCAGCCTTTAGTATCAAAAGCATTAAGCACTTCCTACTTGCTTTTGCTTTTCTTGCTCTTGCTCAGCAACTCTGAGAAAGATGTCTAAAGCATTTTTCAGTATACCTGATATCTAGCACTATGTAGAAAATTCTGGGCACATCTTTCCAAATAGATTCATGATTAATCTTCTGCTTTTCTTCTGTACTGCCTCTTATCTTGTGCCTGGAGGGGTCATATAGAGTCTCCATGGAGCACTTTTATTTCAAGTAGCATTTCAGAGCAGATGTTTGTGGAATCAGCAGCTATTTGATGTGCAGTTTTAATTATTTGTCAGTTCAGCTTGTTTTTGTTTGAGCCTGTGTATGTATAAAAGCTGAATAGAGATCTGTCAGCAAATAGGTCGCCCTAGAGAGTAAAAATGTACAGTTTTAAGGGTGACATTAACAGCACTAGGTAGGTAATCAGGGTAGGAGGATTTTCAGTATAGATGCTCTGACTTGCTCCTTTGGATGAAAAGCGTGCAATTTAAAATCCTTTTACTTAGGCCTGCACAACATCAAGCCCCTAAAATAATTACTTGGACCTACCTCATTGCAGATATTTTTTAAAAATAGCTCACCTGTGAATATGACATTTTATTAAACATGGAAAGGGCCCTAAATGACAGCACCAAGGCTGTCATTTAACCTCACCTGTGACAGTTTAATTCTGTCATTTCCCCTGACAGTCCCTTTTTTCTCCCAATGTCCTACCCCTTCACTCTGAAATCTTATTTGTGAGAGCATTGCCTGTCTGGTTGGGGATTTGTGGGTTTCCACTGCAAGCACTCAAATTGTCCTTGCACGTGCAGTAAGTCCAGTGTGCTTCGGGTGTGTTGGAATTTATTGTGCAAACCCTGACCCAAAATGAGGCAGTGAAAGCCTCAACTAAACAGCCTTAAAGCAGTTATCCCAGCTCAGCTGAGGGATGGCTGTGTGACCACACCAGCTCTAGCCTGTCAGGTCTTGTCCTTTGGTGTGTGCAAGTCCCCTCTGCATCCAAGGACAGGACAGCTGGGAGATGGGGTCAGTGGGGATGGGAGCAGGACTACTGGCACCACCAAAGGGTGGTGGAGAAGGGGCACTGCAGAGGCAAGCAGAAGTTGTGGGGATGGGGAGAGAGAAGAACAGGGGGTGCCACCCATAACCTCCTCTTCAAATTTGAAGTATAAAGCATTAGTGCATTGATGTCTTCAGAGGCCCACCCGTGTGTTTCAGTTGTTGACCCCATTATACACTTATGGTCTGAAGAAAGGAAGGAGGAAAAGCAACAAAGCATTGAACATGTAAATTGTTAAAGCAATTAAACATGTAAAAAACCAAAACAAGGCTTCCCTTTATAGCAGTGGCTTCTATTCCTGTTATTCCTGTGCCTTTAGCCATTGGAAGCTTTTAAAACAAACTTCATTCGTGACATCAGTGTCTAACAGTGGTACTGAAGGTGAGCCCACTGCTGTGCAGAAGAAATGCCAGAATTCAGAGCTTGTTTCTGACCACACTGCCCGGCCCTGCCACCTCACTGGCAAATATCCAAAAGGGGAAAGAGAAAGAATAACGCAGAGGGGATAAAACCAGCTTGTGTTTGTTGCTGCCTGACTTCCCACAGCAGTGCTGGAGGCAGGCAGGGAGTGCAGGCACATCAGCCAAGCTTGTGCTGGCTGAGCTGGGAAGCCAGGCTGCCCCAGACTGGCAGCAGTTGTGCTGCAGAAGCCTTGGCAAGCTAAACAAGGTGTATGCAGAAAGCAGAAAGAAATAGAATATGGTGGCAAAGGCATGAGTGCTGGAGGAGCTGAGAATGTCTTCAGCAGCCCAGCATTACATCCCCGTCAAACCTTTCAAGTTCTTTGCCTTCCAGGCTATGTCAAGCCATGTGTCAAGTCACAAGCTTTCAGGGAAAGGCATCTCCTCCACTGGATCACAAGATGGGGGAATGATTGTGGCTCCAGGCTGTGGCTGGTGGGGAGGAATCAGGTCCTAGCAGGGCTTTTTTGAGGGCAGACATCCCCTCTAGCTACAAGCCCACAGTGGAAGGAAGCTGTGGCTCTTCCAGCCCATGTGAGCTACAGCCTGGGCTATTGGAAGCTGCACTTGCTCTGTGGGAACTGCTGGGTCTGCATGGGTGTTGTGGGGAAAGGTAAAGGTGCCTTGTGAGGATGACTGAGGCCCCTTGATTCCTGGTGTGGGCATGGTCCCACAGTGACAGAGTTTATTTTTTGTTTCATCCCACTTGCTTTCCTGGTGCCAGAGTTAAATGAAGGACGTGGAGCTGGGTGATGGCTGTCACAGCCCATCTGGTCCTATATTTGTGTTCCCAAACTAGCCGTCATTCCCAGAATGTTGGCTTTGGATAATTCATTTCTGGGCTTTCCCACCTCTTATTTTCCAGTCAGTCTTATTTGCCATGACTGTGTTAGCTGGCCATTTTAGTTTGGGGTAATACAATAATTTTTTTCTTCTGCTGACCTGAAAACCTATTTTGCACAGCAGCCTGAATTGGACTACCCCCCCTTCAATCAACATATAGTAGGGGCTTCAATGCAGACCATTAATCTTAACCTAGAGTGTTTGGATAACTTATTTAATATTGGGGAAGGATATACCAGTATCTACCTATGATCTATAAATTAGCTGTGGTTTTTTTTTTGTAAATTACTATTTATGAGCTCCTTAAGAATATTAATTCAAGTTGTGCTCGGAACTGGGAAAATGATAAATTATTCAAAACTCATGATATTTACAGGGGATGATAACAGGGACTAGATCAGCCTTCCATGGCACTATAAAGATGGTATGTGCTATGTATTTTCTTCTCCATAACTTAGTTCACAAGTCAGCAGTGACACATAAAAGTCAGCAGCAATGATGAGGGGACCAAATTTCTAAGGCCAAATTTCTAAGGGCAATTTCTAGCCTGTTCTCTTTGTAATAAAAATAAACAAAACCAAGCACATAACAACAACCTCCACTCCCATCTCCCATGTCAAAAGACATACAATAAAAGTATTTGAAACAGGCTGGGAGTAACTGCTATGGGGGTAAAGTGCAAGACTTCACTGAACTACAAATCCATTTCCTCTTCACTAGGGGAAGAAAACCACATTCCCACATTCAACACATTAAGAGAACTAATCTCAAGGGAAATGTTATGACTTTTTCTTATTTTCCTTGCCACCATACCACTTTTTTTTTGTTGTTGTTGTTGTTGAAGAAGCAGGATTATTTGCAGAATGTCAGCAGGCAGCTTCTCAGAGTTAATTATAAGAGAGCTGCACTTTGAAGAAATCTCTCATTTGGAGGGGTAGATCCCTGTGAGATCCCTCCCTTGACTATGAGGTATGTTATGGGATCAGTTCTGATTTGAGAGTCTGAAGCCCTTAGTGGTGACTGTAAATGGAAATAGTAATATGAGTAATAATTTTTGTTCTGTTCTACTGAACTTGCATTTGATTCTTGACATGAGCAAGGAAAAGCAAGCAGGAAAGTGTTGACTGGGAGTCTGCCAGATTGGTTCTGGGGGTGCCACTCTTGAGTTTTCTCTCTTGAGTTTTGTCTTAACTGTGTCTGTGTTCCAGTGGCAGAAACAAAAGGCTTTGGATCTCCTTGTCGTGGGAATGAAATACGTTGCTTTTTGCAGTGGGGGTTTTCTAGGCAGTTTAAAAAGAAAACAAAGATGGCCCAGCCAAACAGAAAATAACACCCCTCCAAAAATGTGCCTGAAATATCTGGCCTTTTTTTAAACTGCAAATCCTGCTGTGCAGATGCTTCCTTCTTCTGACCTGCTGAATGTTGGCATGAAAATGGAACACACATTGTTCTCTCTCTTTGACAGTGTTCAGCACGTGTTGAGGGACTCAGAGGAGCAGTATTTTGGCATAAGCACCCAAAATCCTAACACACACTGTCTGATGTTTCATTTCAGGTTAAAAACTGGATTACAACATACTTTTTGCCCTGTGGGTATCACCCAGGGAAACCAGGCTGGATCTGCCTGATGTATTAAGGCCATCTGGCTAAATGATTGCTAAGTAGAAAGTGAATGATGGACGCAGAATCTGTATTTTTGACAGGAATTTATCTTACATTTCAATCATACTAAATGATCATTAAAGGAATCTATCTCATCAGTCCAAGAATGGAATAAATATTGCATTCAGGAAAATGTGCTTAAAGAGCTTAGAACATCTTAAACTTCCAAAATAACTATATCTGTCCTAATTAAATCAGGGTGGCACAGACAGTATTTAAACCCCACATTTTTTCTTCTTGATGCAAATGGACCTTTGTGTCCTTTTATTTGTAGGAAGCTTTGTTAGCCTCAGTTAGCTGAAATACTTGCATATGATTTGTTTTTTCAAAAGAAAAGATACACTGTATTTAGAGATGCAAATACTACCTTGTCTGCAAAAACCACCAGCTGTTCTACTGGAAGACAAAGCTAATTCTATGTTGCTTTACTTCAGTAGGGTCTCTGTATTCACAGGCATCTTATTAGCAACCTTCTCTGCTTAGCTGAAAAATACCAGATGCCAGATTTTTTTCCTTTGGTAATAGCCTAGAAAAATCTAAATTGATCTGTGATTAATTTTTTTTTTTAATAAGAGAATAGATTAACTACGAGAATACACCTTTGTGTTAATATTTGTACAAAAGTTGAAGAGACTGTTAGCTTTGAGTCTCGTGTTCCTTGAATCTGAATGCACTAATTGCTGCCTTAAATATTTTACCTAAGTCTGAGTCAGGTAAAATGTGCAGCTCTGTAGCAGGAGAAACTGCTGCTGGTTTGTGTGTCAGTAGCATAGATTTCTGAAGAGCTTCTTTGCTTCTGCTTTAAACATCTGGAGAGAGACAAAGAGCGTTTGTGTGCTCTTTCGTTGTTGCTGAAAGTTGGAGCAGGGAAGAATTGTGTTCCAAGAAATACTCTCGAGTCCTGGAAAAATCAGGACGGGCTCGTTTAGCATCGGGCTTTATCTCCTTCATTAACGAAAGTGCTTTCATTTCATCCGTGGCGACCGTCCTGGCAATGGACGTTACGTAGTATTTACTCTCCCCTTCAGAGTTAAATCCTTTTTTTCTGATTTCCGAGCAATATTTGCATATGTATTTCTTAGCTGCATTGACATGCCAGCTGCACAGTGGTAGCTGTCTCCGCCTGCTAATCCTGTAAAAACATTCTGGTGCCCAAAGCCTCGAAACAGCTGATTGCTGAGTAGGGAGGGAAAAAAAAAAAAAATAACCCAGCGAATCTCGGTGCAGCTCTCTGCTGCATCCCTATCCCACAATCCCTTGCACCATTTGCTGCAGTCTTTCTACCCAGGCTGAGTGAGAAAAAGATGTGCTAAATAAAGATTGATTGGTTTGAATCCTGAAGGGGTCTCCCCCTTGTAAATGACCCGAGGGGAAAGAAAAAAAAAAAAAAAAAATTCATGACGACTTCACTGGGCCTCCTCTTATTCTTCCATTTTTCTTTCCACCTGTCCTCTTCATGGAATGGAACGGCATTGCTCAGAGCACAAAATACATTGTGACCGTGCTGGTGTAGGGATTCTTAATCAGTTTTACGCGTGAGGCTTGAAATATCAACAGATGATGGTTTGCTCGCTTGGATTACTGTGGAACTGCAGCTCCGTCCCTGCAAGGATTTTATCCTCAGCACTGCACTGATTAAGCTATTTTTCTACAAAGATGGGTAGGTCTAAAATGCTCAAGTTTGCTGACTGCTATTCCTGGTGGCTGCTGCTGGGTTTCTTCTTCTGTTTTTGGCCCCTGGTTGTCCCATTATGCTTGTGCATGCTCTAAGAATGAAGAGGGTTGCTGTATTTTCAGCAAGGCACCGAGCTGATTGCAAGAGTGGGAGAGAAAGGATTGCAAATTCAGCTTATCGAGCCTTTTACACAAGAGGACTTTGTGGCAGCTATGATTATTAATTTGCTCAGGACGTTCTGTGTCAGCTAATTTTGGGGCAGCTTCTAGAAATGGCTTGAATCTGTTCTTTATTCCTGAAGACTGTGGACAGGCTATATATATGTTTTAAAGACTTTTAAACCCCAGCCCCCTCTCTGGTCCTTGAAGCAACATTATTGAGGTTCCCCACCCTTTCTTACGCCTCTCAAGGCCTGACTGATCCTTTGTAAACGTTGCCATTGGAAACCTTTTCATTCATAATACATGAATAGACCCTCTGGGTTGTGAATACCATTGATAAGGGGAGGATGAACAAGCTGCGAGCAATTTGTGCCCCTCAGGCTGTACTTTCAGGCTAGTTGCAGCTCTGGATGGGTGGAGTTCACTGATAGCAGTGTATCAGCATCAGAGGATTCTGCACTTTTAGGAACAAATCCTGGGAATTTAACAGTCAGTTATAAGTTTCCCAAATGTTGTGTTTTTTTTTTTTCTCTGTTAGTTATAGCCACAGAAAGTAATAGTGAATTTGGTAACTGTTGAGGAATTTCAGAGCTCGTTTGAAGGTACCTGTAGCAAGGCTGAACCATCGCTTCATTGATCTGAAACAACTCCTTTGGAACTGTTATTTGCTGTACCCTGACTTTTTTTTTCTTTTTCCCTTTTCTAATACTAGAGGAAATTCTATTCCTATGGGTGGGGCTGCACCCTGACTTTCGTTCCTAAAGGTTTGCATGTGTAGCAAGCAGCACATGGCTTTCCACTACCTTAGAGAGCCATTGTTATCTCCCCTTTGCTGTACAGCGAATTTTTGAATGAAAAGCAATAGGAAAAAGAACAATGTTACTTTTGGGATGGCTCAAAGGGATGACAAAGGGTTATACCTTTCACAACCCATTTCTGTGCTTGATTTAGCAAACCTTGAACGAGGCTTCCAGCGTGTGCTTCTTACAGATATAAATGGGTGGGGTTCTGTGTCTTGTGTGCTGCAGCGTTTCACAAACCTTAAGCTTTGCGTGTTTAAATTATGAAGTATGAATATACAGAGTAGTGATTCTTAGGCTTATTTTCAAATCTCATATTTCAGCTGCTTTTTATTAGGTTGTGAAACGGAATGAACCTCCAAAAAAGAGCTCTGGCAGTTTCTGAGCTCAGAAGATGCTACTACCAAAAGAATGTTTTTTCTTGTAGAAATAGTGTTACTTTGTGAAATCTCCTGCTGGTAATACACCTGAAACTTACCTTGCTGTTTTGTGGAATTGCTGGCTAGCATTGCAGTAAATCAGGGTAAAAGCTGTGTTTGGCCAGATGCAAAAGAATCATCTAAAATCTCCAGCTTTTCAGCAAATAGTCTTTGATTGTGCAGTTGCTTTCATTGAGGGGCAAAACTGTCCTTCATGTAGCTATGTCTCATCACATTCATCAGAATTGTATCAGAGGTGGAGTTGGCTTGGGGAGGCTGCAGAATCCTGGAAATTCTATACTCAAAAAGCTTTTTAAACTGAACCACTTGTGTAGTAAGTTGATGTACTTGGTAGTGGCCGAAGCCTGAAAGGTACTAATGAAAGTCTATTTTCAGGGTTATGATTTAAATCAGAGTTATGTAAATGCAGGGAATGGGTCACAGTCATGGGCTTCTGAATTCCAGACAAAACAGAAATACTGAAATCACTTGTTTCTGAATTGTTAGTTGTTTCTTTCATTAACAAAGCTTAAAGTGTGAATATTTGAAGATTAAAGTAGCTGACTCGAGCTTTGTGTTTGAAATGCTAAGGATCACCAGATTTTGCACTGAGACTGAGGGAATATAAAGGACTAAGATGAAGATCAGATGAAATCAATACAAAAATTTGCAGGCAGCAGATTTTTTTTGTGTAAACACTAAAAAATAGATAAGGGCTGAACTTGATGGCAGAAAGATGAAATTACAAAAAATACCTGGTTGTTAGAGAACTTTCCTCTCTTAAATTATAGAATCACAGAATCATAGAATGTTTTGGGTTGGAAGGGAATCTAAAGACCATCTTGTTCCCACCTCTCTGCATGGGCAGGGACACCTCCCACTAGACCAGGGTGCACAAAGCCCTATCCAGCCTGGACTTGAATACTTCAAGGGATGAGGCATTTACAAATGGCAGGCAGCATTCACTGGAGACCTATTCTTTCATATTTTCAGTACAATTTTATAATTATTTTTATTATTTCTCCTTAGTCTATAACAAAAATTTATACAGTTCATAAGCTATCAGTGTCCTTCTTATCAAAGAAGTCTTCCTGCTTCTGATCATCCTGCTTGTTTTGTTTGTGTCCCCACCCTAAATTTTGGGTAAGAAGAGTAGGAGGCAAATACAGCTGCATTAGGGTGAAATAAATTCTTTTGAATAAGTTCTTTTGAAACACATCACTGAAGTTCTGCATGTTATACTGCCAAATGCATGAATGCATTGGTGCATATTTAATTGCTGCTCCTCCTACTCTCTTTTGTGAAAACTAGGTATTTTTGTTCCACTTCTTGTAAAGCCATTTTTAACTCAAGCTTTTAAAAGGAACATGGGTTCCTAACTGATCTCTGAAGGTTTGTGTGTGATTTATTTAAATAGGTAAAATTAATTTGTGTTTATTTAGTATTCATATTTTATCTTAATATGGAGAAAAGTTCCTGAAGTCATGCATTTTTTGGGTCTTGAAAATGCAATTTTGTGAGTATTATAGCAATTTTTAACCATGCAGATTCCCGTTTCTTGGAAAAAAGGGAACAAAGAAAGGAAGCTGCTGTATTTTTCGTCGGATTACATGTCAATTACTGCTGCTCTTGGGTATTTTAGTTGTGAATAACTTTATGCTGCTATGACTTGGTGGCACAGAGGTGATTCCCCAGGAAACTGTTTTGAGGAAAGTCAGTACAGTGTGATCCAGAATCACTGTCATTATCCTAGAAATAGCCATTTGCTCCATGTAGTAAGTAAACCATACCTGCACAGCTAAATACACAGCTCAGGAAGAACAGCATGAGTTCAGCTCTGCCTGACTAGTGTGCCATGCATTCAGCACAGGAAAAAAAAAATCTGGTGTAATGCTGCCAATAAAATACTCCAGGTCATGCAGGTCAGTGTAGGATGGAGTGACCTCTGGATGAGCGCAGTCGGCACGAAGATGGAGGGCTTGTTATTTCTGTCTTGGGAAGCCTGAGCTGCCCTGAAGCCTAACATCAAATTGTCTGAGATGGATGACTAAAAACTAGGGTAGAAAATGTTTAGGGGGAAGTTACTACCTGCAGTGAAGGAGCCCCTGTTTCACTGTGGCTGTGGGGTGACTGGCAAGAAGTGCTGTGAGAGGGACTCTTTGATGGGCTCCCCAGGGAGCCAGCCTGGTAGAAATGCTGGTGGAGAGGAGGTCTTGCTGGGCCACCCAGCCAGGGCCTTTGCTTGTCAAGTTTTCTTGAACTATTTTAGCAAGCAGTTTACTTTTCTCTGAGGTTGCATCCTTCCTTTTCCTCCCACCTTCTCTTCCCACATATTCGTTCTAATGTCTATAATCTGGTTCTTCAGCTGAAAAGAAAACGACTTTTTTCTTTCTCTTTGCCTTCTTCCAGGACAGGAGGAGTTCCAAGCCTTCTGGCATTCCTTTAACCTGCAATTTTAATTCTGTCAATACACTGTTTTCTTACCCTTTTACTTCATGCTTCATATGCCAGGATTAAGAAGATTGTTAGTCCTAGAAACATGATTCTTACTACTCTTTCTGCCCAGAATGCCTTTTTTGTCTTACATTTAATCATTTGGATGTGCTTTTTTATCCTTCACACTACCTCTGCTGATGCTGAGCAGCTAGTAGTTGCTGCTTCTTTGCTGATTTCTTTTATTGTGAGAATTTTCATTTCACCTACCTTACCCCTCTTAGTGATGCAGAATTTCAGCACTCCCACCCTAGGGACTGGCGGGTTCTGGAGGTTCCTTTTGGGGGCTTCCTGAAGTCCAAACCTGCTGTGTTTTTGGCAACATCAGCAGTGATAAGGGGAAAAAACTGTTGGGTGAACCATTTTCTAACTCTGTGATGCAGCCATTTGGTTGTCTGGTGTAGTTCCAGTTTAAGCATTTTGCCAGTGATATTGTAGATATAGGAAATTCTGTGTTTGTTTGCACTGGCTGAACCCAGTAGTGCAAGAACATTTTTATTGTGGGATTTCTTTAAAACCAGGCAGCCCTGTAACTGTTTCAGTCCATAAGCAACATGCTTGTATAGAATGCATGTTCAGACAGAGGGGGTATGTGGGGTATTATAGACTTGGCTGACTGTGTCTTGGGCTCTCATCACTGATAATCTATTTTAGAAGTTTAATTCTTAATTATTTTGGTTTTACATGGCAATATGAATTCCTGCATAAGGATGAAACGTGAGCGAATTAGGCTTTTATTTTATTATTTGATGGAGTTGATGAGTCTTTTTTTTTTTCCTTCTCTTTTTCTTTTCCCCACTCCAGCAGTGTGCAGGCTAAACGGGAACAGGACCCATATGTCAGTGGTCTAGGATGGCCAGTGAAGGCTCCAACATCCCAAGCCCTGTGGTCCGTCAGATTGACAAGCAGTTTCTGATTTGCAGCATATGTCTGGACCGCTACAAGAACCCCAAAGTACTCCCCTGTCTGCACACTTTTTGTGAGAGGTAAGTCCTTTCCTCTTGCTTCTAACTAGGTATTTGTCTCTTACAACAGGCACAGAACTCTGCACCCTTTAGTGGACAGTCTTGTCATGCAAAGGCCCAATAAAGTCTGGAAAGATGCTAGAAATGTAGAAAAACACTGTAGAAAAACATTTGTTTCAGGCAAGAAGAGTAGACAGAAGCAAGTTATTTGCAGTAGTCTCACCCTGTATGCAAGAATAAATAAAAAGTAAATTAAATTAAGCTAATGAATACAGTTACAACGCTGTGAAAGATGATGGAAGTCAGAATTTGGATCTCAAATTAATAGCCTCAAATTTATACCGATCAGTCTATAATTAGAAACAATAAAAACCTTTCTTTGTTGATTTACCAAGTAGAGAAATAATTATCCCATCCTTCAATGTCCAAGGGTTGGACATGATACATACATTATTAATAAGCAGTGCTTAAGTGTCTTCATTATTCTGCAGCTTGGTTGACTGAAATGGAAAAACTCTGAAAAGAGATGTGATAAAACAGCAAACAGCCTTCTACTGCATTCAGCTGAATGAACTGAATATACCTAGTGGTACTTAAATGTTATGTTATCTATCAACTGGTGGAGAGAACACAGCATCTGCAGAAAAGTTATCTGAAGAATTGTTGCTTAGAGTTCTTTATCTGATGATGGGATGCAGCTCTGTGGATTATATAGTGAGTGCCATAAGAATTATAATAGGTTTTATTCTGTGTTAACATTTAGTTCAGGAGATTGCTGTGCATGTCTGCACAAGAAAAATGATGGATTTCAGAGTGTCTCAGATGAAATGCTCTTTTGTAGAAGAATAGGAAGTCCCACCTTTACTGAGGTTAGCAGTGAAACTCTCACTGAAGCTGGTGAAGTTAAGATTTTTACCACCATTTCTTAAGTTTCTTGACTTCATTTCACATGTAAATTCTAAGGTCAGCTTCTGATTTTCACTGTAATCCTCTTATGCTGATCAAGTTATGGAGAGAGGCTGGAAGAACTCTTCCAGTCTACTGCTGATGTAGAAAGCCAAAGCTCTCCTTTCACAGAGCCCTTACTGGGGGTGAAGACGGGAGCTACTAAGGGAGGATGAAGAAGGGTGCTATCAAACCCCACAGAAGTGGATAAGTGCTGTGTAGCAGTATGAGGTTATGCTTGCTTAGTTAGCAGCTCATGAGGAGTTGGGTGTAACACTGCTCCCCTTTTATGCTTCTGAAAAGCCTCACCCTGCAAAGCTTCCTGTGCTTATGGGGCTATGGTGAGTGACCAATTGCAGTTAGGTGTTGCATACCCAGCAGCTGTTAATTTGATTTTCCAAACCAGAAGTGGCACTAACAATTACCTGGACCAGTCTGCTTCATATTTTTGATCACAGAACCTTTCTGTCAGATTTACAGTCTCTGAAAAACAATTTTACTAAACCACCCCTTCCAACAAAGCAAACCCTCCAAAACTCCCTTTAACATAAACTGTGATAACCCAGACCATGCTTCTCTGTGTAGTAGAGATCTCTGTTGGTTCTGGCTACCTGCCAAATAACTTTCCTAATTGAAATAAATGCAAACATTTCTATTGGTTTCATTGGGACCAGGTTTTAGCTCTGAAACACTAAACCCACAAATAAAAGTTAATGAAGGAAATTCTATTGGAAAGACAGAGGGTCAGCCACCGGTTACTGAGTTAAAGTCAGAGGCTTGGATACTTGTTGCAGTAACTTTATGTCTGCCAAACTTTATCTGATAGTTTATCATTTTTACTGTCCTGTGAGTTGGATGTGGTAGATTCCAGGAAGCATGAATCCACTCCAGACAAATATCTCAAAGAAAGGCACATAACTCTTGTAATGATGTAGCTTACAGAACTCCTTTTCATGTGTCAGAGGATAAAAAGATTTAAAGGGGGAAAAAAAATCTCCAGAACCCCTTTATTTCTGAAACCTGGTGAAGTATCTTTCCTTGTATAAGTAGGATCAGCACTATTTCAGACCAGTTCTTAAAGTGAAGGGAGGTTTATTTCTCTTTGATGATACTTTGCCTCTCTCTTTCTCCTCTTCCACCTCCCTTCCCCATAGGTGCTTACAGAATTACATTCCAGCCCATAGCTTAACCCTTTCTTGCCCCGTGTGCCGCCAGACCTCCATTCTGCCAGAGAAAGGGGTTTCTGCACTCCAAAACAACTTCTTTATCACCAACCTGATGGATGTCCTGCAACGAACACCAGACAACAGCATTGAAGAGTCCTCCATCTTGGAGACTGTCACTGCTGTTGCTGCGGGCAAACCACTCTCCTGCCCCAATCATGATGGAAATGTAAGTTGAGATGGACTCCTGTGGTGTGTACAGTTACTGATATGTACTGACTGGTTGGGTTTCTCGTGGTTATTTGGTTCTAAAAGGATACTGAAGGAACTGGAATCACACTATTTCTTTGATTTTATAATATGTCAACAAAAGACAAGTGATTCTTAAAATTTCGCTTGAATGTTTTTTGTGGGGCGTATTAAAGTAGTCAGGGTATTATTTCATCTTACCAATCATCCTCTGTGATACTGTCCTTCAGCACATCTGGTCAAAACTGTTGTTCTGCAAGTGCTCAGCCTTGTGCTTTTGCCTCCTTGGGATGGGTTTCCATAGCTCTCTTACTTGTAGACTCAACTATTGCTGTGGGAATGTGTGAGCATCAGGGACCATATATGCTTAACTGACCTGCACCCTAAGGCAGTTTAAAAATCTATGTGAGTATGCTAATATAGAGCCAAGTAAAAGGGAGTCCTAGATCAGGATGCTTTGAGTCAGCACAGGCTAGAAACAGAGAGCTTCTCTTTATCCTGCAGTGTTTTGTGCATCTAATGTATCAGTCCTTAGAGACTGTTTTGTTTTCTTCCCCAACCTATTTTTTTTGCCCAGCATCCCCACACCCCTCCTCAAATCATACCAGTGTGTTCATTGGCAAGTGCCCCTAACTGAGGAAGTGTCCCCAGGTTACTACAAGAATAGCTGTGATTCTGCTTACCTCACCATTTTCAGTGTTAACCTCTGTGGCTTCATGGTAGCCATAGGAGCTCCCATTTCATAGCCAGGCTTATGCAAACAGGTAAGTAGACCACATTGCAAACCTGAGCAGCACTGTGTTGTAAAGTGAATGTACCAGTCTTTTAAGGTAGCTTTCTGGTAAAGTTTTATTTGATACTCAGTTTAGGTATGTCAGTTGCATAAGAATAATTCAGCTAACAGGTAGTGATTTCTTTGGAGAGAAAGCACTGAGTTCCTTCTCCTTCACTGGCCTGCTAGAATTAGGTGGACTTGTGGAATTGATTTGCTTGTACAGTCTGGTTGATGAATAACTGGTGTAACTTTTTTAACGTGTACTATATCTATCTGTGTGTGGTGGTTACTGATTAACACATTCCTAGGTTTTATTTGCATGTGATTGGTTCGCCTCAAAATGAATCATAGTTCTTTCCTGATATACCACTTGTTATAGGAGCCATTTGGTTGTGGAATGTAGAAAAAAATTCAAAATGAAGAAGGTATTATTTGTTTTGCCTTTTACATTATCAGCTGATGATACTTTTGTAGAGCTCAGAAAAAAATGGTTTGCCTACAGTTAAGTATACTTTGCCTTAGACCTCTCTGAGGACTCCTATCTAGGAAAAGGTGAGTTTGTTAGGCCTCTAAAACAAACTTACTTGGCTTGCCTTGAAACATAGTGTGCCTTTTAGGATGTTGAGTGTTGCATGATGGGAACCTCTTCCTACTTCAACAAGTATCTGGGAGGGTTGGGGACAGGCTGAGGATAACTCCAATGTGAAGCTTTGTGGTTATATAACTATGTGGTTATTCAAATGTGGTTTTAGATCAAGAAGACTTGTGATTTGTGATAGCCTTTTTCTTGAGATCTTGGAAGAAACTTCCCTTCTTCTTGAACTTGGAAGGGCTGGGATGAATGTGCATTTGGTTTGTGAAATCTAATTCAGAAGTACCTGTATCCTTGATAGTGCCAATTACAAAGTTTCTGTAAATTCAGTTAAATTACAGTTGTGAAAATATACATGGGTCTCTCATTAGATCATTGTGCTGAAATATGCTCATCTGGGTTAAGGTGGGAGTTTGTGGATAGGATTTCAGAACCAGTAGTTACTAATTCACCCTTCATGCTCTCATTGACTTCAGTGGAAATACAGCTGAAGTCAGTGTTGGATGCTATAATATACCCTACCCAAGGGCCACCATCAATTTGGGCATGAAGAGCTCAGGCAAATGTTGTTTGTTTGGTTTTTTTTCTGAGATGTTTTATAAAGCAAACTTTTTATCATGAAACACTTTCTGGGAGTGTCACAAAATGTGATGTTCATGTTGGCCACTGAAGGGAGAGATGAAAAGCCAGTAATACCTGTCTGTCTGTAGTACCTGATTAAGAAATACTAGACAAAATCCTAGGAAATCAGCTTGTCTAGGCACTTAGAGCCTGAATCATATTAATATTAGTTTTTCTTTCTCCTTCAGCTAAGGCACAATCCAAAGATTTTAGTAGGAAATGAAAGCTGCTTCACTCCAAACATTTTTAACTTGACTAAAGCAAGGGAAAATATTTTTGCTGAGACATAGACATTAGGTCTTTGTGGTCTGTTGGCTTTTACCATTTGAGCTTATGTGATTCTCTGGTGCTTGACTAAGAGGAAGAAATGTGCTTGAATTCAGGGGCTTTCAATACAGTCCCCCCAGAGCCTCTCCCCTCTGAGAAATGGTTGTGTTATGGTCTGGGCAAGAGGACTGTGGGAGGGGAGCTGGCTGAGAGGCAGCAGGTAGTGGGAAAAAACTCCTTTTCTAACTGGCAACCTGTCACAAGTGGCATTCCCTGGGGACTGATATTGGGCCCAAAGTTGGTTAATATTTTCATAAGTCATCTGGATGTTGGGACCAAGTGCACCCTGATGAAGTCTGCAGATGACACCAAGTTGAGTGGGGAAGAGGACACTCCAGAGGGAGAGTCTCCCCCTAGGAAGGTCTGGACAGGCTGGGAGAGTGGGCTAACAAGAACCTTATGAAGCTCAATGTGGACGAGTGCAAGGTCTTGCAACTGGGAAAACATAACCCAGGAGTGCAGCACAGACAGAGGTCCACCTGGCTGGAGTATGGAAAGAGAGCTGGGGATCCTGGTGGACAACAAGCTCAGTGTGAGTGAACAGTGTGCTGTGGTGATAAAAAAAAGCCAGCAGGATGCTGGGTTGCATCAACAAGGGCATCAACAGCAAAGACAAAGAAGTCTTTCATCCCAATCCATTCAGTGCTTGTCTGGCCACACCTGGAATACTGTGTTCAGTTCTGTTCACACTACATAAAAAAGATATGTACAGGCTGGAGAGGGTCCAGAGAAGGGCCACAAAGATGATCAGAGGACTAGGAAGGCTGCCATGCAAGGAAAGGCTGTGAGAACTGGGTTTGTTCAGCCTGGAGAAAAGAAGACTTAGAGGATTCCTTATTGATGTGTTGCTTTACTTAAATGCTGACTGCTGAGAAAATGGAGACTCCCTTTTACAGGGAGTCACAGAGAAAAGACAAGGGTTAATGGGTGCAAGTTACTCTTGGGGAGATCCCAGATGGATATCAGAAGAAAATTTTTCCCCATGAGAACTGTCAGATATTTGAATAATCTCCCCAAGGAAGTGGTGGATTCCCCAGCATGGATTCTATTAACACTCAAGCTGACAAGGTGCTGGTCCATTGCATCTAAACCATGTTCCTACCCAGAAAGGTTGGACCAGATGATCCTTGAGGTCCCTTCCAATATGGCATTCCATGATTCTATGAAAAAGACTTAGGAGTTCCCTAATTATATAATGCTCCTTTTAGTTGCTTCTGGTTGCAACTTTCTGAAGTCTTTGAAATTAATTTATATCCCAAATTCTGTTTAATTCATTACCTCTAGGCACTGTAAGACTGCATCACGTCTTAGTGCCTACCAATGTCACTGTCAGGCCTGAGAGGATCTACTACTGTGAGGCTGCTAAATTCATAGTTACTGGAATAGTATTAATAGGGGTTGTCACTGTTCAGAAGGTCTGCTTTTTTTTTTTTTTTTTTTTCCTTGCTGATATATTTGATCTTTCACAGTTTATTTGGAGCAACTTTTAAATTTTCTCTTACATGGTCTTGTATGAATGGCCAACAAATTACTAAACCCTCACCACATGTGGTTCCCATGTCTTGTGAACTGAGATAAGAGGGAACAATGGGAATAAGCTGGAAAGGAGCTTATGAGAAGAAAATCCCTATTAATGCGAATAGCCATATGCAAATGTTGGTTCTTACTTCTCCCTCCTAATTCTCAAAATGTCTTGGAGCAGCCAGTGACTTTGCACAGTGCTGTTACAAGTCCCTCTGCTCACCTGAAGCCAGCCAGTCCTACACAACTATTATGGTGTCAAGCAACATCCCCAGCAAAGCCTTCTTTGTGCCCCAAGTCTGAATGCTAGAAGCATTGACCAAGTCATGGAAGGTTGTGATGCTGTGTTCTGAATGTGAGAGCTGCCAGGGTCTTGCTTTGAAGCCTGTACTATGTGATTCCTTATGTACTTTATTAAGCCTAAAATTCTTTATGGTCAAAGACTTCTTAGCTGCAAAAGAAAGTCTCATGCCAAATTTGCATATATGTGCATTATAGTGACTAGTGTATGATTTTGGGCACAGCACTTTTCTATTTCTTTCTTTCATGAATATATTCAGAATTAGGGGTATTTATTGCATGTAAAGATATATTTTTGGTCCCCAGACAGTATCTTACTGGGTAAATAATAGGTCAAAACCATCTCCTCCTCTTTCAAGTGTAGATTGCCACTCTTACTGTAATCTCAGATGTGAGGTTTTGATGGCTTTAAGGGATTAGTAATGTCATATGGAGATTTTTCCATGCAGCACATTGGTTCGTTTAGGGTGCTTTTGTCTAGCAAATAAACATGGTGTTTGGTGAGCTCCAAGTTCATGTTCCATAGGTGGCCCTGTTAAGTTAAAGAGCCAAAGTTTGCACTTTCTTTGGCAGATCCTCTGAGGACAATAAGGACTGAGTTAGTGAGGAGACATGAATGCCCTGTTTTTTGAGTTGTTTCACAAAATGCTTCAGAGAGACACCAAAACTTACTATCACACAATATACACAATATAAAGATGTTTTTAGGGCCAGGCTTGAAATCCAGCCTTCTGTTTCTCAGGCTGCTGTTCTGATGTTTTCTGGTATAAGAAAAGGCCTTTCAACTAGCATTTTCATATGAAATGTATAAAAATAGTATTTCTTTTAGGCAATAAATTGTCAGTGTCTGAGAAAGGAGATGCTTTGTCTCAGATCTTGGACAGTGAGTTCAAGACCCTACAAGATCTGCTTTGACTAATGTTCCTGCTGCCTTTTTTGAATTAGTCCTGCACTTTTCCAGGTGATGGAGTTTTACTGCCAGTCCTGTGAGACAGCCATGTGCAGGGAGTGTACAGAGGGAGAACATGCAGAGCATCCCACTGTGCCACTCAAAGATGTGGTGGAGCAACACAAGGCTTCCCTCCAAGTCCAGTTGGATGCTGTCAACAAAAGGTATGGAGATTCCACTGATTATTTTCTGTTTTCACTTCTGTCACTGGCAAGCATTTCTTCAGTGGCAGAAAAGCTAAAAAACCCAAACAAAAAACCCACCCAGAAAAAAAACAAACTCCCCCAAAATGTGGGGTAGTTCTAGTTATATCTTCCTGAGTAGATGTACCTTTACATAAAGGACATAGAATGCATAGAATACATTTGCATAAAGGACAAAGAATCCAAGGTCTCCTTCTTGGAAATTCCTAAAGTTTAATGGGTGTCCACCAGGGAGGGCCCTGGTTTAGCTTTATTTTATCAAAACTACTATGTGGTTATAAAAGGAATGAACTTCTGTGAAATGACCGAGTTTAAAACCAGCCTGCTGATGAGATTGTTTCATCACAAGGTATCAGGGCAAGGGCCAATGTTTAATGACTTTTGCAACAGCAATCTTTGTAATTTAATCCTTCCCTCAGGCTTCCAGAGATCGACTCAGCACTTCATTTTATATCTGAAATCATACACCAATTAACCAACCAAAAGGCTAGCATTGTAGATGACATTCATTCCACTTTTGATGAGCTCCAGAAGACTTTAAATGTGCGAAAGAGCGTGCTGCTTATGGAACTGGAAGTGAATTATGGCCTTAAACACAAAGTAAGATGCATGTTTTGTTTCAATGAAAAGCTACTAATTTAATCAACCAGTTTTTACAGATGATGCAAGATGCCAGTTTGACAAATTCCATCTGAGATCCAGAGGAGAAATTTTGTTTTTCTGAAATCAAATGCTGCAGAGCTTTGCTTGTGGGTACCCAGCCTTGAAAACAGAACCCAGACCTGGATGGGTAGGTGGCTCTTTGCTCGTGGTGTGTGAGGATCCAAATTAACCAGGCATCTGCTTAAAGCCAACATGCTGATGTGTAGAGGACATCCATGATGATACAGGCCAACTATTTCTCCTGAAGAACTGAGCAAGGCTTACTCTCTTGATTTAAAGCAGTGTTTTCAAGTGCCTGGTAACATATTTCATGTTGCATGTCCCTGGGCTGGCACAAATTGGAGGTGCATCTCACTTTCTCTGGGGAATGCAGAGAGTAATAGATTCCAGAGCTATATTCACTCATTTACTTCCTACCTGGATGACTGAATGTTGCATTTCCTCCTCTCTTCTCCACCTTCCCCACCCCTTTTTGGATACTAAGCTTCAGAGGAAAATAAACCCAATTATGCCTTTTTACAAAGCTAAGTCTGTAGCTTTGTGGGTAAGGATTTTGTTGAGGATTTGCAAGTCTGAATCAGGCAAATTAAAGAATTTAGTCCTTGTCTTCCTGGTCATCCATTGTATGTTTTATATAAAAGAAAGGTCTCTTCCCTCAATGTAGCCTTTAAAAGAAAGACTGGAGTTATCAGGAGTGCCTGATAATATTCGCATCTTTGGGCATCCTCTGCAATCACTGAGCAGCTTGAGCATCTCCAGATGTCTGAAGCAGAGGAATGCTGCATTCCAGGATCTGGAACAGGCTTGAACATTAGGAAGGTACTGAACTGCTGGGGCTGTGAGAATGGAGGAATTTTAACATGTGCACAAGAAGTGTACTTTGAGGAACACAGGGACCCCAAAGCCCTTTGGACACATAATTTAGTCATCTCCAGGGCTAATTTGCAGATGAGGAGCTTTTGGCATAAAAAATTTGGACTTAGATCCCAGGTTCATCTTAGTGAATCCAAGATGTCACAAAAAATTATTTTCTTCCAAGCAAATATACTCAGGGTGTGTACAAAGTTCACACAAAGTAGAATATGATGTTAAATTGTCTTTTCGTTGTTTAAAGGGATCTAAACCAGTCAAAAACTATTTGAGATGTAAGAGAAAATTTTTACAATGCTGCACTAAAGCAGTAGAAGAGGCATCTCTCCTGTTTGTATATAAAAAGAGCAATTGCAATTGGATATTGCTTTTGAATGAAAAATAATTCAAACCCAAATATTCCATCATTCTGACCATGTATTTTGCAAAAATGAAAAAAAGACTGTTTTTTACTAAAAGAAACTTGGCAATTCAGTTTCTGTTGCAAATGGCCTGAAAGGGACCTCGTGTAAATACTCAAAACACATTTTAAATGTTAGTTATGGTAAAACTGAATATTTTCCATCTTTGTTGTGAAAGAAAACTATATTGGGAAAATAATGATTTTAAAACATAGCTGGAGACTGTCTTTCTTTTCAGTTTGTGGCTTGTTATCCCAAACATATGGGATTTTGTCATCCTGGGACTTAGCTATGCTATCTGTTTAACTCCTTATATCCTAGATTAAAGATGAGGCAGATTAGAAATGCCTGGTATTGTATCCTGAGGAGGGTTATAGATGCCTAGAAAAATTCAGAGTAGTCTTGAAATCTCTGCACTCTGTTTTGCCTGCAAAGGATTGTGTGTTGTTAACACTTTTCCTTGTCAGTAAGTCATCACCCTGGGTTTTCTTCAGTGAGTGAAAGGAGTTCACTTTGTAAAATTTTGGATAAAAATCCCCTTATAATGCAGTGTCATGATATGGTGTGTCTCAGCAAGGGAGTAGTATCTCACAACAATAAGTAGACCCAGGCTCTAGGTTTACTTGAAAATCAAATGAAATGTTTTGGAAACACTTACTTACAGCAGCTGTCAACAAAATACCTTATCTGATACTCAGTAATGTCTGTGTTCCATGTAGGGAAATCACACTCCATGTATAACTGGGTATTTTGGTTTGGGGATTTTGTCAGTGGAGAGTGTGGAGGGTAGCTGGAATGTATGGGCTTTTCTGACTGTCAATTTCTCTGCCATATTGTTATAATTCAGGGTTCCTGTTTCCAATTTATTGCAAAACTGGTTTGGAAAAAAAAGTTAGCCTTGTTCCCAGCCCACACCTAACAATTTTGAGGTCAATATGGTTTTAAAGATTTTAGATTGAGGGCCAGAACTGAAACTCTAATAAAAACTCTTTCTCAGTCTTAAATATAGAGTAATTAGCTGCTACCCACCAAAATTTCAGTCTGCTCAACCAAGCTCTTCTCAATATTCACAACCCATCCTGTCCAATTTGCTTGCCTGCCTGCTGAAGCTGGGGAAGCAACTTACCCACTTCTGCGGGGGAGACTTTTCCTTCCTTCACTTATTTAGATCAGGAATCACACTTGTCCTCAGGATAGGTGTACAGATCTTGAGATTGCCTTCTTGTCCATCTCCATGGTGAAGTAACCCAAGGTTTGCTTTGTCTCTGAAGAAATGGTGTCAAGAAGTTTGTTGCAGCCTTAATGGGCTTATGATCCCAAAATATCTCTATCTCTGTGCACAGAGCTCAGTTCCTGGTAACTCAGTAACTGTGACTGCTGAGAGTTAGGTGGAGCAGGGTTCAAGCTTCAACATTTTCTAACAAAACCAAAACACATGACAGGCAAGTGGGGCAATAATTCAGTTTAGTCTGATGGTGGATCTGTGGAGCCTTGAAGACCCAAAAGAGGGTACATTTTTTGTGTTGCATCATGATAGTCCAAGACCACGTAGCAATTAGTGCAGTGCTTTTTCTAGAAGGAACCTTCAAAATAGACTCTAAAATAAAGCACTATAAATTGGCTTTCTACAAAGGCCTTCAGCTATAAAGCATATTGCTGGGGTAGTTCTTGTAACATGGTGCTAATCTGGTGTTTGGTGCCACACGCAGGTCCTGCAGACACAGCTGGATACCTTACTTGAAGGGCAAGAAAGCATTAAAAGCTGCAGCAACTTCACAGCCCAAGCCCTCAACCACGGCACTGAGACTGAAGTTCTGCTGGTCAAGAAGCAGATGAGTGACAAGCTGAACGAGCTGGCTGAGAGGGACTTCCCCTTGCAGCCCCGTGAAAACGACCAGTTGGACTTCATAGTGGAAACAGAAGGCCTGAAGAAGTCCATCCACAACCTGGGAACTATTTTAACCACCAATGCTGTTGCCTCTGAAACCGTGGCCACCGGTGAGGGGCTGAGGCAGACGGTGATTGGGCAGCCCATGTCTGTTACCATCACCACCAAGGACAAGGACGGGGAGCTCTGCAAGTCGGGGAACGCGTACCTCACTGCCGAGCTCAGCACTCCCGATGGCAGCGTGGCGGATGGGGAGATACTGGACAACAAAAATGGCACTTACGAGTTTCTGTACACTGTCCAGAAGGAAGGGGACTTCACCTTGTCACTGAGGCTTTACGATCAACACATCAAGGGCAGCCCCTTCAAGCTTAAAGTGGTCAGATCAGCAGATGTGTCCCCCACCACCGAAGGGGTTAAGAGGCGCGTTAAGTCTCCCGGCAGCGGCCACGTGAAGCAGAAAGCTGTGAAGAGACCTGCAAGCATGTACAGCACTGGCAAAAGAAAAGAGAATCCCATCGAAGATGACTTGATCTTCAGAGTAGGTAGGTCACTTCTTCACTGCCTATTGACATAATTAAAAACCATTCAGATCTAGCAGTTTAATTATCTTAAGGTTAAAACTGGAAGTTTTAACTTCAGTTCAGTTTTAACTATCAGCAACCTTCAAGTACTGGTAGTACCTTCAGGCATCCTGACGTTTGTTAAGATGTAAATTTTAATAGCACATACTTGAGAAGTTCCATTTGCAGCAAATATTTAACTAGCATTTGGGTTGAGAAATGCATGCGTTTGATCAGGGATAGAATATTTTACCACTTCATCAGTAATCTACTAGGCATCATAAAATGAAAATAAGATTGATGCCTTCAGATTAGATGAAATGGAATTTATCTGAAGAAATTAATTTACCACCAATTTCAACTGGACTATACTATAATATAATGTACTGCTACTGCACAGCTGCTGCTGTGCTCAAATAGGACAAAACTTTTCTTAAAAAAACATTCATTGCAATCTACTATAGCACAAAATATAAGGATTTGCTGAAATTATATCCTATATTTAAACAGTTATTTGAACAGTTCAGTTTCAAAAAGCATAAGAACAAAATCCTTCTCCACTTACAAAATATATCACAAAACCACTCTAACATGGTAATTGACCTTAAAATATTAATAATACATTCGTTAATGTATAGAAAAGGAGAAAACAAATTAAAACTGAAAACTACAAAGGGAGAACTCATCTTGTAATTATATTACAATTAATTCCCTAAAAGAATGGTGAATTCCAACAAGCTCTAGAAAAGGGAGGAAAAATGGAGGGAGAGTGGCACTAGGACAATAAATACTAACTAAGTTTATATTAGTTCTTTCATAAGTTGAATGGCCAGGAGGCAAGAAGGAATGCAAGGTAACTCATTCTTTAAAACTATTGCCCTAAAAATTAATCTAAATAATTAACCTGGAACTATATATGCTGTGGTGATACATCGTTATTTCACTATGTCAGCATAGGACAAAATGACAGTTTCCTGTATTTGCTTTTTTTCCTCAATATCTGGATATGTTTGGTTCTTTATATAGTGTAATATTATCTCCAAACCTGTGTCCTTCTGCTTGGGAAAAATATAACATCTTGGTGTAATTTACTGTGATTTTCTTTCAGGTCTTTCATTGTACTCTGTTTTAAATCTATGTGATAATAATTCAGAATTTTGAAAGGCTGTACCCTGGGATACTGTATGTATATAATGTCTTCTTATAAATTAGAAAATACTTTTCACTTTACACAACTACAGAAAAAAAGCAACTTAATGAGTCAGGATTTCATCAGTATGTGTTACCAGGTTTGACAAGCAGTTGTCAAGGTTACTTTTCCCTTTGTAGCAGAGAATGGATTGTGTTTGATCCTGGAGGGATTTTTGGTGATTCTATTGACAATTCATCTGGACACCATTTGTCAGCTGGTTAACCCTGTCCATCTGATTTCTCATCTGTCAGAATTTCTAATAGGTTCCTTGCTTTGATAGAGAGTCCATGCAATAACATCATGGTTTTGTATCAGAAAATCCACTCAGCAGGTATGCTTTGCTTACTGAATGGGACAGTACATTGTAAGCTTTGGAGCAAGCCACTCAGAAGATGACCAGCCTTTCCCAGATGGCCAGTGCATTTCCTAGTTAGGGAAATGATCCCATAAATGTAACAGCTCCAAGGTTGTTTTTTTTTTCACAATGCTATCCAGCTTTACTGTCACTAAGGCTAAATTTTATAGTGACAGATGAGCCCAAAGTTAGAAATATGATGTAGAACAATTGATACTGAATCAAGCCAGCCCTCCTCAGCAGTAACCATGCTTCATCATCCAAAGCTGGTAGGTGACCTGTGTTGCATTAGTATCCAGGCATGGCCTTTCCTCTTCCAGGAGAGTATTCTTGTTGCACTGGCAGAGCTCTTGTTGGCAATCCCACGGGAACAGAAGTTCTTCATAGAATCATAGAATTGGCTGGGTTGGAAGGGACCTCAGAGATCATCGAGTCCAACCCTTTTATCACTGTTGCGGTTGCTAGACTATGGCACTGAGTGCCACATCCAGTCTCTTTTTAAATATCTCCAGGGATGGAGAATCCACTACTTCCCTGGGCAGCCCATTCCAATGCTTGATCACTCTCTCTGTAAAGAAATTCTTTCTAATATCTAACCTAAATTTCCCCTGGCACAACTTAAGACCATGCCCTCTTGTCTTGTTGAAAGTTGTCTGGCAAAAGAGACCAACCCCCACCTGGCTACACCCTCCTTTCAGGTAGTTGTAGACAGCGATGAGGTCTCCCCTGAGCCTCCTCTTCTCCAGGCTGAACAGCCCCAGCTCTCTCAGCCTCTTCTCATAGGGTCTGTGCTCGAGTCCCTTCACCAGCCTGGTTGCCCTCCTTTGGACCTGCTCCAGGACAAAGCTCCACTCTGCTTCAGAGTGGTCCGTGTCAGGGCCCTGCTGGAATAGGAAGGGACCTGTGGCTCTTCCCAAATGCAGTTTGATTGCTGGTGCTGGTACAAGTGGCAGTGGGTATGTATAAATGAAGAGTGAATAATTTTTGAGCCCTGTTTGAGATGGGTTAAAAAGAACAGTCTGACTTCTGTCCAGAAAGTGAACATATCTCTATTCTGCAATGTTTGTGACGTGTTGTAGGCTGTATAGAGAAGAGGCTGGATGGACAGATTCAGTCAGATGGGCAGATTTAGTTAGAAAGAGCCTGTGAGTGTAGCCAGGTAGGAGCAGGATGGGAAAGCCTGCAGAGGTACCCTGTGCCTGTGAGCAGCAGAGGATCTCTGTTATCCACTGTAGCTGAGACTGTCACTGAATGCTAGAGCCTCTTGTTCACAGATACCAAGCATTTATTTGTCTTGGTGTGGAAATTCTAGATCTAAATACTGAAAAAGAAAAAAGTCAAAAGTCCATAAATTATTTAAAAACTACCACCAATTTCAATATTCTTATTTAAAGCATTTGATATGCATTAAAGTGATTTCATCTTGTAATTTCTGTTTCTGTATTCCTTGCTTCTAGTAAGCCACTTTTGGCCTGACTACCAAATAATGTTCTGGGTCTGGTTCGGGCTTTGATGTTGTTTGAATTTTATTTTTTTTAACTGTTCTCTCCAACACACCATAAACTCTCAAAGTCTTAAGTGGTTTTTCAGAAAATGCAGTACCCATTCTTTCTGCTGTGATGCAATCATGACCACGTACTTTGTTTTGGAGTTCTGCCTCCTCCCCTTCTTCACTCCTCTACCTTCCAAAACAAGAAAAGGAAATAATTAGAACAAGAGCTACATGTCTCAGAGCTTTTGGATGATGAAATCTCTCAGGGGTATCCACGTTTGGGATGTACAGTTCCCTGTTTTATTGAAAAACTCAGCTGAGAGTGCTACATCATCCTGTTACATGTTCAGTTCTCAGCTGCTTCTTTCATGGAATGACCCTACATAGAGATGTCCCTCTGGGATTCTCTGGGCTTATGTATGCATCATCTGAAAGGTCTCTTAAGCCATTGCAGTTGTAATGTTCTCTCTTTTTGCATTCTTCCAAAATATGCTAAATTAATGGAGACAGGTAAAACTTCTGAGAGTGTCACAGAGATTGCCTTCATGGATTTAAGAGTTCATTTAGTTGCAGTTTCAGTTCACTTCAAAAAGTTAAGTTTTGGTAATGTAAAATAAAGTTTACCACTGTTTTCCAACACAACTGCATTTTGCTGTCTTGAACCCATTGTTGAATTCCTCTGATAGTGCTGGTCAAATCTGGATTTGATATCTGGGCAAGATAAATGTTATAATTGGGCTGCCAGAAGCTCAGGCAGCTGTGTTGGAGAACCATACTGTAATGTTCCAATGAGCATCCAAGTATATGGAGTATGCAGCTGTATATATACTGATACATGGGCTTTTATGCACAAGTAAATCAATCAGCTCCTAGCAGGGAATAGTTCTTGTGCTAGTATTAACAGAGATTGCATTAATGCAACATTAGTACAGTCAAGTGCTCTCAGTCATGGGTAATTGTGCATTTTATCTTTTGCCAATTCTGTGTTATTCATGGCTCTTAAAATGGCATGTGGTTCTGTTCAGATATTTTAAGGTCAGATTACTGACTGCACATTCATATATTCATGTAATTCATTATTTACAAGAACAGAGTATTTTATTTCTTGCTTCCTTCTCACAGTAATTTATATCCCCTACCTTTTAAATTTCTTTTTTTTGAGCAGGCATGACCTCTAAGAGTGCATCCACACAGTATTTATGTTGCAGGTACTTAGCTTATAAAAATTAAAACAGGACTGGTCTTCTAATACCCAGAAAATAATTGTTGTGCAATGGTTTTTGCTTCCTTTGCAAATGGTACAAGCATTGAAGTGAGAGGGAAGGCTCTTTTCTATTACCTTGCTTTTGTGTCTTATACCCATGCTGAGCAGAAGTAAATGGACATGAGAGATGTTCACAGCACCAGCCACTTCCACCTAACCTGGCTGATCTCTCCTGTCCTCCAAAGGAGGCTTAAGAGCCATCAGATAGCTACTCTGTCCAGGACACCACCTGGTGCTCTAGCTCTGCCATGCTGGGACATATACTTCAGGGTTTTTTTTTCTCTTTTGGCACTTTTCATGACTAGATTCTTTGACACAGTTTAGCAGTAGTGGTGCTATTTCCCACTTTAACTGCTTTTTCTCATTTATTTTTACTTGAGATTGGCATCAGCTACAGCCAGATGGAGAGCTGCTCTCTGCTAGAAAGTTCAATTTTCCTTTTCCTCAGATTGTGTTTAGTTGCCTGTTCAGTCATGCATTAGAGTATCTAAGTTTAGCTGGCACATCCAATGTGTGTAGTTCACTCTGATTTAAAAAAAAAAAAAAAAAAAGGTGCTTTTAACAGTTCCTTCTGTCAGCCTTATTACTAGGTGTGGGTGTCATCTTATGGTCTGTTATCAATGCTGAAAAAAATAGGAGCCATACTGTGAATTTACTCCACATAAAAACTCACTAACAAGGTCTGCGTAATAACAGCTTTAGTGAAATGTAAGAAGAGGCTTAGGGGGGAGCAAAGGGATTCTTGATCAAGTTCTTTCATTTTCTGTGAAGGCCTCTGAAACTCTGCATTAGATTGTCCTGTTGGAAAGGAACAGGGCTACCTACAGATATGTACTTTTTGAGCTTTTACAAAAAATACAAATGGTTTATATGGATATACATTTTCTTGAAAAAAGGTGTATGCAGTTAACCCCCATGTATGGGTAGTCCAGAGGAACCATCTCTCCCGTAGTAAGCAGCATGTCCTCCCTCTCATTCCCCCATCCTTTCTCTACTATTCCATCAAGGTCCTGTCATGGACACATTACAGCCTGGCTAAGGACATAGGAGAGGACAGGGATATGAGTGTGTAGTTGTTCCCTGCAGTGCCAAAGTATGAGATATGAAATACAGAGGCCCCTCTGACACACTTGAATCAGTTGTTCTTCATTCTCTATTCCAGAACTCTGGAACAAACCCATTAATAAGTAGTATGAAATAGCAAGATGTTTTCTATAGAGAATTTATATTTCTGTAGAAACAGGGAAGCCTAGAAATTATTTTTCCAGTTTATTACCTCAAATCCCATTAAGTCTTGGCATGAACTGTTTGAGGGATTTCTGACATGACATTGCTGGTAAAGTCCCCAGCATGAGTTTGATGTCCTGGCAACTGAAACTTGGTATTGGTTCGATTCATTCAGGTTTTGCTGCTGGATCAGCAGGGATTTGCTTCTGAGGGGCACCTGTACCTCAGCATTGTGTAAACTTACCTGTGCAGTTCTGCTGCACAACCAAGGAGGTGGTCTTGGACAAGCTTTTAGGGACAGATGCTGTGTAAAGCAAAGTAATGCACATCACCCCAAACTTCATTACTGACAGTGTGGGGGAGCATCTGCTGAAGTTCCTACTGAATCATTCATTCCTCTTGAAAGGTTACAAACACCATGTGCTTTAATCCAACAGACTGATTGGTTTTAAAACAGATTTGCATGGGAACTTTGATTGGAATAACTGACATTTGTTTTAAAATGAGCACATAGCTTTCAAACAAGCTGATTTGGTGCAGTTCTACTGCAGAGCCTTTTGTCTTTTAGTTATATCTATTAGAGGAGAGGCTACTGAGGAAAAAAGAACCAAGGTTTGGGAACAGGAAAACAACTCATTGATACCTGTCTATGCAGTATGTATGTAGACACATCCATGATGTTTATTTTTATCCTTTTTTCAGTACCAGGTCAAGAAGTATGTGAAGTGTTGTAGGCAGGAAAGAAATTGTATTCACACATGTTATAGATACTTGCAACCTCTAAAATGTCCCCATGAATTTATAGTCTTTCTGCAGGGTTTTTGTCCCCCCATTCCTTTCCTGCTGAGTGCAGTGACACGATTTTCCCCTGGGTTTTAGGAAGCTGGTAAATCTAGGTTAGCAAGCATGGAGGTTATTATTCTTATTAGTAAAACTTTGAAAGCAAAAAATGCCCTTTCTGTTTGTTACTAGGAGCATCAAAAACGTACATTGTACAATAGGTTTGCCCAGAGGCCCAACACTTACAAAGCAGATTCTTACTGCAGTTACGTGATGTAATTGTTAACATCTCCTGGGATGTTAATGGGCTTTTAGGGTATTTTTTTTCTGCCTTCTTTTTGGTGAGATTCAATCTGGCCTGTATTGTGGAAGAATAAAAGACTAGAATTATTAGGCATTTTATGTCTTCTAGGTTGTCCTGAGCTGAAAATGGATACACTTTTGATAAAGGCGTATCTTCAAAGCTGAATTAATTGGTTTGTGCAAGCAACGTTCAGTAATACCAGAAGGATTAGATAGGGCTAAGGCAAATCTGATTGTTTATTTAGAGAACTGGATACAAAGGTGGTATAAAAGGAGCTATTCCACAGGCCACAGATCTCTTTTCTTGTAAATCTCTTCAGCTTGCTCTTTTGAAAACTCCTGTCCTCTCCTTGGCACAGAAGTTGGAGCAAAACATTTGTCTTTCCTCTGTGCCCTGCAGTAGCTGAGAACAGGAGAGAGGTAAGGCTGGGCTAAGACAGGCATGAAAGATGCAGGCTTTCATCTCTGAACCAGAATGCTTGGGAACAAGGATCCCAGCCCCCTCTGTTTGCCTCCTAAGCCAAGGAGTGGTGGGTGACTGCACAGGACAGAGAGAAGACAAAGCATGGTGTGCCTGGAAACACTGAATGAGAGATGGGCTGAAGACTCCCTCTCAGGCAGGAATCTCTCCGTGCAGGAAAAGTCCTTTAGTATTGCAGAGTCAGTTTCAGGATCCTGCTTTTCCAGAGGCTGATGTACTTTACTACAAGGTTTCCTCTTATCATCTGAACTGCTGCCACTGCCTATGCTGGCATTCAGATCTTTGCTGGTATAGGGAATTATTCAAAGCAGAAAGTGCAAAGTTATCTGTTGTCCTCTTGAACAGAAGTTTGTAAATAAGCTGTGTTTCACTAACCTCAGCTTTCTTCTTCAGAGAGGTTTGTGCCACTGCAGAGGGGACTGTATAAATCCTGGGTGTGAATTAGGACCTAAGTGATGGGTTTAATAGCTGCAAAGTGCAGTACAAGACTTTGCATGGAGCTAAATTTCATCTGCATGCTGTGTTAGTAAATGACTATTTCTTAACCTTACTGTGAAATCTGAGTGTGGTATTCCTGGGTAATATCTTCTGGTTTGCCTTTGATGTATGTTTACAAGGTCCCACTGAAGAATGCTATGAGTAACTTTTTATATAGGTCTCTCTTATCTTGAAAAATTAAATTCCTTGACTTTCAAGAACATTTTTCCAAGAGTAAAGAGCATACATTCCATAATGTTTGCACTAGTTGGTTCCAGATGCTCTAGTTTATGCTCCTTCTTTTCCAACAAATGTTTTCCCTTTATTCGCAGTAGTACAAAGAATGTTTCTTCCTTTTCATCCATTGTCTTTGGCTAAAAGGCAAAAAAAAAAAAAAAAAAAGGAAACTTATCATTAGCATATGGTGGAAAAAAAATTACTGTATGCATCCCTCAGGCACTGTTTATTAAAGAACACTCAGAAATGGCACAAGTGTGGGTAAAGTAGTTGGTGTGTAACTCACTATTCCTGAATATGTAGTTTCCCCTTGCAGTACAAAAATCAAGGAGTATTTGCTTTGTTCAGAGGATGTAACCATATGGAGTTCAAGAAAACAAGCATTGAAACAAAGGGACATGGTGGCAGTGCCAAGTGCAGAGGCATTAAGTGTGACTTGTTAGCCAGTGCCAGGAAATACACAACCCACAGCAGAAATAAGGGCTGTTAAGAGCATACACCTCCCTAATGAAAGCTAATTACAAATTAGAGCTAATATTTAAGTCTTATATTGGGCATCCCAGTCAGAATAGTTTTAATCACTGAGCTCCAGGATATTTTGGACTGACTGAAATAAATTACAAGTTTTTCAGTTAAACCCATGTATTGAAATCCATTAATGTCTGATACGCAGCCAGTGAATGCTTGTAAAAATACTGCACCAGGAAAAACAGTGCTGTATCCAAGTCTTGGAAAGAACAGCATTACAGAGGCTTTTTTGTTTCAAAAGTCATTCATTCATTATGAATAGGCTTGGGGTCCACGATCATAATTGCAGTCTTGTCGAAAGACCCCTGAGTGTCCTTTACAAACAACACAGGCATTTGGATACTGTTTCTGTGTTCCAGGTGTAATTTGGACCAGCTGCTTTAGGGCTGACCTTTTACAGGCATCAGTTTGCTGTGTGACTCTCCTCAGAATGTATCAGAACAAACATTCTCAGTAGTCAGGCATCTAAACTTAATGAACCTGTGTGAAAATTTGGCATTTTACAGCTCCTTTTCTCCTTAAGCCACCGGGGAAAAGACTTACAGTTCCATGTAAATAATTTTTCCTGGGTAAAAATGAGACCTCTTTCTGTGTGTGGATACTGCTTTGTGAGAATAATCTCAGGTTTTCCCAGAAGAATCCAGTCTCCAGGTTTTGATCTTCCTTGGCCTACATTTTGCAATCATTCAAAACCAGTTGTTTACCTGTGTTTTCCTTCTAAGGGAATTTTTAAAGCCTGTGACTGAAAACTGTGTGTGAGTGAATAGGAAACTTCCCTGACTTGAAATGGCTCCATCCAAAGTGGTTATTGATGTGTTTTATCTCAACTTTCTGACTTCACTGAGGAGATTTATCTAATTGTACCAAAACCTTGTCATGTGTTCAGGTTCTTATCTTATCCTCTGTCTGTGTGTTTCTGCAGTATCGCCCCTTTCATTGCCTTGTCAGTTGAATAAAAATCCACATTTTTTTCAAAAAAAGTCATGACTTATGAGAAAACATTTTACTTGTTCTATCACTCAAGGGGCAAATTGTGAACACTTTGATTTGGGGAGGGCAAAGAGGTAAAGAGGTAATTATATTGATGGAAGCTTTGATGGCATACATGCCCAAGAGTGAAAACAATCCCTTCTTGTACTTAGAATTGGGGATCTGTTACTGAGATGGTTCTTTGAAGTGTAGACCTCTTCAAAATAGAAATCCATTGATCAAGGATGTAATAAATGCACATTTGGGCATTTAGGTCCTAACTATTTAATAGTCTAACCTGATTTCTTATGTGCTTTGTGTTCAATTTTAGGCACCAAAGGAAGAAACAAAGGGGAATTTACAAATCTTCAAGGTGTAGCTGCATCTACAAATGGAAAAATATTGATAGCAGACAGTAACAACCAGTGTGTGCAGGTAAGAGGCTATGTCACTTAGTTTTTTTCTTTTTCTCCCTGCCTCCATACCTCTGCCTTCTCTGTACTCCAGGAAAGACACATTTTGTACAATTGAAGTAGATACAGAAAACACAAAGGAAGCTTAACTTGTCTGTCATCCATTATTGTTCTTGACCCACAGCTATCTTTTTCAGATCTGCACTATATCTAGTATGTATATCAGCATTTATTTTCCTTCCTCATGATGTTTGGCAATGAATGAAGGAAACAAGCAGTGCGATAATCTGGAAAAGTGCCTTTTTGTACAAATCATTTTACATTGTGAATTTATCACTCCATGTTTCCAAATATAAATGTAGGGCTAGGTCCCACAAAAGTTATTTCTTAAGCAAATATAAATGCAAAAGCAAACATTCAGATGTCATTTTCAAGTGGCTTTTAGTCTACTTAATTGACTTTTCTATCTGATATCACGATTAAATCTCTTCTGTGGTAGCACCCCTGACACCCATGATTTCTTGGCTTCTGTAACCTGTGTGAAAATCAAGCTGTGTTTTTTATTTTGCTTGCTATGTATCTTTTTTACCATTAACAACTTGTCATCACTCTTAAGGCTGCCCATGTGGTAGCAATGAACAAGACATCACTGTGGGGCTTGTTCTTCAGTATGTAAAAACCATCAAGCCACATGCAGCAAGAACTTGTTTCCAAGCTTTTTCAAAGAGTCTAGTACTCATCAGCATGCTCACTCCTTATAATCTTTATAATTTGCAGCCACTTCAGAGGAACATCAGTGTCTAATTGCTGGCCTGGGGACTCAACAAGTCAACTGAATTTTGTCTTGCTAAAGCGTCTCTCAGGAAATGACCTACTACTTATGCCTGAGTCAAATAATCAAATCTTGAAATTATCTTTTAGCTTCTATTCCTGTATTTTCTACGGCATTATTGTTTGGCTGTGGCTGAAACACTCAGAACCTCAGTTTCCTCCTTTCTAATATGGGAGTCATACCACTTCCAAGGGACACTTCACCAGGGACATGATGAACCTTAATTTGCTAACATTTGTTAAGTACTTTGAGATCGCTGAAGAAACAGTGCAATCTAAGTGCAGAGAATGGCTTTATTTTTAATTAGGGTCCAGGTTGAAACCTTTTCTTAAATTAGGCATGTCACTTTCATATATAGACTGTGTGAAAGTGCTTCATGTTCCTTACTCTCTGCTTGACTACAGCGTTCGTGCGTGAATGGAAGCTCCAAGAAATAGGTGGTGCTACTCTGGAGGTTTAATTTTATACTCTGGAGGTTTGACTTTAATATGCATGTTTTCTGTTACAGATATTTTCCAATGATGGTCAGTTCAAAAGCCGTTTTGGCATACGAGGAAGGTCTCCTGGCCAGCTGCAGCGGCCAACAGGAGTAGCTGTGCATCCCAGTGGTGACATCATTATTGCAGATTATGATAACAAATGGGTTAGCATATTCTCAGCAGATGGAAAATTTAAGGTATGAGTTATCATGTGAATTCTCCTGAGCTTTCTCTGTCTTACAAAGGAATGCAAAGTAAGGGTTGTTTTGTTTTTTTTTTCCAAGGAACTACACAGTTTACTTGAGACTTAGTCCAAATTCCATTGTTTTGTTGTGGAAGCCCATGACACAGCCACGTTGTATAATTAATAGGAAGAGGTCACAGCTGTGATGCTAATGTTATACAAATAGAGATGATATGGTTTATTTCATAGTTCTGCATATTAGCTGCTTGGATACCATTCTGTAACTTATAGTTGAGGATATCTGATGTAATCAAGTCGAGTTGGACGAGCTCAACAACCTTTGTATCATTAGTATTCTGATTATACAGAAAGGTGTGTGCATATATGTACAGACACACAGGCAGACATAAAAAGTTATGAGGAGCACAGAAAGCTCTTCAGTGACACACGGAGGAGAAAAATAAGGTAGCAGGCTGATGATGACTTCCTATATTTCTTCCATAGATATCAGCGTATTAAGTGTATAATTCATACATGAATAAATGCAAGGAAGAACAACCCAGGATGTTGTTCCAGTGTTACGGTATAGACAAGAGTGGTGTAGCTGGGTGTTGTGCACTGAATAACTTAGATTTCAGAAATTAAAAATTCTGAGAAAAACACACCTCTTATTTTCATAGCAACTTTAATCCCTTTATAGGAGTAAAATAAGAAGACAGCTACTACACTACACTGATGTTTGCCAACCTGCAACTTTTATGTTGCTTGGGTTCAGGTGCATTTCCAGAGATAATTAAAGGTTACCTCCATTTGTTGCTGTTCTCTGAATGAACGTAAGAGATTCTGGTGATGCATGTTATAAACAGCCACCTGTAGCAGAGGTTAGCAGCACACACTGCTCAGTGAAATAAAGGACCTGCTGGGAAATCTTGACCATAGTTACTTAGTTTCACAATCCTACATTGGACAGAAATTGCCTGTTTGGCTTATTTTCTGGTAGCCTAATAACCAAAAAACTCAGGTCCTGAGCTGTTCTTGTATGTACCAAGAAATGTTCTTCTTTTCAGTAGTCTTTGCAAAGTGACAAATGCTATAGCAAACAGACAGTTGTACCTCCATAGTCCCCAGTAACCCCCAGCTGAGAACCAGACATGTGCATGCTTTTAAAAGTTTACAGATTCTGCATAGACTTGAAGCTAAAATAAAACAATACTGATATGCAATGCAAGTGTTAAAAAAATATAGACTACTTGTATTTGCAGAGAGTATGAGATTTTGCCAAGTAGTGTGAAAATATACAGCTACACGGGAAAGCCTTGGTTTTGGCCAAAGTCCTTGAATGAAACAAAGACACCAAAACAAAACCAAATTTAGGTAAGAATCCAAATACTCTGAGTAAGATAAGTGTGTTTTAAACAATTATTAACATCTGTAATGTGAACTGCCTTGATCTGGACACAGAGCACGGAGGGCTCATTTTCCTTCCTTCTCAAGATATGCCGTAAATCCAGCATTTTGGATGGTGCCACCTCTGGAGGGAAAAGCTATACACAACCAGAAGGGAGACAGGTATTGAAAAAGATGAATTATTAATATAATTCTTCTTATGTGCAGCCTAGCTTTGGTTTTAGTCATTGTTTTTGCTGGATTGCAAGAGCTATGTAAGGTTGACAATGTTTGCATGGCTAATACAAGTTAATGTATTGGACTTTATAATTCTAGGGACTAGACTGATTAAAGGAGAGATGCAGCAATAATGATATAAAGTACTATTTTTAGCTTGAATGCAACAGGCTGTATTTATGAGAGAAATATGCACAAATGTTTGTAGAAGCATTTGATCTTTGGAGGGCAGGTGTAGTCATATAGTTGCAACTCAGGACATGGATAGAACAGATCTAGGCTGTGGGAAGCTGGGCATAGCCTTGTAATTTCTTGTGTGCTGGCAATGCTAATTCTTACCAGGGCTTTGTCAGATTAAGTTAGTCAATGCTTGCTAAGATACACAGAGAGATAGGGAAAGGGATAATTGTGTTTCCCTTCAAATGATTGTGCTGTAAGTCATTGCATATGAGCTCTGGTGCAGGTGGTCTGTTTGTTGTTAACTCTGCATTGTCAGGGGGCTGTTCTGAACTTAATCTAACTCTTTTTGGGTTTTATCCCCTTATTTCTGTGTGTACTTAGACTTATTCCCCCTTAGGATCATTTTAATAGTCATGTGAGTCAGAAGGCAAATTTTCCCTGGAGCCAGGCCCAGGCATCTCTCAGATCAGAGCACTGGGCTGACTCACCCCAGCAACCTCCACTGCCAGGCAGAAAAGTGTCACCAGGCAGAAAAGTGTCACCAGGCAGAAAAGTGTCACCTTCCCCAGCTGCTGAGGGCAACAGCCACACAGATCCGTTTTCTCAAGGCCGTAAAACTTGTATAATGCAGAGATGGACAAACCCTAATCTAAAGTTACACCAGAGCACCAGTCTCCTAAAATAAACAGCTGTATTATCCTGTGAATGGTAAAGCCTTGGATGAGGTCTGAGGAGTTGGGCTTCTGTTTCTGGCTATGCTGTGGGTCTCACAGGTGACCCCATTATCTTCCATTTCATTTCCCAGTGCTTTATTTTCCTCACCTGGAAAAGGCAGATAACAGTGCTGCCTTCCTTTCCAAATTACTCTGAAGTTGTTTAAGAAGTTGCTGTTCTAGGAGACATGTTCCTTGGCTAAGGAGAGAAGAGATGGTGAAGCAGCAGTGGTGATGCTCCAGACCAGTGAAGGAACCAGGGACCAGAGTCAAGGGAATGATTCTTGGTCCTCAGAGAATTACTTTCTAGTCTTGAAGGGCTGTATCTAAGATAGCTTGTTATCAGCTAAGCTGCAAGTCAAGTTTAGATGAGTGGGAAAAGATGAAAGGAAACATATTATCTGTCAGACTTTTTTTTTTCCTTTCTTTTCTCAGTAGGAGAATTAGGAAGGGATCTGCTTGAAGCTGGATGCAGATTCGGATAGGAGTAGTTCTGTGGCATGTGCTTAAGTAGTCACTGTTGAAGTAAGTCACATGAATGATAAATCCATTTATTGTGTGACATTGCAATGTTTGATAAAGCTCTATCTCTGTATTAGGGAAGTTCTCAAACAGGAAAAGATGGTATGTTGAAAGCCTGTAAATTCATTCCTAACAATCATCCTATCTTTTCAGAGAGCAGCAAGACTGATAGAGTTAAAGCCCTAACACACTACTTCTACACTGGAAAAAATCTTTATAAATTTTCATATAGGCTAGCTGATTTTTTTTACCTCTAATAATATTCCACAGTAGAATATTTTCCACCTGGGCAACTTGACTTTATAAGCACATATTTGAAAACCAGTCTAAATTCATAAAAGCCTGAAAAATAGGGTACATAATGTCCTTGACTGAATTAAATTAAACATGTTATTTGTATTAAGGGTTGAGATGATTCATTATAGTTTATTAATGTCTAATGGCAGAAAAGTTTCAAAATGCTTGCATTCATATACTTAACAGGAATGACTGGGTTTCATGATGTTCCCTTCTGTTCTAAATAATCAAACCTATAATTCTAAGAAACCTTCTGAAAGAAAAATATACAGAGCATATGTTCAGCCAGACCCAGTAATGTGTCATCAGCATATTTTGATCTAAACTGGAAACAGAGCTTTTCAATAAAAAGCACTGCAGACTCTAGCTGGATGTAATTTATTGCTGCCTGCAAATTATATTTTAAATCCTGGCCCAAGAATAGTGATTATTATTATTATTCTTAACACTGTGTGCCCATTAATGTAGTATGTAAATGATTTTTTAAAATATGTATTTATGTGGGCAGGAAGGCACTTTACTCATGAGTCTGAGTAATTTTTCCATAGGAAACCTGAGAAGATGGTAAGGAGGTGGTGCAGTGCACAATCAGACAAACACATGGGCATCCCAGAGGAAAGAAGGGAATATGATTTAATCACCCCAAAGGAAAAAAATCAACTGATTTGCATTTGGTTTATGTTTTTGCTGCTTTGTTGTTATGCAAGCCTGAATAGTTTTTGTATACACCTTCCCCCTGGTGAACACAAAGTAATTTTTAAAAGTTTTCCCTGGGGATATTTTAGCATGATTTAATTAGGTGGGTTTTGCCTAAATATTTAGCAATTTATAGCAGCAGATGCACCTGAAGGTAAAGCAGACATTGTCATTGCATGTTGGGTAACCATAGTCCTGAAACTGTAAGGTTCACTTCCTAGGGTTTTATTTCTTTGAGAATGAAAGAGGTTGTGTAGTAATGCTGGTGACTTTGTACCAGCCTCAGAAAGCCTGAATGGCTTTATTTTTTTTATTTTTTATCTGCAACCCCACCCATTGGAATCGAGGGTGGAATAGGAGCACGGGGCTTACTGAGGGGGCTATTTGGCTCCTTCAGTACTGCCATGATAGGTTGCTTTGGAACTATGAAAAAATTGAGATAAATTGAGTTAGGTAGTGGATCTTTTCCATACCCTATATCTTGAGCCACCTTGATAGTCACAGACTGGCAGAGCTGCAGCTTTCTCACCTCTTACAGGATGGAGGAGAAAAGGGGAGAAAAGTCAGAAGCATTGCTTCTTCTAGGTGATGATCAGTCCTATCCCGCAAAAACAGTGAGGTGAAAAATGTTTCATAAAGAAGACAAATATCCTATTTTATATTAATTTACATTTCAATAGAAGCAGGAAATGAGGTCCTCCACCAGAGATACGGAACCAGAAAGGAAGCTGCTGAATTTCAACAACAAAACCCCCAAACAATTCAGTGATATTTTTATAATTTTTTTTAACTGAAAGGCCAAAGCTCAACTGATTTTATGTAGATTAAATCAGTTTCTAGAATCTCTTCCTGAAAAAAGAGCAGAATGATGAAAAATTTGAAATAGGTTGTGAGGTGACCCTAGAATGTTATTTGATGTATTCTGACATCTCTCTAGCCTTTCCAAATAATACACTGTGTGTGAGCTCCGCCTCATCTCCACTGAAGGTTTTTCCATCACTACAATATGGAATATTGTATACAATTCCTCTCCTGTTGTTGATTATGCTGGCAGATGTTTCTAGTAGTCGTGAAACCTATTTTAAATGATGGCAATAATTTTATTTCCCTAGGACAGGAGCAAGCTTTGATTCATTTAGTGTTTCAAAGATCACTTTATTTGCTGTTGGGCAGCACTGTCCTACCTCCTTCACAGCTTTCAGCTGACACTTCATGTGTCTAAGTAGCAAGTGAAGCAATCTCACCTGGATCTGGTGGAAGATAACAAAGTTAGCCTGAGCTTTAGCTCTGCTTGGATTCTTTACAGGAGCACTCAGAAACTGCACGGGGTCTCATTCACCCAGGTAACACAACAGCTTAAATCCCACCCAGATCTGAAGCTCTAAGAGTGAGCTCTGCTTGCTTTGGTGGAGCAGGCAGTGGTCCAAGAATGTTTCTTCAACCAGGTGATTGTTGGACTCAGGAATAGTATCCAAGAGGAGTCAAAAGTCCTGTATACCTATCTCTGTCCTGCTCATACACTGGTGCTGGCTATACAGCCATTTCTGACAGATGCTGTGGTTTATCAAGACACACAAATCTGATGATTATGCTTCTTATGAGTTGTATATTTAGAGCTGGTTGCTGAAGTGGCAGGTTTTCTCCTCTAGAACGGACATGCAGAGAGCAACCTTTAAGTTCATCTGAAATAAAATGAAGTACACAATAAGAGCTGATAAAACCAATTACCTTCTTCTGGGAAACTTGATGACAAAAACGTCTCTCTATCTCACTACATGTTGTAATAAATAAAATAATAACATAATTCAAACTGTACTCATTTCTATCAAGTCAACCTATTTCCCTGTTTTGTCTTTTCCCTTTTAGGCCAAAATTGGATCTGGAAAGCTCATGGGCCCCAAAGGTGTTTCTGTGGATCGTAATGGACACATCATTGTAGTGGACAATAAAGCATGCTGTGTCTTCATCTTCCAGCCAAATGGGAAAATAGTCACCAGGTTTGGTAGCCGAGGAAATGGGGACAAGCAGTTTGCAGGTACACTTGATGGTAATATGTAAATCCCCTTTTCTTGCCTCTTCTGCTCACATTTGCATGATGTTTGAGCATGTGGAAGACGCTCTATCCCATTCATTTTCCTGTGGGGTAAAAGTTCTGCTAAACATAACAGCTCCTATTCACCATTTGTTTAATTGGTCAGGAAGACTGCAACATATGTTCTGCAAATGTAGCTGTGACAAGATGGGTTTATCTACCTCCCTGCCCAGAAGCATATCAGATCAGTGGCACAAGGAAGACTGATCTCAGCTAGCATTTTATAAATGCTTCATAATGCCCACACTCAGCTGTTTGTGATCATCACCTCAAACACCATTCTTTCTGTTTCCAGATCAGATAGACATTAACCGATGCCCTAAGTGGTATCTTTCAATTAGAAGATGAGTGCAATAGGATAGTGTTAAGGTTGAAATGGCACAGTTATGCATCAGGTTACCTGATAATAATTCCCCAGTTTGGGGAAATTACAAATTACATTTAACTGACTGCTTGAGCATGCAGTTAAGTTTTTTTTTAAAAAAACAACATATTTTGAGTGAATAGCTGTTCTCTCAGAATTTGAAAGATGCAAATTACATATGCAGGTCATTTTACAGGTGATGAGTCACTTTAAATAAGTGGCTATAGATTGGTCTGATTGGGTCACAGTATGAGAGAAATAGCATTAATGGTATAACTTTTATCTTACTTGAGATCTCATGCAATGTCTATGGCACAAATATAAAATTTGTGAGATCTTTGGCTCAAACACAGAGCCAGAATTTTCAGGTTATGTCCAGTTTCTGTTGTTGTAAAATTAGTAAGAAAGCCTCCTGAAAATGTGTGCAAATACCCTCTAACAGTGCCTTTGAGAAATGTATTGCCTGATAATAATTTGAGAAATATTATTAATGGCAGGTTACACAAAGCAGGATTGTCACTACTTGAATGCTTTCAGTGTAAAGGTTTCCAACCTTTTTACACTTTACACTGAGATACTGTGAAAATGAAAACAGTTCTGATCTGTTTATTAGCTCAAAATGGCACCAAGTATTTTGATTCAGGTACTTGCTTGTTTTCAAGCTAACATCTTTTTTTTCAAGTTTGTGCACATAGTTCAATACACAAAGCAGAAAATGCATTTTTCTCCATGACAGTGTTCTTCCATGTAACATCTGTATTTATCCTAAAACTTGTTTGCACAAAAGCTTATAAGAAGTGAGCACACAAAGCACAGAAGTTTTCAATTAAATCTTTCCATGAACATTTTTGAGAACTATTTTCAGTGTATACACAACTCTCTGCCTAAGCACCACATGCTTTTTCGTGTTAATAAGTACATAAATATCTACATAGACAGCTTATTGATAACACTAGCTAACAAGTGGCTAAAAAAGAAATTTTATGTGCTTACAAAAAGAAATGCTGAGCTTTTTAAAACATGAAATTAAATTACTCTTAATTTGAAATTGTATTCCCAAATTGATTATTATTGCTCATAAGCCAAATACAATATTCTGGCAGAGTAATTTTAAATTTCTTTTTAATTTAAGCATATTTTTTATTTAATGGTATTAACTTTTTTTCTTCCTTTGCATTGCAGGTCCTCATTTTGCAGCTGTAAACAGCAACAATGAAATTATCATTACAGATTTTCATAACCATTCTGTCAAGGTACTGTCAATTATTCGCAGCTTGGAAAGCTTTTTATTTTATCATGGAACTTTCTTGGGAAAAATAAAGTCTTATTAAAAGCAAAGAGCTCACCCTTTGTATGTGTGAGGTCTCATGTAGGGGCTGCACAGAGACCTATGCATGTAGTGCATAGCTTAATGGAGATTTAATCTCTTGCCTTTGATGCCATGATAATGTTCTTTAATCCAGTTGCTTAAATACAAGTTTTATCTGAGATAAATAATATCAGCTGCGTACTTTTTACTATCTCTCTGCCAAACTAGTTACTTACCCTATGTTCTTTCCTATTTTAACTAAATCTGGGTAATTTCTTTTTAATTTTTAGTAAAAGCTTCCCACAGTTCTAGTTAAATTAAATTAAAACAAGGCAAAGATACCTGGCAATCTTAAGTTCCATACCTCTGAGCTTTAAGATTATTGATTTAAGATTTACAACCCTGTACTCTTAACAACTGTGTAAAACAGACCATGGGGTCTGTGCCTGGGGCAGAATTGGCCACGAGTCCTTCCACACCTGGGAAGCCCTGACTCGGGGCCTCTGTTGAGCATCATGGTAAGATAGGGTGGTGTTTGTTTGTCCCAAAACAAGGATACACAAGAAATGTGTATGAAGGAGCTACAGGCCATTTCAGAAGTTACTCACCTCTGCCTGCTTGTTTTCAGACCATGGCATTCCCTTTCAGTCACTTCCCATGCTCATTTTCCTTCCCTCAACACACACAGCAGGAGCAGCAGGACATGGGCAGCAGAACACTGCCCTGCCTGGGTTCTCAGAACATCTGAGTCCCAAGCACCTGGTATTTCACCTAATGGCTGCCAGCTCTGATGGAACAGAAAGATGAGCCTTGAGTCCAGTTCTTCTGTGTTCATAACTGGTGAATTCACACTCACCATTCACACTCACCTGGAATAGGAAATCACTGAGCATAGATACCCTTACGTCCTGAGCAGGGCTGAATGATGGATCATCTAGCTTTTGACCTTGCTCTTTTATCCCTTTGGAATTAGAGAGGAAGGAGGAACTTGTTGTTTGTATTACAACAAAGAAACCAAGACTTCTGCAGGAATTCTGCTGCACACTGCTTAGGTGACTCCATAGATTACCCCTCCACCAGCAGGGATTGCTGTGGTAACAAGAATGCCTGGAGAGAGTTAACACAAGGGCAAGCTGACCTGAAAAAAAAAGCAAGCAAAGAGGTGTAAGATGTAAGAGATGTAAGAAGTGTGGCATCTTAGCAAATTTATAATTACTGTGGTCCTACTGGGAACACAGCGTTCCCCTCTGTCTCTGGTGTGACTCAAAGGGATGACAATGTTACTTATTGTAATTTGATTCCAACAGGAAAAGATTCTTACATGTGTAGTGTTCCCTAAAACAGTACAGATAATTGTAGACACTCTGTAATTTATTATCTGGGTGCTGCTGTTAGATGGTGGGCAAAGGAGGAGAGAGTACATTTCTTTGTAAAAAATTCATAAAACTATAAAGAAATAATTTTCACTCCTATGGGTCCCAAACCCTTTTCCTGCCACAAGTGGTTTAAATTAAACATCCTCACTCACTAACATTATCCTCCCTCCCCCATTAACCTTCAAGTGCTTCCCTTCTTCCAGGCATCGTACATCTTTTATGGAAAATCCAACTCAATGTAGGCTTCTCTCTCGTTTCATCACACACACCATCCCTATTTTAACTCCAGAGAAAGTGATACATCTTGGCCTGTTCTTTATTAGTTGACTTTTTACTTTTTTCTTTCTTTCTTTCTTTAACCATCTGAGGCACCAGCCTGGTAGTTCATTAATTTCATCCCGCAAATGCTTTTTCTCTGTTCACTGCAGGTGTTCAAGAACAGGATGATTTCCTCACATCTTCCACCATCCTAGCACTTCAGTGTGCACTTGTTAGGTCTCTACATTTTCTTGTGCAGCCCACAGCCAGTCTCTAACTCTGTGGAACCTTGTGGCACATCTGGGCCTGGGTCCAAGATGGACCAAAGAGATGGCTATGGTACTATGGAAATGACAGGTCTTGTATCTCACTTGGTCCCATTGGTGTATCCAGGTCACTGACAGAATAGTCATTGATCAGTTCCATCTTTCTGCTGTCTAAACCTGTCCATCATAGTGAATTCAGATGCTGAACTGTCTATATGGAGAGCAGCACGTCATGATTCTCAAAGTGTGCTAGATTATGAAAGGCAGAGAAGAGTTGTGTTTCTGTAGGACTGACTCCCAGTGCTGTATCTGCACTCAGCTTGTCCTAATTCCAGATGCATGAGCTGCAGAGGGGTTCCTGTGTCTGAGCTGAATCACATCTCAAGTGAGAAAGGAAATACTCAATGATGTAATGGAACTGGAGGGACATTTTCTCTCCCTTTTCTACCTGTGTGTGTGTTCCTGGGAATTCTTCAATTCCCAGTTTTGTTAACAGGTGAACTGGTAGATGACTAATACTTGATACAATAACATATTCAGGCTTTTGTTTTAACCCATACAGGTATTTAACCAGGAGGGAGAATTCTTACTGAAGTTTGGATCAAATGGAGAAGGAAATGGACAATTTAATGCACCAACTGGAGTAGCTGTAGATTCTAATGGAAATATTATCGTAGCAGATTGGGGAAACAGCCGAATACAGGTAGAGATTTCTGTATTTCAAAGGTGCTTGGTTAGGAAAACTGATCACTTGATAACTCTGGCCACTGAAGTCTTCAGACTTCCCAAGAAACATGGTTGTGGAAAGATGTGGTTTCTAACTCAGCCTTTCATTTGCCTCATTGCTGCTCTGTCCATTTTACGAGTGGTGGTAAACTTTCCACATGATGGAGTTTCCAGTGTGACTGCTAGAAACTCTGATGGTTACTGTGACCATGGCTCTTGTCTCTAAGTAGTTTCCCAAAAGCTATTTGATGACTTAAGAGACTTACAAGCATTCCTAAGATGACAGTAATTTATAATCACCATAACAGCAGACTGGAGACATGGTAGAAAATACGAAAAAGCCAATGATCTGTGCAGACCTTGAGGCAATTGGAGCAGATTTTTATTATCTTTTTTAAGTGTTGAGAAAATATTCTGCTTTTATGTTATGAGAGGTGCACTCTTTATTTTTAAAGTGCTAATCACAGTCATCTTATTTGCCAAAGAATATCTAATAAATACCTAATTGTGTTTCCACTGAATATAAAAATGGGGGAGCTGCTTATGAGTTGTTCTCAGAAATACTGTCAACAGGGACAACAAATTCCTGATTTTCTCTGTGTGGAAACCTAAGAGTCATGCTAACCACAACAGCAGTATTTGTTAGGAAAACAAGGTGTTGGTTCAGTTCCTGACTGAGTTTGATTTATTGTAGCTGGCTATTTTTAGAAGGAACAGCCGAAGTGCTCTTATTATTATTTCATTGCATGTTTAATTCTTGACAAAGATCCTCGCAGCTTTTATTAGTTCTTTTTAATTAGAAAATATGTTTCCATATGAGCTTGTTTGTTATGAGAACAGATCAGGTTCTGCCCTCGTTTATACTAATGGATGTCAACCTTTTCGGAAATGAGAAGTATAATGATATAATTGAGAGCAGACTGATGTCTACTATTTTTCATTTTAATTCATAACATTTATTCTGTGCTTTCTCACTCTCAAAGGTTTTTGATGGAAGTGGATCATTTCTGTCCTACATTAACACCTCTGCTGACCCACTTTATGGTCCCCAAGGTCTGGCCCTTACTTCAGATGGCCATGTTGTAGTTGCAGACTCTGGGAATCACTGCTTCAAGGTCTATCGATACCTACAGTAGCAATGAGCTCTGTGGCTGGATAATCATGCACCCTTCAGAAAAGACTGGTCCTACAGACCCAGTGCAGGATATCTCCTACTTTGAATTAATTTTTAATAATGAAGGAGTCTCTTCCGGACTTCTCCTGTTAATTTCCAAACTTACCTTGTTTACATAAAACTTGCACCTCCTATGTTTCTCACTGAACTTTTTGTTGTAAGGGTTAATAAGCAAAATCCTCTTTAACTGAATTCATAAAGACAATGCAATATTGAATGCAAACTGCAGCTTATGGAACTGGAATTCACTGATTAGGCAAAAATAAGAAAAATTTGGAAAAAGTCCCCAAAGCTTTTTGAAGACTGCAAAGGGTAGCTCCTTCTCAGAGCTTCCCAATTTGTATGCATTATTTAACCCAGAGGTGATCCCAGGAATCTTCTAGATCTCATTATCATGGTAGGTATTACACTTATACCATTCTTCAGTCTTACTATCTATAACGAGTAGGTCCTTTTAGTATAAGGTTAAGTCTCACAAAATCCACCTAGCTCTGTCAGACCTAACACAGCTCAATGTTTCACTCTCTGAGAATCAATGCAAATTCCCTACTCATGTGGGATTAATGAAGGATTGTTTCATGTGCTTGTTTTTCACTCTTCCTCTTGCTCAATGTGCTGGAAGGAGTTAGCAGAGACCTGACATTCTGGAGCTCTGGAAAAACTTAATTGAGGTGATATGTTTTGATTAGTGAGAGCTGAATTTCTGCATCATGACAGACCTTCTGACACCAAATTAGTTCATTAGGATCAGGGTTATTAACTCAATTAACCTCATGTGTGCCACTCTTCTGTATGTGTTCATTGCCATGCTTCCTTAAGGCAACTCATTGTGTTGACTGATAAAATAAAATGCAGCATCACACAGGACAGAAAGCCAGAGAGGTACCCCTTTGGAGGACCTACGTTACACAGGCAAAGGAACTGTGGTGAACAGAGGGTGTGTAGGAAAGCCAAGGGTTACCAAAGCTCTTTGACATGAGAAAAAACACATTACAAGTAAGAATGAATTTGAACCAATTCCTGAAGTCCTTCATCAAAGGGAATTTTGTTAGAGGACAAAATAAGGACTGTGAGATTTATTCTGATGTGTTTGTATGTATGTATGTATGTATGACTGACACAAAAATTTAAAAAAAAGTAAATGTAGGTTATTTCAGCAACCTGGAACCTGGATGTATGCCATTTGACAGTGGCAGTACTTGGAAAAATGTCCCTACTTCTTCCTTCTGGATCTCTCTACTGTGTTCTATGTTGAAGTATTAATTTAATTGGAAATGCTTACAATCATATGACTTGGTCCTCTTTTTTTAATGTGTTTTGGGGGGGGGTTGTGTGTGTTTTTGTTGTTGTTTGTTTTGCTTTTTTTTTTTCTTTTTTAAGTTGGAACTTGTCCTTTTTAAAGTAACATCGGCTTTACTGTTAATTTCTAAATCCAGTGGTCAAAGAATACATTGCTACTGTAGCTTAATAGAGGTAGAGTTCTGCTCACTCTTATACCTCATTGGAGGAGCTGGTGAGCTTGCTGCCAATGCCTACAATAGTCTGGGAAGTACTGTCTTTCTTTTCTCATTTTTAGGGCCTTGAAACAAAAGGACACTGGGTCAGGAATAAGGGAGTGTTTTAAGAATGTTTGAAAACCTGAAAGAAATCTGTTAAATTTCTTGTTCTGAGTATTTGTCTTATTTTTAAAAGGTTAAGGTGGTTGTTTATACCAATTTAAGAAAAACTAATGGTTTTTTTGTAAAGATGCATTTGACTCATAAAAATGTAGCCCCTAAAATTCTTAAATATGGAGGTTGACTGTTTTTTTTAATTACTGTTAAAGATGTTCCCTCTTCTTCCTCTTTTCAATTTTTTTTTGCACATAGAGCAAATTTTCAAATTTGTATGCAAAGAAGTTTCCTTATTTCATTGGAGTAAGTATTTTGCATTTATGTCTTAAGGTTTGGAGTATATAATGCAGCTAAGAAACTGGTGGCAACATTTTTGAGATTATAAAGAACAAGTCTTTATTACCAAGATAGCAAAATATCTTCTTGAACCAAGTTTGTCCTAAAATTCTGAAGATGGTATCTCAGTCATTACACAATAAACTGCCCTATCAAAATTTAACATAGTTGTAGATCAAATTTTCTGATAATCAAGTAACCTTCTTCTAAGTGTCCTTATAAACAACATTCTAGCAAACAATTTTTGACATTGGGATATCCTTGAGTGGCTAATTTATCAATGAAGAAAAGGTACATTGCATTTAACTGTATTTATTTACAAAGAAATAGTTTGTACCCATTCTTAGAGATAAAAGCTTAAAAAGAAAATGAAAAATGTGCTATTGCTGTCAGTTGTGGATACTGTTAATCAAATCTAGTTCCAAAATTGGATATTTCCTAATAATATTTTACGCAGTTTGCATGGTTTCCACTCAGGAAACATTGCCAAATTCTCTATTGCCAGGACCTTTGAGAGCTGTAGAAATCAGACCCTGACCTACCTATCAAATATATACTTAAGATGGCACTAGTCCCAATGTACACTATTCTTCAAAAGATTTTCAGTCCTTTTTACTCTGTATTGTTTCCCAGGATTTTATGTAACCTTTGTCAAACCAATGCATCCTGATGAAATATGGAATTCTGCACATAAACCCCTTACAACCAAGCTAGCAGCTATTAGGGGTGATATGGATTTTTTCTTAGGATTGAATGGTCTTTTGGATATTAAGACATTTTTGAGGTTTTAGGCATTATCACCAGAGCTGCACTTCCTGCACCTGAAAAATGTCTGTAATTTTGAGTTCCTTGAAATAGTAAACGCTGCCAGGCATCAGTGGCAGAAGGCATTCCCCTCCAGGGTCTCATTTTTTCTGTGTGGCACTGGGAAGCACATTGCTTTTATGGTGTGCTTCTGAAGCCAACTTAGCTAAAATGCTTTGCTTGCAAACCTTACCATCAGCAGCCAAAGCAGAAATTCTGCTCTATAAAGATGGCAGATTATTTTCTCCTCTAATGAAGTGAAATTCAAAATTGCACTGCTCACTTTGCTGAGTTCTAAGCATTTATTAGAGACATTCTGTTGCCAGATTTCAGGTGTAACCAAATGTTCCCTTGACTTTCCTGGGATGCTAACTGATTAGCAGCACAGCATGAATTGTAAAAGTGTGTGCTTAATTTAACTAATTTTCAACTCAAAAGTAATCACAAAAGGTTATCAGATCTTGTGTAATTTGGAGCATTTTAGGGCAAACTAGCCAAACATATTTTCATTGTTTTGTGAATAAAATAAAAGAATCTGTTCAGATAAATCCAATATAATCAGTAGGAGATTTTTACATGGGCTAAACCAGCAGCAGTGTAGCTGGAAAATAAAAGGAAAATGGTTTAGGCAAGTATTTGTCTATTGTAGATGGAGAGTTATTTATCAATAAATGCTCTTTTGTGCTGTAAAAGCTAGAGGGCTTTTGATTTTATGTCAATATTTTTTATAACTAAGGATCTAGTGTTGCCATAATGAGAACTACAAGTGCCCAAAATGTTGTGTTTGCTATAAAGAAATGACTTTTGGTTGTGGATAACAGCCAGTTATAAAATCATGATGTACATTGAGAACCTTCTTCAAGCATTGTAAGCAGTGATTGTTTTGGCCTGTTTGTAGAGAGCGTGTGAAAGGTATTTGTGCTACCGAGCAGGAAGATTTCTAACAGGTTGTGTTATTTCTGATGAATGTACAGCACTCCAGTTGATGTTTGTGAGCAGCACAGCCTTAACCCTGACACTTTTGCTTTGGCTTTATGACAAGGGAATGTTCCCTCAGCTGCATAGTGTAAGGCAGTAACCCCTGTTAGAAATCTTTACCAGTTGATACGCTGCAGCTTTCCAGTTCTAGGAGTGAGTCTGTCTTTTTATTCTTGATTTTTAAGAAAGTTTTTGTACATTCCATCTCTGTAAGTCAATCTCATATGTTTTGTGTACATGTAAGCCTTGCACACTCTTGACACTCATAATGAAATACTCCTCTCACTTTTTTGTTGTTGTTGTTGTTGGTTTTGTTTTCTTTTTTTTCCATCCCCGTGAGGCTAAATACAAACTTTGTCTCCTTAAGGTCAAGGATGAAAGATGCTCATCAAAGTGTTTGTGTGTGTGTGTGCGTAGTTTTAGCTTCCTGTGTGCCACGGTATTCTTGATGCTTTAGCCGACAATTAAGAAAAAAATTACTCTGTCTTGGAAATGTAGGAAAACCAGAGTCAAATGTGTACCTTTACCACGCACAAAAATTTCAAATAATAAAAATAAAGCTTGTCTCCTCTGTTATTTTCATGGTTAAGGATTTCTTTTTCGTATGTCTCATATTCTCTGTTGCTAAAAATAGCCTTATAGTGCAGGAACCTGTGTAATTTTTTCCAAAAGGAAACCCTGACACCACAGGTCACAAGCCAAGACCATTGATTATTTCAAGCTTTTTTGGAGATACAGAGGAAAGAGGGAGTTGGGAAGAAGGTGGGGAACTGGACCTTTCTTGTCTTCTCACGTCTTCTGTTCAGTCATCAGAATTAACATTTTCATTGTTAGCAGTAAGATTAGAAAAACTTTTTCGCTTTGTATCCTGGAAGTACAGAGTACCTTTCAGCTGTGCTGTGTTACAGCCTTTCCAGGGTATGCTGCAGAAAACCAAACTTAAATTCTTGTGGAAGAACAGAAAATTTGCCTTAGGAGTTCAATCTGACTCCTTTACTTCAAGAATAATTTTAAAGCTCATATTAATTTTTTTTTTATATATAGTAAATATGTCTTAATCACTGGTGACCTTTCCAAACCTGAATCTTTTGAGAACTCACTGTGATTGGGAACTCATTCATGAAGTAAGGAAGAACTTCAAATGCATCATTTGGCTTGGAAACAATCTCACCAAAGGAGATGAGAGAGGTCAGGCTGGTGATGCGTGTTTGCTTGGTGGCAGGACACTAAGAAATGAGTAAAACACAGAGTAGCCACCTTTTTTCATGGATCTTTCCCCCAAACCCTCTAAAGAAATCAAAAGACTTTGTCTGCCAGCTAAAAAAAACCCACAGCCTGAAGCAGAGCATATTTCACTGGACACCCTTCCCAAGCAAAAAAGACCACAAGGAACAGAGGAAAAGGCACAGGATATCCTGGAAGCCCTAAAAAGACAGGCTGAGTAGCTGAGACCCTTACTGCATTCTCAATCTTTTCTCATGATGGGCTCCAATTTTTTTCTGTCCCTTGGATTGTTACAGCAAAAGGCTCTCCACCACAGAGCAAAATCAGACAGGCAGGCAGGATGCTGAGGCTGGGGCACACTGACCTTTACCAGGAAAACTGTGCAGTAAATGGCCACCTCCTCATTGGCCTTCCTGTGGTACTGACTTGAATACTGACTCAAATGCTGCAGGAGGATCTTTTAGAAGGTTCTGTAAACAGGAATGCAGAACAGAGTCTCACCAGTGAGCAACAATGTTGGGGAGAGGATGGCCCAAATAGAAATCATAGAATAATTTCGGTTGGAAAAGACCTTTAAGATCATCAAGTCTGTTAACCCAGCACTGCCAAATCTACCCCTAAGCTATGTCCCTAAGCACCATGGATGGAGTGATGACTCAAAAATAGCAAAAAGCATGTATTTTGGGCATCTAACTCAAGATAATCAGGATATGTTTCCTCTTACAGTGCTAACCACTCACATATCATTCAGTGTTCAGAAGTGTTTAATTTTTCTTTAGGCTGGAGTTCTCTCTCACATCCAGCTGTGCTGCTCTTCACTCAGCCAGTCCCATAGTTTTGCTGACAGTTCACATGAATGTTCCCTCCTTTGTACAAAACAACACTATTTCAGTGAACTCCAAGAGCCAATGTATTTGTAGATGATCTCCCCAGACCCCAGCTGTGCTGGTGGAAAATACACCCACCCTTTGCTGCTGACCCTCAGATCTCTTGTTCTCTTAGTGAAATGCCTCCTTACCAAAAATTTAGCATTTAAGTTACCCACCCCAATGGGCTGGTAAGTTCTTAATTCAGCAGCTCTGATAGCAGAGCTGTGGAAGCAGTAAATTTTGGAGGTGGCCCAGCAAGGATTTCTCACTGGGTTAGATGTTTGTAGGGAGAACAACTGCTTACAGTACAAACACTCATCTGAGTGAGGACAAAATGAGGCAACAGATGCTACAGAAGCTGACCTGTGTGGGTTACTCATGGGTCACATTGCTTCCAAACATCTGGCCACATCCCACCCCAGACTGCTTGGACCTCGGAGTAGTTTGTATTCCCTCCCATGGGTAAGCATCTCCTTGTTCTACATCCTCAAGCTCCACTGAAGGATCTTCTTGCTGTCAGTCATACAGATGTTGTGGGAGGCAGCCACAGGACTTGGAAGGTTTTCTATTATTGCTGTGGTCACATTCAACTGCTGAAACCAGGAATACCTTTCAGCTGTATCTCCAGGTGTGTACTCCAGCCATGCACCAGCTCCATCCGAGGGTGAGATGTGGTCTACCTGGACTTCAGCAAGGCCTTTGACACCGTCTCCCACAGCACACTCCTGAAAAAGCTGTCAGCCCACAGCATGGACAGGGACACTCTGCACTGGGTTAGGAACTGGCTGGAGGGCTGGGCCCAGAGAGTGGTGCTGAACGGTGCTGCATCCAGTTGGCAGCCGGTCACTAGTGATGTCCCCCAGGGATCAGTGTTAGGCCCAGTTCTGTTTAATATCTTTATTGATGACTTAGATGAGGGGATTGAGTCCATCATCAGCAAATTTGCAGATGACACTAAGCTGGGGGGAAGTGTCGATCAGCTGGAAGGTAGGAGGGCTCTGCAGAGGGACCTGGACAGACTGGAGAGTTGGGCTGATTCTAACGGGATGAGGTTCAACACGGCCAAGTGCTGGGTCCTGCACTTTGGCCACAACAACCCCATGGGGAGCTCCAGGCTGCGCACAGAGTGGCTGAGAGCAGCCAGACAGAGAGGGACCTTGGAGTTTGGATTGACAGGAAGCTGAACCTGAGCCAACAGAGTGCCCAGGTGGCCAAGAAGGCCAATGGCATCCTGGCCTGCATCAGGAACAGCGTGGCCAGCAGGTCCAAGGAAGTGATTCTGCCCCTGTACTCAGCTCTGGTGAGGCTACACCTTGAGTCCTGTGTCCAGTTCTGCGCCCCTCAGTTTAGGAAGGAGACTGAGGTCCTGGAGCGGGTCCAAAGGAGGGCAACTAGGCTGGTGAAGGGACTCGAGCACAGATCCTATGAGAAGCTGAGGGAGCTGGGGCTGTTCAGCCTGGAGAAGAGGAGGCTCAGGGGAGACCTCATCACCCTCTACTACTCCCTGAAAGGAGGTTGGAGCCGGGGGGGGGTTGGTCTCTTTTCCCTGGCAACTCTCAGCAAGACAAGAGGGCACGGTCTCAAGTTGTGCCAGGGGAGGTTTAGGTTGGATATTAGAAAGAATTTCTTTACCAAGAGGGTGATCAAGCATCGGAACGGGATGCCCTGGGAAGTAGTGGATTCTCCATCCCTGGAGATATTTAAAAAGTGACTGGATGTGGCACTCAGTGCCATGGTCTAGCAACCGCAACAGTAGTGGATCAAGGGTTGGACTTGATCTCTGAGGTACCTTCTAACCCAGCCAATTCTATGATTCTATGTGGCTGCCAGTCTGCTTCCAGATGTGATGGGCAGACAGCAACAGCTTTGCTGCCTCTTGACTGTGTGCTGACCAGAAGACACGAGGACTGTGCCCCAAGCCTGCTTCAGAGTGAGTGTTCCTTGGAAACCCCTTCCTCCTCCTCCGCTTCCACCTCCTCCTCCTCATCTGCATCTTCTCCCAGCAGCATGTTTAGCTCTACCACTCACATGTGTGGCTTGGAGCAAACCCACGCCCCAACAGGTGCTTTGCAAATGTTGTAGCAACCATCTGCTTGGCAGGGGTGAAAAAAAGAGGAGCAGAGATCAGTTTATTTCAGGCTATGAAGGCACAGGAAGGGGCCCACATCCTGGGGGGGGGAGGAGGTCACAGTGGTGGGAGAAAAACAACTGTGTGAGGGCACTGTCACTGTAAGGGCTGGCCAGAGGAAGGGAAAAGCAGGAGGACAGAATACAAGCCCTCACAACTGGTGAAGGGGTGTGCCAACAGATGCCATTGCAGGTTAGTGAGCTGAAAATGTGATGTATGAAGTATGAAAGAACAAGAAGCTTTGTGCTTTGAATACCGAGCTTCATATTAATAATGTCCTTTCTAACTTACATTTCAGTTTTAGCAATACACTGCTGTGGACAATGAAGAACAGGATTACTGCTAGGGCTGTGTGGAGGAGAACCTCAGGTTTCAGGGAAAAAGGCACCTCACAGAGGTGATGGAAAATCCTCAGTGGGGACTGCCTGAAATGTGTTTTCACTTGCTTGAATTCCAGCTCTAGAATTGGTATGGCAGATACAAACCCACTGCTGCTAAACTGCAAAACAATTTCCCAGAGCTGCTGTAGTTAAAGGTGACTTATAGCACAAATAATGAAATAATAATGAAAACAAACTGTAAGTAATTAAAGTTGCTAGAACAGTCATTGCAACAAGCAGCTATTTCAAGCAACACCAGATGTCTGCTTCCACAGGCAGAGGGTTTTATTTCATCACGTTCTGTTGCCCCTGTAATGGGTGAGTTGTACAACACATATTTTTTAGACCACCATGTCTATGTTCATATTTCACCTTTGTTACTGGGCCTCAGAGGATAAAAGAATAGGCAGTGCACCCATCAGGCAGCACTAGCACCCAGTGCTTTGCCTAGGAGATGCAGCTACCTGGAAGCATTAAAGCACGTCCCACAAATGGTCAAACCCACAGATGTAGGTAAGATTCCAGAACAACTGTTTTCCCCCCGATGACCATTGTCAGTGGTGCCAGGATTTGAAGTATCTGTAGAACTTTTGCTAATTTTTATTAATAACACAGTGAATACGCATTGATGATACGACAATAACGTGTAAGAAAAATGCACTTTCAGAATATCAAGTAGCCAAGTACTGAGAAGCGTGTGAAGACAAAATGAGAACTAGAGAAAATCTTGCTTTAAAGCACTCGGTACTGCTCTGCAACTTGCACCACACCGGACTGACAGGCAGCTGGTGCCAAAACCCGACTCCTGATTCTGAGCTTCCCCTGCCCACGAACGCCTATACGTGCTTCAAAGAAAACCCCACTAAACCCACCAAGCCCCGTATTATAAATAAACGAGAGAAAAGCGATAACCTGCGTTCTGCTACTGCAAAACTGCTTTCTCAAAATGCGAACATCTGCTCCTCCAGACATAAGAATCAGACTATAACGTCCATACGCATCTTTTTCTTTTTTTTTTTTTCACCTTAATTTTATTGCACGCCGCAGACCGAACGAGACCGCCCCTGCCCCTTCCCCGCCCAGCGCCCCGGCGCATCCTGCCAGGGGTGCGGTCACTGCGGGGCGGGCACTGGGAGCTGCGCAGGCGGCCTCCCGCAGCCTCTTCCCTCCCTCCTTCCCGGTGGCGCCGAAATCAAACCGTGCCGGGGGCGACATGGTAAGCAGCGGCAATGGTGGGGCTACTTCTCCTCCTCCCGCTCCTGGTGGCGGTGTCAGCTTGGGCTGCGGTGCCGAGCCGAGTCGGGCCGGGCGGTTCGTGAGGCTGTAGCGCCACGGAGGGAGCCGCGCAGCTGGACGGGCTGGGCTGGATCGGACTGGCCTGGGCATGGCGGGCTCTGGCGCTGTGGGAAGGAGGCGGAGCCGTTCTGTTTCTTCCCTCCGCCCTCTGAGGGAGAGCGGCGGCAGCTGCCCGCCCTCCCGCATCGCCGCAGCCATTGCAGCAGCGGTCACCGTTCTCCCGCCCCGCGTTGGGGGGCAGCGCGGTTCCCCGTCCCCTTAAAGACCTGCAACGCCGGTTCTGGGGCTGCGGTGTTGCTGTGCGCCATTATTTTGGTCTGGTTTGGCGAAGAGTCGTGTAAATCCAGCTGGCACCTGGAGCTGTAGCTGGAGGTGGGCGCGGTGCCTGCTGAGTGCCGCCGGGAGCCGCACTCAGGGAATGGGGAACTGGGGAATGGGGAATGGGTGGCAGCAGCAGCCATGCAGGCACCCGGGTGAGAACAGGGTGGGCAGGCTGGGGTTGTTCAGCCTGGAGACAAAGAGGCTGAGGGGCGACATTATCGTTCTCTACAGCTACCTGAAAGGAGAGCGTAGCGAGGTGGGGGTTGGTCTCTTCTCCCTGGTAACAAGTGATGGAACGAGAGGAAGCGGCCTCAAGAGGAGGTTTAGATTGGATATTAGGAAAATTTTCTTTACTGGAAGGGTTGTCAGCCTCTGGAAAAGGCTGCCCAGGGCAGTCGCCATCCCTGGAGGCGTTTAAAAGACGGTGCTTGGGGACATAAGGTTAAGTAGTGGACTTGGCAATGGTGGGCACTTGATTAATGGCACTTGATCGTCTTAAAGGTCTTTTCCATCCAAAGCGGTTCTGTGGTGTGCCTGCTGAGTTTTATATACACGGTGTGAAACATCTGCCAAAGAAGCAGGGGAAATTGTGAAAATGAATAAAAATTGTCTTGATTTGTTACTTCTGTTTGTTTGTCAGAGTGCTGTGCAGTGAAACCTGGTGCCTGAGGGACGCAGTGAATAAGCAGTGAATAAGTGAAGAATTTCTGCTACAATCTAAGCAGAAATACTTAGATTTCACATCGTGCATAGCTGGGGCTTGTTCCTGTTGCTGGCAGGGGCTGAGCTGTTTGGAAGCATGAGGAAAGTAGCTGAAGATCATTCTGTTTTCTGTTCACGCTTTTATTTCCTTATACATGGTGACTCCAGGTTCTAATCCTTCAACCTTCTGTCATAGGAGACAGCTCTGATGTCAGTGCTGATGCAGGGCACCTCTGCCTGAAGCAGGAGAGAGGAGGCTAAAAAAAAAATATGAATTGTGTTGTTTTTAGATTTAATACTGAATTGCTTCTGTTCATGCCTGTGTTTTATTGCTGCTACAAAAGTTAGTTTGTCCATTTATTTTTTGAAATCTAAATCAATCTGGCCATTTTGTTCTTGATGGACATTTTAAACTTTATGCTACCCTGCCATGTGATTTATTTAATAAGGAAGCAGCAGTTAAGTGAAGAAATGGTACTGACTCCCTTCTGTAGGGGCTTGACCTATTTCTTAAAAGCATCTTGTTATTAGACTGCTTGTATTGGTTCAAGGGCAGCAATACTTCTGCCATTTTTTTTTTTAATGTTAAGACTATTTTTTGCCAACATCTTATTTTTCTCTATCCCCCCATCAGTTTCCTGTAGCTGCACACAGCAGTGCAGTCTTGCAGCCTGCAAAACAAAGCTGGACATGGGGCAAGGAAAAACATTCCTGGGTCACCTTAAGTCCACTGCTTTTGGGTTGTTGAGGACTATGCTAAATGCTATTAATAAAACTCCAGTTTTCTGTGAAATATTTTATATCCTCATTTTAAAAGGAGCATGTTAAGTTAGTCGAAAGTCAGAGGAGGAATTTTTTAAAGTTTTGTATTACTGGTAACAGTTTGTCAATGGAAATTTCTGCCTTTTGCTTCTAGTTCAATCCACGTTAGTTACCACTTGGTCACACAAATGCAGAGAAAAGAAATAAAAGATTCAGGATTCTAACATGTGACATTGAAATTATAAAGTTGGGTAGGACTTCTGAAGAAAGATGCAGTACCTCAAAATGCTCTTTATCTCCTTAAAAAACCCTAAGTTGTCTACATACCATAGCACTCTCTCTATATCACAGGATAAAAACTAATCTAAACAAACAACAACAAAAAAGACATTCCTTCATATTGTTTTAAGGACTATTAATCATATTGTTGAGTTGCTGAGAATTGGTATAAATACACGTTTTAAATCTAGTAAGGTAAAATGAGGAACTGTTTGGGTATGCCAAGAGATATCAAAGTTTGAGCTCTGGGTTATGTTGTATGAAAGGTTGGTTCCAAACTTCTAGATCCACCAGTTCAGTAGATTGAGGGTGTGTTACTTTGATATAATGATTATTTCTGAAGAAGTAGTTAGTTTATTGGAAAGTCTGGGATTAGTGGTAAGGTATTTTAAAGGATGGCAAACATAGCTTACACGTAAACAGATTTGAATTCTGAGTAGATGTGAATTACTGAAATATCTAAATGTGTTGGCTTGTTTTTGTTTGGGTTTTGTTTTGTTTTGCCTTTTCTAGTCCAAGAAAAAAGGTCTGAGCTTTGAGGAGAAGAGAGCTCGCATGATGGAGATCTTTTTTGAAACAGTAAGTAACTTGTCATTGCCCTGCATTTAAATTGGTAGAAAAACAGGTGCTAGAAGGAGCTAACTGTAGAATTTGATGAACATTTTGCATCCTGATATGTGTTTCACTGATACCCTGTGTCATCAGTGTATAAATTAAAGGGATAGAGCTTCATTCATGTAGCTTCTGATCATGGCTTGTCCCCAGGTGGAGCCAAGGCACAAGGATGCACAGGCGGTGTTAAATGTTTCATGTATTTCCTATTCAAATCTCCCTCAATTTGAGTCTGTTATCATCAGAGGGACAGCAAGAGATTAAGAAGTATCTCTGCCATTTATGAGAGGAAGAAATCTTAAATGTTAAAAAAAGATGGAAACAGACCTGGAAGAGGTCACTGTGGAGAAGAAACCTGAAGAACCAAAAGCAGAGCTATAACTGTATTGATGACATATGTAATTCACAGTGCTTCAGCAAAGTGGTGCATCTGGTGTTGACACTTCAACCTTGGCTCTACCTGTCCTAAAGAGGTTTGCAGTCTAACTTAAAGCAAAATAAGGTGATTTTAGAGTACCAAAGAAAAGAACAGGGCTTGTTACAACAATATTATTTCTTACTTGCTGTTTTGTCTTTTTTTTTTTTTTTAATTCTAGGAAAGTTCTAATTCTGTTGAGGGATATGCAACCTATTTCCCTACCAAAGCATGAACATGCAGTGTATTTCTTACTTGGTTTTGTTGGCACTGAATTAGTGTAATAGATAGGCTTAGCTGATGCTGTCATTTGGAGCTAAAGTGTCTTCTATGTTTTGCACAGAAAGATGTGTTCCAGTTGAAGGATATAGAGAAGATTGCTCCAAAAGAAAAAGGGATTAGTAAGTTATTTCTTTTGAGCCATTGATAATATTTGGGACAGATCATACACTGTAAATTTCCCTGGCTACAATTTTAGGTGTGTGACTGTAATAATAAAGGAAAAAACAGCTAGAAAGGTAGGATGGTCAATGTCAGGGCTGTAGTGTTAAAAGTGTTAGCAACAGCAAACCCCTACCACAGTTTGATGTTTGTCACTTGTAAACTGCCAGAGCTAATTCTAAGTTAACCACTAAAACATGGGATGGTTGTTTTCCTAAGCTCTGTATGACTTGCAGTGGCATTCAGTCTATAAAGCTGTAGGTACTCAGGTAGTGAACAGAGGATTCAAATGTCTTGTCTGTAATGTCTTATCTTAAAGTGCTAGTCCAGATGTACATGGTTAATTTTCTCTTGAGCTTTACCCACCAAAAAAGTGGCTGGACAGCTGTAAAAGGGAAGGGTTTGTATTCTCAATGAATGGTTTTCTGATGAGATCCATTGGTTTAGGATTAGGTTCAAGACAATTTACCTTAAGCTGTTGAGTTGTTTTATATGTTCCTTCTGCTTCCTTCCTGTGCTCATTGACAAAAGGGGGACAAAGCATAATGTCTGTGTGGTTGCCACTGCCCCTGACTGGAATATCCTTGTGGTACTGCAAGAATAAGTGAACTTGTTGAAAGAACCACAGACATACGAGGGTAGATTTAGATTGGAAGTTAGGAAGAAGCTCTTCACCATGGGGGTGGTGAAATACAGGCACAGGTTGCCCAGAGAGGTGGTGGAAGCCCCATCCCTGGAAGTTTTTAAGGCCAGGCTGGACAGGGCTCTGAGGAACCTGATCTGGTGGGAGGTGTCCCTGCCCATGGCAGGGGGGTTGGAACTGGGTGATCTTAAAGGTCCCTTCCAACCCTGAAAATTCTATGATACTAAGATTCTGTGTGTGCCTATTCAAGTTTTTCAGTAGTGTCAGCAGCTCACAGAGGCACTTGTAGGCTTCTGAAGAGATGTGATGCTGTCTTGATTGTTTTGTCAATTGCAGGAAGTGGAAGGATGCAAAACACTAAATAGAAGTAATGGAATTTTGTATTTAAAAATTTGGAGTGTAGTATTTCTAAAACTGTTAACACCTTTGAATAGTCCATATTCATCCTTACTCTGAATATAAAAGCATTGTCCACACAATCCAAGCACAGTAACTCTGAAAAACCCCCTATCATCTAGCCTGGAGAAACGTCCCCATACTGTCATCCAGTCTGATGTTACTGAAGTCAGACACTAAAAACCATTAATTAGCTCAAAAGTCTGCAACACTTGAGTATAACAACTACTTTGATTAGTTGAAGAGGTCTTGTTTTTTAAATGGTGAATTATACAACACATTTGCTAGAAAATGAGCACTTACATTCAGCAGTGTTTTGGATCCTTCTGACTGAAGATGACTTTCTGTCTAGGAATTGAATATAATCAGAAGTAAAATTTGTCCCTCCTGAATCTGTAGACAGATGGCTTTAGTGCCTCTGCTGCTGTTCAATGCTTTGATAGGCATTACAAAGTGAAGTGTAATTACACTCCTAATCAAAAAATTGCAAGTTAATTCATGGTAGAATTGAGATTGCAAGACAGCTTCTCAAGTACTCTCTCATGGTTTTTTTCTGATATTGTCATGTGTTGCAGTCTGTGTAGAATAGCAGCTTTTATGTATAAATTGATGATTTTGAAGTGATTCATTCCTTCAGATGAAGCATTAGGCATGGTGTCTTGAAACTGTCCATCCAGTAAAGTAATCATACAGGTGATTATAGACAATGGCTTATGGTAGTTGTAATTCTCTGTAGTTTAGATGCTATGCACTTCTAATTTGATATTTTTGCTTTTATTAGCCTCAATGTCAGTGAAAGAGATTCTGCAAAGCTTGGTTGACGATGGCATGGTGGACACTGATAGAATTGGAACTTCCAATTATTTCTGGGCTTTTCCAAGTAAAGCTCTTCATGCCAGGAAACGCAAACTGGAAGAACTGGAGTCTCAGGTAAATCTGTTTTAAGGAAAGGACTTGTTTACCTGAAGGGGTTTGCTTTTTCCTTATACTCTCTTGTCATTCTTTTTTATACCATGCACTCCTTTGTGTGTGTAGGTGCACCTGTACACACATAAACACACACACACACACAGATTTAACTATAGGGGTCATCTGGCACTTGTGGTATAACATTTTTTCTCATTATTGTGCTATTACTTCAGTACAGTACTTTTAGTACTTCAGGTTGTTCTTATTGCAGCTTGAGAAGACTTCTTGCTGCTGCAAGCATGTTATTCATAATGCAAAACATTTCAGGACTTCCTCTGCATACTCAGGCAGCATATGCTTCCATGAGCCTTTTATATAATGTAGGCCATCGTGTGGTAATGATCTAAAAGCCATGAGAGGACTAAAATAGGTTGCCCAAGTAAATGTGGCCATGTTTTCTACTTATGGCCATTGTGCTTTCCTGTCTGTTTTTATCAGTAGCTTAATTTGTGAGTACTTGTGCATTCCCACATTGCATTTTTATTAGGAGAGAAGAGCACCTTCTGCAGAAGAGCAAGGCATCTTTTGTTATAACATTGGTGTTCTATTGATCTATCAGTTTCTTTTAGAAACTTACTTGCTTATTTTAAGTGGCATGGGAAAGCATCTCTCTGTCAGTTTGTCACTGGAGTACATTATAACAAGATCAGTAAACAAGATTTATGGTCTGATTGCACCACAACACTGCCAGCATTTCCTGTGGTTTTTTAGCATTATGTCCATCATCGAAGAATCATTAGAATTAATACAAAATTATTGGTAGCATTTGAGTGTTTTTACTGTCATTGTTTTCTTCAGGCATAGATCTAGTGCCACCACTGCTATCTTGTGAACATGCAGTGTTGACAACTTCAGCTGGTTCTTTAAAGCTCCCAATTAATTTTATGAAAACATGCCCTTTTTTTTTTTAGCTCCAAAATCAATTGAAAAAACAGATTTTTAATCTGAAGACTTCACCAAAGCAGATTAAGCAGCCTGATCAATGCAGTTTAAATGGCTTGTTTATGAATAGTGTAGTGTGACCAGCTGAGAAATAACCTTATCAGTTATTCCTTGCTATGCTGTCATTGCCTGGAAATCTCAGTCATTACTAAACTGAAAGAGTTCAGTCCACTGTTCTGTTTTAACCAACATAAGATTGGTCCCTTGATGTTTTCATTCCTGGCCTGTATGCTCTAGACAGCTATCCAAAGGCATTTTGGATGTCTGCTTACATGCATCCCTCAGAGGAGGAGAGTACTGGTACTCTGTCCTGATGCTTCTGTTGTGTTTTTCAAGAACAACAGTAAGACTTGCTGGAATTTTATTTACTAATTTTTTTTTTTAATAATTCTTGTCATTTTTATGATTCAGTAATACATTCAGGGATGAGTGGCAGTGAAGAGGAACTACTGCAGTCCTTTCCATCTTTAACTGGAATTTGTGTATTGAAAACCTTTCAGACAGGTGGTTTTGATGAGTTGGAGAGCTTGAGATATCTCATGTGGTACTGTATGGGTCTTCAAAATTAATGACTGGATATGCTTGTACTGTTTTCAGGCATGGTGGTAGAAGTCTAGTAGGTGGGGCTTAAGCCTAGTAGGACTGGGCTTAAATTCATTCTTATTGACTGGTAGCAACAATGCACTGATTCCTACATCAGTGAAATACTGTTTTTCTGAAACAAGATCAGTTGAAGTGAGTTTCCTAGTAAAGTTACTCAATTTTATTAATATATTCACACACATTTTAAACCAGGCTACTTACCCTGCCAGATCATAAATGCCAACTGAGCACTGAACGTGCCAAAACTCGCACTTTGTTCACCAAACACCATGGTGCCATTGTCTTGTTCAATGCAAATTATTTGCTTTTTAATACTTTCTGGTTTCACTCATGCTGCATATTATATCCAAGTAGGTGAATGAAGAGTTGATACTTGTCTTTGCCCTTGAGCCCAGTTCCATCATGAATTTTAAAGATAATTGATTGTGCAGATCTCTGGCATGCCATAATTAATATATTCCTTGGAATGTCTTGGCAGAATCTACCTAATGTGGTCCACCATAAGTATCAAGGGGTTATCTACAAACATATGCTGTACTGCTTTAAATGTGCTGTTACCTTATGTTACCATCTTAAGCATTGTTTCTATGGAACTGTCTAAAATATTATGGAGTTATTGTATTGTGAAGTTATTTTATGGTTATTTCTGTGTAGGAAATAAGCTATGCTGATATAAGCATTTTTGCAATATGAAACTGTACCAGTTGAAAGAAATAGTTCTGTTACCAGACTCTTATTTGCAAACCAAGTCCTGCTCCTAACTTACAGACTTACTTACATACGAGCTCTCTTTAGACCATGCCATGAGTCCTTAAAATACTTCTATTCGTTATCTTGCTTTTCTGATGAGAATGGAAATGTTTCAGCATTTCTGGGAGAAACATTTTCACTAGCTGAAGATAACTTTGTTGGCTGTTGACACAATGAAAAGGGTGATATATTCGATGAGCAGATCTCTGAACATTTTTACAAGATGATAACAGATTTTATGTGTGAGTTTAAATTAGCTATTTTAGTATTTGTGTTCTTCTTGATGTGAACACATACTGATTTTCTTAAGAGCTTCTAAATCCAGTCACTGAGTATCATAATACTTCTTGTCAGAACATGCAAAACAAGGAAGAAAAGTTAAGCTGTTGTACCATTTCTGTTACACTTGCCTGCCTTTGATTCTTCCTGTATACTGCTTGTGGCATGCTGAGAAACATGTTTTCTTTCTGTGTCTTGTCCAAATCACTGGGTACCTGAATTGGTCTCTTTCTTCTGCAGTTAAAAGCTGGAATCAAGCTGCCTTACTAAACCCAAAAGGTTAAAAATCTAGCAGTTCATACTGCAATGAAAGCTTTTTACCAGGAGGCAGTATCTTTGTTTGCTGAGGGTGTGGGTAAGGAGTGAAGGGAAGGTGATCCCAAATGCTGAGCAGAGACATTTGAAAAAAATGTGGAGAAACAGAACAAGCTTCTCCATGATGCAAATTCTCCCACTAATTCATAGTGCTGAGGCTTATGTTTGCCTGCATATATTAGAACATCTTAGAGTTTTAGCAAAGTTGTTTGTAGCTCTCTGCATCTTGCAGAACTTGGGGTTGTAGGGAGGCTGGTGTAGGAACTGGTTTTGAAAAAAAAAATTATTTCAGCTTTTTTAGTGATTATCAAGACAAACTCCACTTGGAGACTCAGTAAGCAAAGAGATGTGACTCAGTGTTTGTAAGGAAGAGCAAGCCAGTTTTGTCTGATTGTTTTAAGTGTTGTGTATATCTTAGATTTTTTTTTTCAGAAAGGATTTATTAGATCATCACTGTGATCCCCTTGTACAGAGATATGGCAATTAAAAAAATGGTTGAAATAAAGCTTCTGTATTCTACCAATACTTTCCTGGCAGTCAGGTTCTGAAGTTTTAAATTACCTCATCTCCAGTCTCCTCATTTTATGAATGCTATGAAGTCAACAAAATCATCAATCAATGATATTTCTGCTTAAGTAGGTCAAATTCTTCATTAGTTTTATAAAATCCCTGAACTTCCAGTATTCTTATGCCAAGAATAAACATCTCATTTTGTCAAAATATAATTAATAATTAATTATTAATTGAAGTAACTTGTAACAGGCGTTTTTCACCCAAGGGTGTATGAGTCTGCAAACCTCAGAAGCACTAAGGAGTGTCCCATCTCTCCAGCACACTGGCTGCCATAGCCAACATGAGTTGGGGGGTCTTGCCTGGAGCTGCACTGGGGCAGGTTTAGTACTGACACTATGAGGCTGAAGGGAGGCAGAAGCAATGTTGGTGATTCCTGGTGACATCAAAGAGTGCCTGGCATTCAGTATGACATAGATATATGGTCAAATCATAAGGTCACAGAGGATTGCTACAGTGTAGTATGGTACTTTAAACAGATAGGGGCCTGAAATACCACTTTCTTCAAAGAGTCATAGAATGGTTTGGGTTAGAAGGGGCTTTAAAGATCATCCAGTTCCAACCCCCATGCCATGGGCAGGGACACCTCCCACCAGACCAGGTTGCTCAGAGCCCCTTCCAACCTGGCCTTGAACACTTCCATGGATGGGGCATCCACACCTTCTCTGGGCAACCTGTTCCAGTGTCTCAGCACCTTCCTAATCTAAATCTAACTTCTTCCAGTTTAAAGGCATCACCTCTTGTCCTATCACTACACACCCTTTTATAAACTCGCTCCCCAGCTTTCCTGTAGGTTGCCCTCAGGTGCTGGAAGGCTGCTTTAAGGTCTCCCCAGAGCCTTCTCTTCTGCAGGCTGAGCAACCCCTAATCTCACTCTGTGTTCACAGGAGAGGTGCTCCAGTCCTCTGATCACCTTTGTGGCAATGTTGCACAATGCTGTTTGTATAACTACTGGCAGAACTGTGAACACTGTAATTCAGTAGCTTGGAGAAACAACCAGTTTACTTCCTTTCCCCACTCTGATTTTGTGACAGTTCATTTCACTGTTCAGCTGAAAACCATTCATTACTTTTGCAATTGTACAATTACTGTTAATTGTTGCACTTAACCTTTCTTCTTTTGATGTTGGTTTCTTGTGGGTGATTCTTTTGTATTCTTAGGCTTTGGCAAGGGAAAGTTTTAAGAGCAAAGAGTATTATAGCTGCTGTTCCTTCTGAGACTGAGAGCAGAATGGTGTGACCTTGTACTTCAAGAAAGATTAAATGGATCTTTTTTAGAGCAGGATACAGGATTGAATTTTTATGCTGTTCCCTTTGCAAGATGCATGTAAGCAACAGAGATCTGGGAAGAGTTTCTGACAGTCCCTTTCCTCCCACTAAGCATGATATTGGGCCAGTGTTAGTTAAGATGGAAAGGATTAGTTGATGTTTCATTCCTTAAATCCCGGCCCTAGGGTTGGTAAGAGGAGGGATTTTCACTTCCCATGACTCATGAGCCAGTCTAAGAATTAAGAAATCAGTCCATCCTAACTCTCCTTTGGCACCAAAACAAACAAAAAACATCAAACTAACAACTCACAAAACAAAACCCACCACCAAGTCCCAGGAATGAACTTCTAATGGAGTGCCTTCTTGTGTGCCAAATTGTTTGTACTTAGGAGAACTAAAACGTGAGAAGCTAAAGGATTTATTTTATTTAAGTGGAAAAAAGACTCAGGGAATGCTATATTTGGAAATGCTTTTGTTAGGAATGCACATTGCTTGAAAATGGTTAATGAAAATAATAATCATATGGGTAAGTAATCTGGGTTGAAGCCTCCTGGAGATGTTTGGCAAAGTAACTAAAGGGAGAGAATCTTATTTGTTCAGAATGCACGCAACAAATTTTGAGTTGTAACCACCAGAAGGTTCTTTCTAGATGCAGCTTGGTTTATTTCTGGCCTTTTAGACAGTTACATTTTTCCTCCTCAAATACTCTGTCTGGATTTACTGTATGGAAAGTTGCTGAATAGCGACTGCTTGAGACCATTGGCTGAAGCACAAGCAACTTCTGTTGTCCCCATTGTTTCATCCTGAGAAGCTGCCTGCTTGGTACAATTTACTCATTCAGTTGTCAGGGTATTTCCACACAGTTCAGAGAGATTCTGTACTGCAAGTAGGTACAGTTGCTCAGAGGTGGCTGGCTTGAAGTAATTAATCCTGAACTGAGGTACAAATCCATGGAGATGCCAGATGTTCAGTGAAAGGTAACAGGTTTGATGGTGCTTGGAGCTGGGTGATGCTGGACAAGATGTGTACCCTGACTGGTCCTTTGCATCAGCCAGGGAGTGCCCATGGGACCTGGTGCTTTGAAGCAGACATTTTTTGAATTGCTTTGTAGCAGTGTGCTCAGCAGATGGTGTATCTGCCTTTAACAGAGCTCCTTACACAGCTCAGATCTCTATTTCAATTTTCAACTTCTGCTGATGGTTTTGAATGCAGGCTCTCACTGCTTTTTCTCCTTCTGTCAGTAATAAGCTATTTCTAGAGATATGTGTGCAACACCTTTGGAACCTGTAGCATAATGTGTTTGGTAGAACAGTGTATTTGGTTTTGGGTGCACGCATTTCATATTATGATCAACTGAATAGCTGTAGTAGTTCATTATTCAGTATGGTTTTTAAAATACTTTTTTTCATTAGCTGAACATAAAGGACTTGCATGCATAACATGCCTTAAGGTTTATCATGATCTTAAGATTTGATGAAATATATTTTCTAAAAGCTTAGGACTATCTTTTTAGTATGGATTTTATGATTGTTAGGGAATAAACAGCATAGTTAAAGAATTGTCCTCTAAAACCAGTGAAGACCTGGACATTTTTGCAACTAATGCATGTGACTTGTTAGTAATTATTCATTTGGACATTTTTCTCTAATATGCATGCTTTCAACTAAATTTCATTAGGTTGCAGAAAAAATAACGAATGGTGCCTTCCAGGAAAAATAGAAGTCTAATTGCTGAAGTGTTCTCTCTTCCAATACCCATTTTAATATGCAGACATGATCCCAGTGTGTTTCCAGAGCAGTCAGGGCAGTCGTCCCATGTCCAGACTGTCTTGTTAGATTTCTACTTTATTTATATAGTCTTCCTTGGATTGGCCTGGCTGTTTTGATAGCCTGCAGCCCCAGTCTGCTGGGTGATTTGGGTGATTCCATTCCCTTATGGATTTTTTTTTAATGGGTTTTTTGTGGGGGGTTTTTAAAAAAATTTTTTTTTTCCTCAGGTAGTAATGACTTTCCCAACAGAGGCAATTAGTGAGCCCTCCCTATTTTCAGCTTGCAGACTTTCACAAACATGTAAATTTCTTTGAAATAAAGGACAAGACACATAAAGAAATGGCCAACTGTGAAGCCTGTATGGTATGACTAGCTAACTTTATACCATGCACTGGGAGTTGTAGCAATTATGCTAAACACAAGCAGCTGAGAATTTGCATCATTTTAACATTGATAATATGCTGAATAGGTCTATATTTATTTCTTTGCTGATCCTTAAAGCCTGAATCAGTCTCCCAGAAGATCTGAACAAAGTTTTCTTTGAAGCAGTCCTGGGGTTTTGTTATCTCTTTGCATTTTGCAATTAAACAAGATCAATTTTGTGAAATGATTCTGAGTATAAATGATTCTGAGTCCTAAAATGTCCAGCAGAGAATGCTCTTCTAATGCTGTATCTTATTAGAGCCTTCTGGAAGTATGTTTAATGGCATGCTGCAAAGCCCTGGGGGGTATGCTTAGTTACTGCTGTCATGATAAACTTCTGAAAATATGGTGCTCTGGAGGCTTCTGTTAGAATCAAGCAACCTCATAATTTGGTGTTCATTAGTTGAATTTCATGCTTTTCCTTTTACTAGCTGTTAGTATGGCAACTGTGAGGTGTAGGTTTTCCATTCAGGCTTTTTGATGAGGGTAAGCTAAAACTGGCATGATTTGAGAGCAATTGTTTTTTTTAAGAAAAGCTGGCTTTTTAGTAGCTGTAAAAGCTTCTTCCTTCAAACCTACTTTATAATCTACTGCATTAAAAAGAATGTATTGTTATTGTGTCCCAGTAGTCTATGTTATAGATTCATTCTGATATAAGGCAAGGAAAACACAAGCTTTTTCTAACATTGTTTTCTGTGAAACACTGAATTTTGTAGGTAATGTCACCACACAGTTTACCTGACCTTTTTGAAGGGGTTACATGCTGGCTGCTGGCTCCAGTCCTGACATAGCAATCAAACTGGTGATCAGAAATGCAGATAAATTTGTAATAAAACATGGGGCTCTCCCTCCAGAAGCCCAGACAAATCTGGCACAGATGCTGCCCTGCACATCTCCCTGTGCCCCACAGTAGGTGGCATGGGGTGAGTGCCAAATCAGCAGAAACCCAGCACCCTGAGAAAGCTTAAAGGCTTAGATGTTGTGCTCTGTCTGGCAAACCTATAATAAGTTTGCCTTTGCTGTAAGGCCAGGAGCTTCCAGCCTGGGGATCAGGTAGAGGCAATAGTACTTCCAAAGCTGGATTTGATGGGAAGGGTGAGTTGTAATCTTATTTAATTTGAACTTTTCACTTTCGCCTTAAAATATTCTCATTCAATTAATATAGCATATTTTAATTCAGAAAACTAGCATGCACACAAATAAAAATACTAGCATGTTATTATGTGTCTCACTTCATAGCATTCCCCTCTTCTGAAAGGAATGAAATAAAACCAATAAAAAGCCACAGTGTAGTAGCAAAATGTATGAATTCATTTGGAAGGAGGGAGACTTAACAAGCAAGGTCTTTCTTGTCATAGTCTAACAGCTCATTATTTTCCAACACATGGTAGTTGCATCATAGAATACTCCTTGTATCAGGAATTGGAGATGACTTGGTTATCTGTCTGAACATTACTTTAAAATGATGAAATGGCATTAAGAGTGGCTGTGTAAGAGTGTGTCAAAAATCTGGAATTTGATAGTGTCACGGTTTAACACTGGCCCGGCAATTAAACCGAAACAGACGCTCTCTATTAATCTCTCTCTCCTTGATAAAGAAAGGAGAGAGAATAAGGGAGAGAGACTTATGGGTTGGAAACTAAACTACACAACTTTAATGAACAGTAATGATAAATAGGTAAAATTACTAAATATATACAAATATACAGGAAAATGGATACCACATTCCTCCCCCCTCTTCCCCAATAACTCTCACGTCACCACTGAGGCTGTAGGGCAGCCCTGGGAAAGTCCAGGCTGGACTCCTGGAGTCAGCAGCAGTTGGGAACCGGAGGTAGGAACACACAGATATGGGCTGGCATGGATCAGGAGCACAGGCAGATGAACAGACAGGATCCTTCCAGGATGCTGGGTGAAGGAAGGGAGGAAGGGAAAAGATCTGGAAAGATCTGGCTCGGCCCACGTGATGCCTCAAATTTATACTGAGTGTGACGTATATGGGATGGAATACTCTGTTTGGTCAATTCTGGTATCTATCTTGTCTGTTCCTCCCCAAAGGAGGGTTCAGGTGGGACCTCTTTACTCCTTCTGGACGGTAAAATGTTTTCCATCAGAGCTGAGCAGTGTCCTTGGCTCTGCATACCAGTCTCTAGCAGTAACTATAAACATCAAGTGTTATCAATCCTAGAAGCACACACACTGTCTGAGAAACTTGCTGTTAATTTCACCAAGTGCAACTACTTACAAGGGACTTAGCTAAAAGTAAAAGTACAGAAACAGAAAACCACCTTTATCCTGGCCCAAACCAGGACAGATAGATGTATTTTACTGACAATATCTCAATTTGAAATTTGGGTTTTTTAAACTCAGTGGAAAAAAGTTTGTTTTTTGTAGTCTTTAAGCAGGACTTGAGCTCAGGGAATATGAGATGAATATTGTTTTTTAACTTGAGATTGTCTGTGTTTAGTCCCTGAAGGCATTATCAGTGTACAGACCAGCTGGTTAGGATAACAATCTTTAAAAGCCCTTTAGGGAAAAATTTGAACTTTTCTTCTTTCTTTCAGTTTCTTTCCAAGGGAAAATATTTTCCAGTGTTCATTCTGCCTTGAACAGACCTGTTAATTACTATCTTGGACTTGGTAGGTTTAGTAAATACACAAATGTGTGGTAACAAGCATCTTTTATGTCCAGGTATTGAAAATTTGCCTACTTCTGCCTGTCATGAAGAGAAAAGATTCTCTTTTGGCTCTTTGAGCTTTTCCTATTAGACTTTGTGAAGCAGAGTTGAAAAATGAAGAGTTTCAATTGTGTTTGTGATTTTCTTTGGGTTTTTTGTTGTTGTTGTTTTGGGGGGGGTGTTGTGGGTGTGGGGTTTTTTTTGTTTGTTTGTTTTTGGCTTGATTTGGGTTTTTTTTAGGTTGATTTGGCATACATGTTATTTATATCTGAGAAGGCTACCATCAGTCCCCCAGGTCATGCCAATTCTGTCAACTCTGAAAGATGCCAGAGAAATTAAATTCTTTCTTTCAGCCTGCAGAACTGTTTCTTTCACCTTATGTCTATTACAGAGATTGGCCAGGAGTTTACTGTTGCATTGTGTTAAATTGTGTTAAAAATGAACGAAGCAAAACCAAACGCTCATGTCAAGACACCTTCTTTCAGTAAACCTTAACTATTAAGGCAAAACTAAAATGATAGAAAATAATTAAAAGCTACTTTTAATATAGAGGAGTTTACTATATAGTAGCAACCCTCAAAATAAGTGCAGCTAACAATATAAAGTTTGTACATAGATGACTGAAGTTTCCAGTGGAGGGGAAATTCCTCATTTGTTTCTTCTGGATAACCAGTGTGTTCTGTTTCCTTATCCAAAAGCCATCGCAGGAAGAACAACTCATATTCAACATAAACTGATGATAGAATTATGCCTAATTTACTATGAGAGATTTCAGGCTCACATGTGTTAGCAATTTTAAATAAATCAGGATTATAGGACTAAATGTAATCTTGAAACACAAAATGGATTGTGTTTGTGAAAGGACAAGTAAATCAGTGTTACCCCCATGAACACTTAAGTAAAACATATCAATGCTGCTTATGAATGCAGAGACCTAACTTCAGAATTCTCTATGGTTTCAACAATCTTTATAATGCTTTGTCAACAGTAGTATGGACAATCAGGTATTTGTTTAGTTAGTTCCCTGAGAAAATCTTTACTTACTTAGCTTGAGTGTCTGATAGTTTTTTATTTTTTCACTGACATAAGTTACAATGCAAAACAAAACAAACACCCACTTGTTACCTCTTCAGTACTTCTCTAACAAGATAGAATTTGTACATTGGCAGAACAAATAGCATCATGTTTTGGAACAAGTATCATTCACTTAGAAGGATCAATGCACCAGCCCTTCAATTGGAACAGCAAATGTAACTTGCTTTGGGTCTCCATTTTCTCTGGAAAAAAGAGAAATTTTTTCTCCCTATTTTCCCCTACTTTTTCTCAAGGTTTTGAACTGACTCTTTCAAAGATTGAATTAAAAATGCAGTAATCCTTTTATGGTAAAATTAGTAGCACACATAAAGGTGAATTCTTGTATTGAATGTCTCTCCAGCATATAATGCAACATTTAGAAAATATACTGTAAATACAGTAACTCTGTACATAACCGTAAGTCTGTCTCTTCTCTTTTTCTATGATGTTTTCCATTCATTTAATGGCGTTTTCTTGCTGAAAAAATTGTCCACTCTTTATTTTCAGAGTTAAAAGCTCCTATTCTTTATTGCTTTATTCTTTACTCTTGTTCTTACCTGTGTGTGTTGAACTGTTGCAGTCTCCCAGTTGCTTCTCTCATGCTCCTGCTAATTCCCAGAAAACACGAATCCCTGCTTCATATTGCTGAAGTGATTTGTAATGACTTGGGGTAAGACATAGCATGCTTCTTTTCTCCTCCTTAAAATTTACTTTAGTTGTATTTACATAACAAGTGTGTGTTTTCTGTCTGTGCTTCACTATGAGTACATCCCATCCCTGAAACAAATCCCTTTGAACTTGGGACCTGCTCCTACTGTAGTTTTTGTTCACTGGATGGGTTACATGCAGAAATGTCATTTCAGGAGTCATGCACAGGCATTCTGAGACCAGAGCAGAAGTGACAGTGCCAGTACTCTGCTCTGCTGTGAGCATCATTAGCTGACTTAAAAATTGGCTTCTGTGTCTTTGAAGGCCCTGACAAGTACATATTTGTGACTATAAAAGAAGCAGTTGTATGCTTACTTCATGTAGTAGTACACTGGGAAGCACTTCTGAGCTTTTTTTTTTTTTCCTCTTTCAAATTCCATTGTTTTAGTCAGCAGTGGTTGCTGAGCAGTTTCTTTTAGTTATGATCTATGCCTTTTAACACAACAGGTCTGTTTCCAGTATTTTTGCATTGTTCTTTGGCTCTTAATCATTGCATTTTTACTCTACATGTAGTGTTATTCTGCTTTCTAGCTTCAACTTTTTTTTTTTTTTAATCTAGAAGAATGCTTCGAAGTCCTTTTCTCTCTGTGCCTTCTGTCAATTCCATTTAAGTTCTTTGGTGGTGGGTTAGGTTTAACAGAAAGAAGTACACCCATCTGCTGCAAGTATCACCCTAAACTCTTGAACTGCTTCTGTTTTAGCCAAAAGCAGTAAAGCCCTTGTCTCTGGCCTGAAACAAAGCACAGTGAGCTTCAAACCCACAGTAAATAACTTTGCAAATTTAGAAAAGTTTAAAAGAAATTATGCCTTAAATTCTTTAGTACTACGGTGAGTGGTGCTTACAATAGTGGTAGTATTTAATGCCATTTTTTAGTGTTTTGGCTGAAGGAAAACAGAGCATATGATATTTCTCTTTAAGACTGTAATGACAGTGGGCTGACAGCTGTGATTGCTCTTGGTGGTTACCATGTGAGACCCTGGTTTGGTTCTTGTCCAGTGTACATACTAAGTAAGGACTCTTTGCATGGCTTGCACCAGGTTTGTAGATATTTTAATATGCTAGGGAGGCATGCCACATGTTTGGTGGGATATTGGTGGTCAGAGTGGTTAAGAACAAGGAAACAGAGGGAATACAACCAACAAAAACTTTTGCTGGAGAATAAAAATCCAGTCATGTAGAGCTAGGACAGCATCAGGCAGCTTTTGAGGAGGAGGAGAACCGAACCTTCCTGCTATTGTGTGTCAGGCTGGAGACACAAACCTTTCTAGTACAGTGTAATATCTCCATATTTTTTCCTTTTTCCACACCTGGCCAGTTACACTTGTGGCATCTGTCAGACCAGACATCTCTCTTAAGAAACATACAAGGGAGACAATAAGTGCCTTTTTCTCCAAATTATTCTTACCCTTTATGGCAGGAGTCAGATTTCTCTCTGAGTGATTAATGTTCCTTGAGAAATTATTTGCCATTTCCTTTGAAAAGTGTCCCAAGATTGCTCTGAGGATTGAAACCTTCCATCTGCTACTGTGCTCCTTTGCAATCTGACTTTTCTGCAGCTGGTGAATGGGAAAGTAAGTAACTGTGTTTGGCCAGATGTGATCCTCTACTGTCAAACATACACAGCTCTTGCACATTTTGTTTTCTTTTTTCTATTGATGCCCTATAACCTGTGATGTGCCATTTGCTCTTTCCTCTCAATTAAGTGTTATATCATCTGTATTTATCCTTCCTCCAACTCCCTTACCCTTGCTGAATATCTTCCCTTCTTTCATGTACAGTATTCTCAGCTGTTTTCCCATCTCTTTATTCAAGTCTCCCTGCTTCTCTCATCATCATAGATTCCTTGCACAGACCCTGGCCATCTGTTTCTCACTCTTTTGCATCCTTATCTTATGTTTGGTTTTTCTCAGTATATCATCTCCTTCTGCTGTTGCTTTTCTAATCCTTATCTTTTATTTGTTGTCATGGGAAAACCTACTGTAACTTCTAAATAATATACAGAGCTGTAGTGTTATTTTATTTCAAAAGTCTTTATTGTGAAGACAGAATTGGGGGGAAAAAAAAAGGCAAAGAAGTAAAATCTGTGAGAGAAGAGAGCAAAAATCTTGAATAAATTGTATAAAAATCGTTCCTTTTAGGCAGAGGAAGAGCTGCTAATCTTCTAACCTTGCATCGTGGCAACCTTGCATGTTATGTAGGTCAGAATCTAAGAAATTCTATAGTTCTCAGTGTTTGTCTGTTTCATGATTAAATGCTGTGGAACATAGAGGAATAAGAAAATAATGAGATGCCGTACTGTGAAATATGCTTCCAAGCTGTAAGCCAGCTTCTCTGATTTTATTGTAACTCCCTGAGAGCTCCTTCTGTGCTTGTATCTTAGAGAATGCAGAAATGTTACTAAAGAACCTCATTAATATGAAAAAACAGAAGGCAACACTTGTGGCCTTCCTGTTGCACAAAACATTGGCTTATTCTTTGCACTTGTGGTGTACGGGCCTAGAGAAGCTCCTTGGCTTCTCTGATCCCTCTGTGAGCTTTGTTTCAGAAAAATTCTTCATTTAGAAATACTGAGTGATGTGTGCCCTGGTGTTTGTCTTCCCTGGGCTTCATGAACTGCAGACTCCTCCTGAGTAATTGTCCTCTTCTGAACTAAACACTGGTTAATATGGCATAACACGGGGACTAACACTTAATGTTACATGAATTTTGTGGAAAGCCCAGAAATAATACTGTTTAAGTACATCAAAATTAAGATGTTTGTGTACTTCAAGCCACATTGCTTCTGTGGTTACTTGTAGTGAAAGTAATCAGCAAACAGCTGGACATACTTTTCCCCAAATCATATATGCCTTACCCTTAGTGTAATTTCTACATAAATTGAAGAAAAAACCCACCATGATTTTTGAAAGGAAACCTTCTTGTTTGTATGTGTACTTGCACATGCATGAACACATACAGAAAGAGTAATTAATTTTTAAAAAATGAACTACAAAAGGAATCCCTAAGCCCAGCAAGCTTCAGTTGATGTGGGCCCTAATCTGTATGGACCACCAGGACAGAATTTTTTTTTTATCAACGTGGCTGATCTCAAATGTGTCAGCGAGCTCTGCCTGATACTTACCATGCATTTGTTTAATATGTGCTTCTGAAAATACAGAGTGAACGTGAATTTAAATAGAAATTGAGAAATTAGGATAGCTCCAAAACAGCTCTGTTTGCATTGTATGAATTCAGCTCCACAAGTATATAGAATTATCAAGATTAGGGATTGCAAGAAGTGTCTAGGAATGCTTTTCCACTCAGTGGGAGAATGTAGAAGTGCAGGCTTCATGTGAGGGCTTTTTGGGAATGAAACCTATCCTGTGGCAGTGGCCCTCGTTGCCTTCATAATTAGTCTGTTTTTAATTACTGTTGCTAAAAGCATCTCTAAGCTACTCTAAAGAGTGAGCACTTACAAAGCTTACTATTGTTCCTTTTTTTTTTCTTTTTTCTTTTTTTTTTTTTTTAATTTTTGTGTTCATTTCAAATGCAGTAACTAATTTCCAGAGTGTATCCTATTAGATTTTTTTTCTGCATTCTCATTCATCTGTAATATTTGAAGGTGCTTTGGCTAATGCTGAGTGCCCTGTCCCTGAGGAGCAAGTTAAACATTCTGCTTAGCTTGCAAGTTTCCAAAGTGTCTCAGGGAAACTTCCAACTGAACTGGAAGGGCCTGGTCCAAGATGAGTGGCAAGTTAATGGAGAGAGAGCTCTCTTGATGAGTGCTTCCCCATGAAGTAAGAGGAAAATACAGGGAGTATTCACACCCATCCTGTGAGAATGAGACTTCTGTGACATTCCTCTGCCTCAGGCATGAAGGAACAGAACTCTCAAGGCTAGCAGTGCAAGTGTAGGACAGAAAAAGGGGGCCATGGCTTTACATGCCTTTGAGCTATGAAGGCTTCTATTCAGCACTGTGCATGAGGGGCCTGGGGCCATGCCAATAACTTATGGGACTTTGGGAGGGCTGCAGTCAGAGCCAAGCAGGTGGATCTGCTACAGCTTTTGTCACTTCTTCCACTGAATAAGAGGAGCTGGAAAAAGACCAAAGCAATCATCTAATCCAAAACCTCTATGTCACGGAGCCCTTTGTACAGAGATGCCAGATTATGGTATGAAATAGGATTTTGGTCCTATGCTGAACATGCAGTGCATAACAAGATTATGTGCTGTGAGACTCAATATTTCTTAGACTTTAAGTTTCTTCCTCTAATTCTTTTGGTTCAGAGTCTCAGACTTGTATTTGGGTGCTTTTGTATTAATTTTGTTTATTTTAATTACACATTATATATATATAAAAATATATAAAATATATATAATTTTTATACTGACATTTAAATAAATAGATGGATATATACTTTTATTTCTTTGTATGCACATTTTATATGTATGTTTGATATATGTTACAGAACTAGGTTGATTTCCATTTTTGTTTCCTTTATCAGGTTGCTGAAAGCAGTCAGAAGAAAGAGGCTTTACAAAAAAGCATTGAGAAATCAAAAATTGGACGTGAAGATACTGTAAGTTGCTTTGGGGGGAGGCATTCATACCAGGAATAATACCAGCTATATGTATGCATGGTTTTTAAATACTAATGTAGTAGTTGGAAATTCTTTAAGAATTCTAATGCTGGAGAAAAAAATTATATTCCTTAATTGGTCATGCACTAATGAGTAAAATATTAACTGGCTGCTCCATGGCCAAGAAAATATGTGAGTTTGTTAATGTTTGTTAATGTTCCAGGCTTTTGCAGACTTAAAGATGTCTTAATTCTTGAACTAGTTAGTGAGGTCTTGAGTTTTTTATCTTATTATGAAAAGGATTTCTAAATTACCATTCCAAACAGCCATGTAAACTTGGTGTTCTTTGGATGCTGAAGCTGGTAACACTGCAAAATAATATTTAGACTTCATGTTTACCATACATATGATATAAAATATTAGAAACACTTCATATGGTTTTCCAAGTCACTGATTTATTTTGAGATGCTCAGTCTGAAGTGGTTTAAACCTCCAGTAAATAAATGCATAAACAAAATGGCCGGAACCTTTCAGGTGGAACTCAGTTTTATAAGAAAATGTCAAATCTTATAATCCAAAATATTTTATAAAAATGCTCTGGGTTTGACTGTAGTCGGGGAATTAAGGCAAGTTTCTCAGTTGTGCTTGTCCTGTTTCCAAATGCACTGTTTGAGTAACTCCACTGTGTGGTGTACCCTAGTTAGAAAAAACCTGTCCTGGAAATCCTGTCAGCTGATGCTTCCAACATTTTGGTTCCATATTCTGCATCAGGAAGAAGTCCCCAGAAATCTAGACCAACATTTAGGTCTCTGAATAGGTCAGGAAGCTTTTTATTTCCAGTGTGTATTTTCAGTATGTGCTGAATTCAGACCGTTGGCAAAAGTACTTGAAATATGTAAGTTTGAAACAACAAACAAACAAACAAAACCCTGGGGAAAAAAACCAAAAAACAAACCAACCCCAGAGGACAAACCACCTCAGCCTTCTGGGCTCCTGTAGAAATTGCCATTGGCTAAAAACCTGATGGCTTATGAAGTCGTACTATCTGGCTTTTTTAGGCTACCCAGTGCCCTAGCATGTGTCCTTTGAATATCTGCCAATACAGTGTTTGGCTGCAGCTACAGACTGAATTAAAAATATGTGCTGAGTTGGCTATGGGACAGCTCATGTTGAGTCAGTATCTACAGATTCTTACTGATCAATAGAATACTTGAGGTTGATATTGTATTCTGTCCCAGAAAAGACTACAGTGCCATAAATATCTGAATTTATTTCTTATATGACTTATAAATAGTGTAGAAAAAAGGAGAAAAATTAACCAAAATCGTGTTCGTACAGAGCATCCAAATTTGTGGAGGTGTGAATGGTAGGTTTTTCTGTAATGCTGACTTAAGTTACTAGACAATCACTCCTAAATATCATGTAGCCTTTAAGCCCAACAATTAAGTGATCTGTTTGGAGTTTTAAAACCTTTGAACCTGATGTGGTTTGTCAAAAATTTTTATTTTGTTCATCCATTTTAGCTTTAAATTTTTCCTTCCAGTTTGTACTCTCCTGTTTTAGTGAAAGAGTTGGACTAGGTGATCTCTAGAGGTCCCTTCCAACTCTGATGATTCTGTGATTCTGCTTAGTTAACAGAATTACCACTCTAAGAAGCAGACACTGACTGAGAAACTTGCTGTTAATTTCAGCAAGTACAGCTACTTATGAGAGACTCAGCTGAAAGCAAAATTAAAAGACAGAAAATTAGCTCTATCCTAGCCCAAACCGGGACGGTCAACAAAAGTTTTGTGTGTGCATAAAATGCCCAACAGATTCAGTGACAGAAAGCAGTGGTGAAAACATATAAATTGATATAATTTTATTTTTTGAAAAAATGTGTGCAGTACTGATTTTTATTTTTGCCTTTTTTTTTTTTTTTAATATCTCCCAACATACTTTGAATCCCTAGAAAGAACGTACAGCTCTAATAAAGGAACTTGCTGCCCTTCAGCACAAAAAAGAGCAGTTAAAGGCAGAGATAGACAAATACAGAGAATGTGATCCAGATGTTGTTGAAGAAATGCGTAAGTTATATATTATTTACAGTGAACTTCTGCACAAAAAGATCTGTACTTCTTTAGCTTAAAGCAAAGCATATACACTGACGGTTTCTTTTCATGTTCTGTTGCATTATACAAGGGATTTTTAATGACATTTACTCTGCCAGCAACTGAGCAGTTAACAAACAATACTAAAATTGAAATACTTAAAAGCATTAGAATTAATATTGGGACCTCTCTTTGTAGGACCATAATAATTCTATCCATTCTAAGTATGCTGAATCCTAGAATGTATGTAGAAAGAGGAGTCTCTGACTCCCACTTACCTCTAATTCCCTGCTGGCAAAACAGGTATCTTTCTACTTACTCTGTGTTTTCTATTTAGAACATAAGCATTTCATTAGAGACACTTAATTTTAACTGATAGGTCAGTATGTTGTTACACTGTTGGCTTTGTTTGTACTGTCTCTGGCATGCTGGGTTTTTGTTGGAGTGTCTAATTCTAGTGGAGTAAGAGGAATGATGAGTGACTTTAACAATTTATCAGAATTGGGCACTGAAATGTACTTCATATTCTGATCCCTTATCATGAAAAGTAAAAAGTATGCATGAAATTTCATTGTATTTTCTGTACTTCAGCTATCACATTTTATTTATTAGGCTCTTAAGTTGCTACCCCAGCACCATTCCATATTCAGTTGGTGTAATGCCAAAATGCATGATGAGGAATCATCACAATGATGAGGAACAGGCACAGACCTTTTTCTGAGAAGATACCTGATCAAATCTTTCTCTTTCCTTACTCTTTTAATGAAGTACACAGCTGTAGAAATATGCTGAAAGCCAGGAACACAATCAGAGTTGGCAGCACACACCAAAATCTGATGGGTACTTTTTATTTTGAGGAGCTGTGACATTTTTTGTCAGCTGCATTATCTTTCCCCAAGGGTGTAATGGTATGGTGGGGAATAAGTAAGATCAAGACCTGAGGTTTGTTGCTGCTCTGCTGTAAAACCCTTGCTGTGTGCTTTTCTGGGGAATAGAAACAGACACATTCCAGCTGATTCCAGCTGTAAAAATGAATGAGGTTAGGCAGATCCCAGCAGCAGAGGGATTCATAGTGCCAGGTATTTTAACTGCTGAGATACCCGTACAGTGAGTGTTGCACTGAATGATCTGAGGACCCCTCTTTTGAAGCATTCCCATGAGCTTGTTCCTAAATGCTAGGCACAAAGGGGCAAATCACAGCTTGAATGGCAGGGCAAACTGCAGTAGCTGTCAACACAGAGACTAATATCCTGAAAAGAGAGGAAGAAGTGTGATCAATATTTACGTCAGTAATGCTCTTACTTTTTTGTTTATTTTGTTGTTTTTTTCTTGTTAGCCTGTGGAAGCTCCATGTGAGCTTTTGCTATGAAGGGATGAGCATTTATGGGAGTGGTGAGTTAGCCTTGGGCTACCTGTAGGATTCCCATGGGAATATGCAGTAGTATTTCTAAAATAATTTGTTCCTGACCTTTCAAAAAATTCCTGCTTCATCAGTTATTGTTGCACTGGCAGTGCACATTGTGGCTGACAGTGGACAAGTGAATCAATGGCAATGCCAGTGTTGGGGACTTAATGTCTTTCTCAAAACTGAATGGAATTTTATAGGCTTTAGGGGGAAAAAATAGTAAGAATTTTTTAAAAAGGTAGAGGGGGCATTACTCTTGTTCCAGAGTGTGGGGAAGCACAAAGGCAAAAGATGAAGGAAGTTATGGTTTTTAGTGAAAGAAAGCAATAAAGAATCTCAGGCAATGGAAGGTGTTTAGCTAGACAGGAAAGTTACTGTTGGTGTTTCACAGAATAACTTTGTAATCAAAGTTACTGGATGTGATGGTTTTGTCTGGGATCAAGTTAATTTTCTTCATAGTAGCTAGTAGGGAGCTATGCTTTGGGTTTGTGCTGGACACCCTGTTGATAATGCAGGGATGCTTTCATTGTACTTTTATATTGTAAGAGGAAAGGAAGACTCAGTTTTCGCTAACACTTCTGAGTTACTGAATTAAGATACCATCATCTTAATCTTAATACCATCATGCCCAGCATATAAAGCTGGTGGAAGAAGGAGGAAGGTGGAGGGTGTTCAGAGTGATGGTGTTTGTCTGCCCAAGTACCCATTACACGATAGAGCCCTGCTCTCCTGTGGATAGCTGCCAGTGGGAAGTGGTGGAGGAATTTCTTGTTTTCCTTTGCTTGTGCACATGGCTTTTGCTTTACCTGTTAAACTGTTTTTATGTTAACCTGTAGATTTTCTCACTTTTACCCTTCCAGTTTTCTCCCCCATCTCACCAGGGAGGAATGAGCAAGCAGCTGTGTGGGGTTTAGTTACCAGCTGGGGTTAAACCATGACAGTGGTTCACATATTTTAAAACATTTTCAAACAGCATAAATTTCTATTAGCTGTGCAATATAGATAACATAATCCTTGTGATTATTTTCAGTTAGATCACCTGAACAAATTACTAACTCTAAATTACCATGTTCAATTTTGAGTCAGAAATCAGAGATTGCCGTTATATTATATAATTGTACCTTTTTAAGAGCTGGATTGTTCAATATGATATTTTTTTAAAATGAGCACTGATCACTCTCTACATTTGGGGTTTCCCTCTTCTTCCATAATGGCTTCAACATGCAAGGGAATCTTTCTCGTAAAATATTTTCTGTTAGAATTTCAATCTATTAATTTCCCCTTCCATATGCTGGATCTTTTTGTTGTGGTATTCTAGGGGTGCATCAAATTGTCATCCAATTTCAGTGGCCTTTCATTTAGTGCATGCTTTGTTGTGTCTTTTTAATAGCTCTTTCCTTCAAAGGATGATTGCAGAAACAAACTTACTGTGTAGTGATGAGCCTCATGAAAATACAGACACATTAATTATAGGGTCAAAATAAAGTTTACATGTTTCATAGCAAATATCTGAAGAGTCAGCTAAAAGCTGAACATCTGTCTTGCTTCCTGAGTCTTCTGGTGGGAAAGTAAAGTTTGACCATGTAACTAAATATGCTATAATGCATATTCACAAGGGGGCAAATCAGAAGACTAAAATACTAACTCAGCTGGGTATTTTTTACTTCACTGCTTGTCCTTTTAATATCAGTAACAAATGTTTTGCTGTATGTTTTGACTTAATTTCCTTTGCTTCTGTGTTAGAGAACTGAAGTATAAACTCTAATGCCTTCCCAAGTTCACAGCATCTGAATGCAGAATTTCAGTACTTGTATGTAACAACTAACTACAGTAAGTAGCAGAATAAACAGGATTTTGGGACTGACCACTAGAGGAAGCTACATAATAGTTCAGTCTTGTGGATATATTTGAATAATTTCATTTTACTGATAGGGTATTGTAAAAATATACATAGAATTACAAAATATATATTATTTCTTCAAACAACCTCTGCAGTTCAATAGTTGGAGCTTGCCTTTGCCACTTGGAAATGTTTAAATCATCTTGTCTGAGTGAGGACTGAGTAACAAACTTTAAAGGCAGTAAAACTGACAGCAGTCATCAGAAATAAAAAAACAAAAGAAAACTGGGATTTTATATTTTCTGTTAAACTTGTAGTACTGCTTCAGAACATAGACCTTGTTTCTCATCTTTGAGGCAGATTTTTGTAGGCTAGAGGGTATTCTCATGGGGAAGCAGCCATTGTAGAGAAGAAATTCTCTATTTCTTCAGGAGAACTGCTTATATGACATAATGTGTGTGTACAGAGTTGGTTGAATTGATACCCTTAAGATTATGAGAGAGGAGAAAGGCATGGAGAATGCAAGTTTTCAGTAGTTCATAATTTATCAAGATTTTCATAAGGTCAATGAAAAAAGCTGGACATAACATCAAAATTAACCTCCTGCATAAGTTTAGTTCTTTCTGCCAACCAGAAAGAGATGTTAAGGAGCTAATAAAATTTCCTGACCATTAATTTTACAGAAATGTTTGTCTAGCATCCTGTGTGTATAAATTACACAGATTTTGCTCCTAATTGTTGGCCAGCTTATAACTGGAAACAGCTAAACATTGTCTGTGTTCACTGTAAAATAAACATTTCTAGAATTTCATACTTGTTCTCCCCCTGTAACTAGAGGAATGTTGATTTATACTATATGAAAACATCTATTAAAACACTCTTGGGTCTTAGCTATTTTTTTCACAGTATCTATGTTTTGGTTACTCTGCATGGAACAGTAATCAGAAATAGTTAGGTACTGACTCAAGTTCTGTGTGATATGATTTCTAATATTTATGGGGTTGGCCTTAGATGTTTTCTGTCAGCATCCCTGTTTCATTTAGCAAGTTTTTAGAATGTCCAATTACTGATAGTTTTCATGTCTTCATTTTCCCCTTTCAAACAGTAATCTGAACATAACTAGACTAACTATATTCTCAAAAATTTGCCATATACAACAAATTCAATGTAGCAACGTTGATGTCAGCTGCTTTACTACTGCTATCTTTGGGTTTTTTTACCATGTAGCAAGTGGCATAAATGGTTCAAATGGACAAGATTTGAAACCACAAATATCCAGATAGATTAAAGATCCTTTTGAGACTTCGAAAGCGTGTTTGTAGAGACATCACTACCAGTCCAGGTCAAGGTTAGGCTATTTTCTAAAAATAGTACTTACATGGCTATATGAACATAAATTTTGGGAAAACATTTACCAAATACCATGAAAATGTTGTGCAATATATACTATGCACTGGAAGATGTTGTCTTTCATTGGAGGTGCATAAAAAAATTTTAATTTTGATGTGTCTAAATGCTGAAAATTTCAGCTTGACAAACTGTTGTAATGGATTATAACAGGGTATACAGACAGTGTAGGGAAATAAAGTTTTGAGTTTACCAGTTTCTTCATTCATCTTAGTACCTTGAGGCTGAATGCTGAAAAGGAAATGTTGATTTGAGCTGCTGGATTTTATAGTGTGCATAGCTTGGGGTTTGGGTTTTTGTTTGATTGTTTTGGGTTTGTTTGGTTGGTTGGTTGGTTTTTGTTTTCTTGTTGTTGATACACTCATCATGTTGTTAGGTTCAAATCTATTTGCAGATCTATTTGCACTCAGATGTATTTAATGTTACTAGATGTATTTAATGTTGCTAGATTAATATTGGGGTTTCTTACTGAATAATCCTTGATCCCAAAGCAGGAACAGTAGTGAAGAAATAAAACTATTATTAGGCTGTACTAGCTATTGGAGGGGCTTTTAAATGAGTTGCATCAGTTTTACTCAAAATCTGTCAAAAAACTGGTAATATACAGAATTACTTTCTATATTTTGTGGCAAAACCTATAATTCAGAAAACACATCTGCAAGGTTATTTAAACTAAGGAGCCTTTTCAGTGCTTTTGGTTAATGAACTGTTAGGTAACTATTTTTATAAATGTAATGATTAGCTTGGAAAAGTGAATGTCTACAAATAATTTTAAGCTCAGTTCTCTTTGCCACCAAAATCAATAGGGCACTGATCAACCCTATAGAGAGAAGGTTTTTTGTTTAATCACTTCTAAAACCAGTATGTTCAGTTTGCAATTAAGAGGATGTTTTCTACCTACTGACCATGAAATATGCACCTGGCATCCAAGTGACAAAGTGTGCTGTGCTTTTTATAGTTTATGCATCAATACCATTAACAAAGAATCTACAATTAGGAATCAGTCATTCTGTTGAAGTTAAACTAGTTTCTCCATCCACACTTATCTTGGCCTTAGAGAGTTAATCTACGCTTTCTTTGGAGTGAACCAGACACTTGATTGAATGTACATATCAAAAATAATAGATTTAAGACCAGACATTTTTTAACCTAGTTTCATCCATCAGAGAATTGTATTTTAATGTATTGATCCTCCTGAATGGATGAGGATATAAGAATTAGTCTATGATCATGTACATAACTTGCAGGCAATCTGCTAATAACAGAAACAAAACTACAAAGCACATACTCCCCCCTTTTGTTTTCTCCTCTTGCTCTTTTATCATGGACTACCAGAATGTATATAGCACCAGTAAAGAAAGAATACATTTACTTGAGTAATTGCACCAAGCCATCAAGCTAAGATTATTTCTTTTGTGCTTCCTCTGTTTGCTCCTTGTAGTGTTACTTGACTTGTCACTTGATTGGAAGGTTGGCAAATTAAATGAATTATTTGAAAGCTACATTGAAAGACAAAGCAAAATGCTTTATAAAACCTCAACATAACTATTCCTCATTCCCTCTAAAAATTATAAAAGTACTTGTATATAATTGTGGCTACACATAAAAACAGTAAGCATAAATTATAACTTTTAAGTAAAGTCAAAAAGGGCACTAATAACTGGAATTACAAATGTATACTTGATCACTAACACTCCGAACTCTTCAGTAATCATAGCAAGCAAGTAAGAATTGAAAGTTTAAGCAGCATTTCTGCTTCTTTATCTTCATCCTTTCCAGTTTTCTTTCTCTCTTGGAAATGAAGGCAGGCTTGTTTGCAGTTCAGTTATTGAAAATGCTTGGTGTTCTTTCAGCAGAGCAAACTTTGAGCTTGCATAGAGGAGCTGCAGAGAGGAATCTGGCTGTGGTTACTGGTGAACAGAATGTGGTAGGTGTAAGGACCTTCCCTGACAAAAGTAGGTTGAAGATTTCCCACCTTGGCTCTTCATTCCTCTGCTGCAGTCTACTGGTGGTAACAGCAAGTGAGTCAGAGTTGTCAGCTAGAGTTAGGAACTGGTGGTATTTATATTCATGTCTGGTGGTGGATTCTTCTCAGGTCTTTGAAATCTCTCTTTTCACTGAACAGTCCAATGAAGTCTTTCTCCATCTTCTTCAGATGTGTCCTGTATCTCCCAGAACTGTCTTGTCTTGTGGTAGTTGTCTTGAAGAGCAACCCAGGGATCCTTTGACCAACTAGGAGTTCATCAGGTGACAAAGGGCATCTTCCTGAACTCTGCAGTGAGTTGAACCAGGTAGAAAATGGATTTGGAAAGAACTGAACAAGGCAGGAACAGTAGTGGGTAAACAGGTGAACAGCTTCTGGCACTTAAAAAGAAGAGAGAATAAAACAGCCTTGAAGAATAATGAGCAAAGGACAACCAGTACATACAGGATGCATCAGCACATCTATTTCTAAGTTGTAAAGCTTACAAGCTTGAAGTAAAATGTGAGGCTTCTGACTGAAGCTGGGAAGCTGAAACTCAGAAGGGTCATTCAGCTTTCAGCAGGAAGGCCCTAATTCTCTGTTTCAGAGAATTTCTGCCCCTGTGTTTTGGCATAAAGTCTGGACTCAGGTAAGAGGATACTCTGCAATGAAAAACTGTCCTAAATGTTTAGACACATGCATATGTGTGTATTTATACCTCGAACAGATTCTGGCAAGATTCTTCTTCTTGGAGACGTTCCATTTACAGCAGTTTGCTTTAATTTTAAGTTGCATTTTAGCTGGTTAAAAAAAAAAACAACAAAAAACCAGACTCAGAAAAGAGGCAGTTGTAAGATCAGATATTTAGCTACCATGTATAACATCCTGCTTAGATAAACTGCATAGTCTTGCAAGTTCCTTTGCCTCAAACTTAAATGCTAAAGATCATAAGGCTTATTTTTATTCATTCTGTTTACTTTGTTTCTTATTTGTTTGTATTGGAGTGGCAGAAAAAATACGTATGATGAGAGGCAGATGGGTGAAATATGTGGGAATCATTTTATTGTCTGTGCCAGTAAAGCTTTATGGCAAAAGTTATTGATCTGCTTAGGAGTGGTAGACACTTGATAAAACTTGGGATGTGGAAAATGGCTACTTGTGTTTACATTTATGATGCTTCCTGGTTTAGAAATGATTCGGCAGAAATCCATTTGGCCATGTTTCAAGCCATGCAGAGAACAGCAACATAATCCATAGATCATTTATACAAGAAACAAAAAGGCTTTTGTGAAATAATTATTTTGCTCTCTGTCCCAGTGTTAGGCCTGCTAGGTTAGTTGTATATGGTACCATTCCTTCACACTGCTTATGGTCATGTTCAAAGGGATTTTTTTTAATAGTTGCTTATATACTTGCATGATTTCCATATGGAAAATGAGGATTTTGATTTGTTGTCTTCAGTGCTAAGTTGCCAGACTGTAAAATGTCATCTTTCCTTGCCTTGTTTAAAAAAACTGTGTTTCCAGTCTCTTATGTTAGGAAATCTGTAAGTTATGGGATAGTGGAGTATGTTTTTGTTACGGATTTATCTAGGTTGGGACCATATACAGCTTAGTGTATATTCCTAATATAGATATCTTGTTCTGTGCTATTTAGCTGCAGACATTTTGCAGGGCAGGTTGTGTGAGTGCAAGACTAAACTTGGCACTGGTAGTGTATTTGAGAATATTTCCAAAGCTTTTTCTCCCTACCTTGCTTTAGCATTTTATGAGCTAGTTTCACTGGCAATAATGGAATATAAAAAAACCCAAAACAAACACAAAACAAAACCAACAACAACCAAAAAAGCCCAACCAACTTGGAAACACCTAGAAGACAGAGAGGTTTTCTCTTTGCAATTGTAAGAGACCTTTATAGTTAGGAGAAATTTGTCTCTGGTGTTTTAATTCAGTTTTTTTTTTCAGTGGTAAAGAAAGTAGGGAAACAGAGTCTTGATGCAACTGCAGTAGTGTGAACCTCTGACTACTTTATAACTGTACTCAAGTTGTATTCATTACTAATTCAGTATCAGAAAAGGGGAGGCAGAATCAAGTAAGTTCAGAGTCCATCATGTCTGTGCATGTGTTCAGTATTTATATTAATGAGATGGACCACAGAATAGAAGATGTACTATTACATTTGCAGATGATGGAAACCAGGAGAGATTGCATGGGCCAAGAACAAGGTGAGATTTCACAATGAGCAGGACAGAGTGCAAAGATAATGAATTAAAATAGGTAGTGGCAAGTGCAAGGATATATACTCATTCAAGGGTATTCTGTTACATAAATGATTTGGAGCAGATAGTTAAGGATGGAGGGTTTGAAAAAAAATGTCAGAGTTATTGTAGTTTACAGAGTGAATATAAGACATTTTTGTGGAGAAGAGCAAAATCACCATACTAAGATACAACAAGGGAAGTATGTCCAGCAGAGATTTGTGTAATAATCTTTGAGTTGGCATTAGGGAGGCTTCAGCTCTAACAGGGTCACTGCTGTATATCCTACTTGAGAGGTATGTAACTAACCAAGGAGAATTCAGAGTAGAACAAGAAGAGCAGACATAGAGTAGCCACATTCTAGGAGGAAAGGTTTTACAAAAATAGGGCTTAAAAGAAGATTGCTTCTGGTTGTTTCTACTTCCTTAAGTTTCCTTTGAAAAAGGAAAGGAATAGCCCTCTTGCTCATGGGGAACTCAGCAGTAAATTGCTGGGGAGGGGGGGGTTCGAAGGTGTTAAGTTAGATGTAAAAATATTCTAAGGATGCCAGTAATCAAACACAGAGCTAGGTTGCTTGGGAAGGTTGTAAAAGCTCTTAACACTAGAAATGTTGAAAACATGCTGCAGACACTTCAGAGATGGGAATAGGTATGGTTGGATCTTCACTGATTCATGTCCAGAGATGAAAGAACCCCCTGTAGTGCCTTCCAGACACTTCTCTGCAGCTTCTGTGTCACAGGAGGCGTGCAGCTGAGTGACATCCTGAGCTGGACAAAATCTGTAATGCTCTGGGATGGGCCTCCTTGCAAAATGCAGTCCAACAGCAGTTTGCTGTGGGTATGAAGTACAGAGCTTTTTCTAGTAAATGAAGTGGGGAGGGAGGAGTTGTGCGCTGAAAGATAGGCTAAGTCTTGTTAGGGAGCTGTGAATCAGAAAGTGGGTGTGTTTGCTTCCCTTTTATAAGTGAATAGTTTCCCCCTTTTCTTTGGATAAGAATAGATGTAGTTATGCAACTAAAATTTCAGCGTGGGCTCTCAGGTAGAGTACTTGAAAGGTAAATGGTCTTTTTCTGTGGGTATATGAATGCACAAAGCTTAAGTGCAAGAGCATGTATTTTGCATAAAAGAATTTTTTTGGTAGCAAGTCTGACAAATTCTGCTCAGTGTTTTTCAAAGGGACACTGTGTACATCCTAATGAAATGTGACAATGTGACCTTTTCATATGGGAAAGAAGGAGCTTTTGCTGATGGGTCTTGACACTTCTTTCAAACACACTAACAAAGATCTCAGACCCTTTAAGAGCATATTTCCAGAGATGTGGATCAGCTTATTAGTAGTTTTACTATGCCCTGCCACGTCTTGCTATATAGACAAGACTGGGGCTACATTATGTGTTTGCTCTGGTTTATTTTCAAGCACATTATATATATATACAGAGCTTCTGCAACAGAAAATCTAATTTAATTCATTCATGTATCAAAATTTCTTGAGTATTTTTTTTATTACAAATTGTTTATGTTATGTACTTTTCAAAATAGTTGTAGATAAGTAGTAGAATTCATAATCGTCAACACTTTGTCTTTTAATTTGAAGGTTTATTCAGTCTTACATGTAAAAAGAGGTACTCCTTTTTATCATTCAATAATATGTCAGTATTCTGTTGAATTTATGATGTCATTTCAGTCAGAAATCATACCTATGCACCAACTTGAATTTAGGCATGAATTTTGAAGAGTTTGTGACTTGTTGATTAATATCATGTGGCTAAGTGTTATGTGGGATACTGGAGTGTGGGGGAAGAAGGATGTTATTTTGGATTCAAAGGAGCTGACAGAATTCTGATATGCTGTCACTCTTCTACACAGGAGCTCTTTATTCTGCCTCGAAGAGGAGCATCCTCTTTGGGAAGCAGGGGGGAAGGTAAAGGTTGCATCCAGGCTTCTCTGCCTAAATACTTGGTTGCAAAACCTTCTTCTAAAGCTGTTCTTGTGATGTTGTGAGTTACCCTGTTGACAATGTTGCGGACTACAGAGTCTCCAGACTTGAATATGGACTTAACAGAAGCCACTTGATCAGATAATTGCCATGATCAATCTTCAGTGGCAAGCTGCAGCCTCTTGATCAGGGCCTCTGGTGTCAGTGTGTGGATGGGCATGTCAGCAGGAGTTACTAGGCACTTAGCTTTTTAACTCCCTCTGGATGACAGGTATAGAATTTCTGTGTTCACCTTCTACCATGGCCTTTAGAGACGGACTCTCTAGCTGCATGAGACATTTTCATTAACAGGAAAGATTTTGGAAGTTGTGCATCACTGGGTATTATTGTGAGGCTTCTACAAGTGAGGCAGGGAAGCACAAGTCTGTCACAGTGTGATGATAGCAAAGTAAATGAGTCTTCTCTAAAATCAGGGCAACCTTTGAGCAGGAGAATGGGTAACTCTACAGAAGGCAAGGCAGAGAAGTCAGTAGAGATTCAAGTTCACATAATATTCTTATGGTAGTTGTCATTTTTCATATTTAAATTCAGTCTAGTGGATGCAGAATTATTACTGGAATTCAAATCCACTTAATGCAATTTGTTTACCCTGAACTATTTCATGAGAAAGATTGGGAATCTTCGGGCTAATAATCCTCACTGGCCCCTGAGAACATTTGCAGCTGTTCTCTGCATTTCATGCATAAGAATTGCAATTCACACTGTAAAATTACTCCCTCACACACATGCTGAAGACTGCACTTATATTTTGTATGTATCTGCTAACAATCCCTTCTGCTGATGAGTGACTGTCTCCTTGAAAAGGTGCTAGTTTCATATTCAGTCGTGTGTTTAAGTAACAAAATTCATACAATATTCTTGTGGCATTAGTTGTGGTAGGTCAAAACCAGCACCAAACTATGTTAGTTTTATTAATATAAGTAGCTTTTCTTATTCTGTAGAAATAGAGGTTCTTGGACCTAAAAAAATGTTTACACTTAAAAAGATTACTTACAATAATCAAATTTATCCTGGAAATGCCAGAGTAGAAGCTAGGAGAGGAAAGAATGCTACTGCTCTTTCTTCATTTCCAAGTCTGTAGGTGGTCGTGAGCTGGTTCTGGTTGTTGAGATCTTTCCAGTGTAGCTATCAGAGCTGGAATATGGTACCTTTACAGTCTGAATTTGAATGCTGTTTGGTGACTTTTTACTTAGTGCTCCGTTTATGGTATGTTCAGGACTTAAAAATTTTTAGAAAGAACTTGAAAGTAGATTTGAAAAATATTTGTGAGGAGATGGTGGTGGTTGTTGCTGTTGCAATTGTTTTTCACCTATAGAAATATCTGAAGTCTGAAGGCTAACAGAGTCTCCTGGAACATATATGTTGTGTTGATGAGGCATGTGGTGGTCTTTCCCTTCTGTGGAAATATGTAAGGCTTCAACAGGTTTTGCCCATTTCATTTTGAAATCACAAGTAGGACCTTTAATTCCTACCACCACCCCTTCCAGAGGAAAAAAGTGAGCAAATCTGGGGGAAGGAGGAAAGAAAAGAGTACAGAAGAGGCAGTAGTTTGGCAGCATGCTGTGAATGACAGTAAGGCTTTCTGAGTCAGATCAGAAACAACTTGGCCTGACCATGCTAAGATTGGAGTCCACATATATTGTGCAGTTCAGATTTGGTCAAAACTTGTCTGTCTTAAGGTTTTGTGCTGCTTGCCTTTACTCTTAGCCAGGTGCTGTCCATTTGCTGTCCAACACTTCTTGCTGCACCTCCTACAGCTGTTCTTGTGCCCTTCTGTCAGCTGTCTGGTGGCCTGCTGCTGAATCCCTGCAGGTCATTGCTAGGATGTCACTTGCCTGCATTAAAAACATGTTTCCAACCCTCCCTCACTTTCTTTTTAGACATTCACTGCTGCTGGGCCTTCCTTTCCCACCTTTGCTTTCCTTTAAGGGAATACAGAGGATTGTCTTTGTGATAAGGACAATCACAAATGCTTCAGACAGTGGTTCAGTTCCCAGAATGTGGGCTTTTCCAGTTCTCTGCACTTCTCTATAGATACCTGGGGTATGGATACCTGAGGGAGAAGAGAATTCCATGAGGACTGGGCAGAGCTATCTCTTGGACCCATAGCCTTTCACTCTTCAGGGCACATTTCCCAGTGTGTTTTGCTAATACAACAGACTAAGTGCTGCAGGCCATGCTGCCTGTGGGACTTGTGTTTCTGACCACACAGTGGCTGGATTTGTTCAGATCAGGAGAGAAAATGCAAGCTTCCACTCTCCTGTGTAAAAAATGCCAAGTGTGTCAGAAAGTGGTCAGTGGAGAATAAGGCTCTGTGTCTCAGCCAAGGGAATGACTTGTATGCTGCAGGTGGGGGAGCAGGAAGTTGATTGATGCATTGCCTCACAAATTAGTGAAATAAATATGCAATATCCAGGAAAAAAATGGGCTATTCTGTTGCTTCCAGACAGCAACTGTATCTTTTGTCAGCCTGTGTGCAGAAATAGTGGTAATGAGAGCATCTGGAAGCATCTGGAGCATACGTTGCCTCCTGTATTGCTCACCTCTTCTGTATGTTTGGCCCTTTCATGGTCTTGCACAGCTTCCATACTGAAGGACTACTTGGTACCTGCCAAAAATCAAGTTCTGATAGAACAGTTATGTTCAGCAGGAGAATCAACAGGACCCCAGCTGAGCTTGGGACCCAATGGTTGGAGTAGTTCTGGCAACTAGCCAGCTGCCCTCAGTGCTGTCTCAGCTTCTCCTCACATAGTTTGTCTCATAATACTTCATTGATATATTTATGTTTTTAGGTTCTTGTGCCATTTTCTTCTTCACATCTTAAACTTTCTTTTTCAGTGTAGTCTAAAAACTGGGAAGCCAATGGCTCTGTGATGCTGTGGAGCTAGAGAATATTGAGTTAGAAGTAGTACCATGATTTCGAGTTACATCAGTACATAAAGTGTGTGTGTCTGGGGGATATCTGATTTACTACTTTTCCTTTCCCTCACCCTCCATACATGTTCACATGTAGGTGACACAACACATGAAACTTCCAACAAACCACTAGAAGAGATTTCCAGAAAGTACTTAAGGCGCTGATTCCTCAATTTGTCCTCAATTTGTCCTCAATTTGTGATCGTTTTGGGGGACTACTGGAAGATGCTGGCAGTGATGCAGATGTAGCTGATGTCCTCAGGTGATGCAGGTCCATAACTCCCAATGCCTGTTTCTCCTTGATGTTGGTTACAGCAGGAAGGCAAGACTACAGTAGAGTTGTGGGTAAGAGTTGATCCAGGGGACTTAATTATTGCCTTCAGATGGCTAAATGATTAATCCATAACCATGATGCAACAGTTGAGATGATGACATAATACTTTCTGCAGATGAATGAGGTATGAGCTGTGTTCCTCTCATCCCAAATTAAAAAAAGGAAACGTAAGGGGAAGTTTTAAGTGAAGAATTAATGGTTTAGCAGACTGCAGCCCCATCCTGCAGCAGTGGCAGTGACAGTCTCAGTCTCACTCAATGTCAAGAGACAGTGCAGCTGTCTCTTGTTTCCTGAGCTTGTTCAGGCTGGACATGAGGAACATGTGAGTGCCTTGCAACTTGCCAGACTACCTGGCATTGCTGTGGATGTAATATGCCTGATGGTCAAAGCAGCTTTCAGCATGGCAGAATAAACCCACACCTGCATCCCTCTGGTGCTATTGTGTACACGGGCATGTGGAACAGTCAGTGTAAACGGGAAATCACAAGCAACAAATGCAAGCACACTTGCACTGGCCTCTTGTGAATGCATTCCCTGGGGATGTCATGTGCTTGAAGCTTTGCAAGTGTCTTGTTTCCCCAGTCCTGAGCCTCCTGCCAGTGGAATAATGTCAGGTACTTGAATACCCAGCCTCTGAAGAACTAAGGCATCTTCTTCTTTCATATTCAGCCAGATTGTTTGAATGTCACCTTCCCCATCCCAAAGTTGTGCTTCCACTTGTGATCCTTCCACACTTATACCATGACACCTTGCTGCCAGTCTGTGATCAGTTAAAATATTTTTCCATTTTATTCATATAACTTTCACTCTCAGGAATTTTTTATTTGGTTGTTTTTCTGTTATTTCTCTGCTATTTAAGTCATTGAAGGTGCTGCCCCACTGTGGGACTTCCCAGTTCTATCTTCCTGCTCTTACTACCATGATTTCATCTCTAGCTGTACTCAGTTACAGGTAGCCACTGCCATTCTAACCACTCTGTTGCCCAACCAGTATCTGTTGGTCACTTCAGCCTTTTCTTTGACAGAGGTAAGTCACGTTTGAAAAACACATGATAGCATGTGTGTGTTTTAGCATTCTTAAGCAGTGTTGGAAGGGTGTCAATGCACCATGCTGCCTCTGTTTTTTTGATGCACTGTGCCATAAGGTCATTGTGGTTTAAGCAGAGTGCTGCTTGCTTGAAGCTGCAGGAACTTAGAGCTGTTGTGTGATGCAGAAGTGCTGGGTTCAGCTGCTGAGCTACTTCTAGCAAAGCAAAGGTCTGCTGAGACTTCACAGAAGTCTTGGCAGATACTGGGGACTGAGTTGGCTCCCCTGCCATTAGGATGTTGTCACCTTGTAGCTCTGAATCCACGGAGTTTAATTCCATCCTCCTCCCCTTCTTCACTTCAGCCTTCAGTACTTGGAGTCAAATACAGCCTTCCAGTTTTACTCTAGAGTTTCAGAAAAATGCTGAGTGGAGTATCATGGGTAACACATTTAAAACCTTGACCAGTGAAAGCCCTTACTCTGCACACTTGCTTTATGTATATTTTTCAAAATGCCAGTAGCTGCCAGCATGTTGTCAGTGCTGCCAATCCTGGCACTGAACAAGGAGGGGTGGCAACAATCAGCCAGCAAAGGAAAGGAGCATCTCCCTCAAGACAGAAAGAAAAAAAAAATCCCTTTTTTTGCTCATCATTCTTTTTTGCTTTTCTTCATGCTATGCCCAAGCTTTCTAATTATAGGCCACTTCTAGAAACTGTGCTGTTTGGATGATGTTTTACTCTGATTAAAACATTAATTCACATCACTTACTGAAGTATTAAGGATAGGATAATGAGTGCTTAGCTTCCTGAGTGCTTCGCTTCCTGAATACGAGCAGATGATTTTTCAACATAATTTAATTTTGCCTGAAGTATAATCTTTATAACAATGGATACCTGATCATGCATTCACTTCGCATTACCCCTGGAGACAAATTTCATGCTGACCATTCAAATGAATATTATCATGCAAGTACTAACAAGACTGACTTGGAATAAGTAAGCTCTGCGTAGGCGTGAGAACCGTAATGATTCTGATAAATTCCCACGTTACAAACCAACCTGCTTGATTTAATTCAGTACTTACTTTAATGGGAGGAAGGTGATCTGACATGAATTCTTCTTGATACTGTTTTGCCTCATGGAAACTATATAAAAGCTATTTGTGGCAATGGTAATTTATCATTATGTATTTAGATCTAGAGTCATCGTAAGAGAGGGAAGCCAGGTTTAACAACCAGGAGCATTATTTTGCCTTAATGTCATTGTGGGGGTTCTTAAAGCCTGTGAGAACTTCCAGAGTAATATGATAAATATGATATTTTGGATTAATGTGATAGATTAATGCTACCCATGTCTATATTAAGTCATGCATACCTATGTGATGGAGTACTTATGTATAGAGAGTAGTACAAAATATTTTCCATCTCTGTTGCCTCTAGTATCCTCAAGCTACGTACCTCTAACCTTGGTAGAGACAATTAAGCCCTGAGGCAAACCAAACTAGGATTATTTTATTTCAAAATACACTTCAAAAACTCATAGCTGTTCATGTAGTATCTTAATGTTTCTTTGCTCCTGTTTTTCTTTAATTTAGCTTTGTGCTTGCTGGAACTTTACAAGTGGAAAAGAGAAGAAGGGTTTTGACACAGCAGAATAACTTCCTTATATTGTGTGACTCCCTAAAAATGACATCAATAAAATTTAATCTCTGTGCTTTGAACTTATGGCATGATTGTGCTCTGCTGTATGGTGTTATTTAATTATTGTTTTCTTCTCTATTTCAGGTCAGAGAAACAAAGTAGCCAAGGAGGCAGCCAATAGATGGACTGGTGTGTATGCATTTATATTTCTTAACACAGCTTTAGGCTGTGAGCAAACTCAGTAAAAGACCAATTCATTATTAAGAATTTTAAATTTGATTAGGACTTGTTGTAGGATAGCCCTCACTTTTGAAAGCACACAGAATACATTTTGCTTATAAATTATCATGATTCAAATAAGAATACATTTTCTCAGTTTAGTAACTGAGGTACTTCACTTGGCATACTTGTCCTGCTGCTGCTATCTTGCACACAAGATAAAACATGCAATTCATTTTCTTGGTTGAGTTTTCTTACATTCTTCTGGTAGAGTGCTGCACCATTTTGAGGAAGGTTACTGTGCTAACTATAATATGGATATATAACTCAATTTTACATTGTTGTTTAGTTTTGCTATATTGCTTTATATTTCCATTTTGCAGAGCAAGCAATATCTATGTCCTTTTTAAAATAATATTTAGAACTTGGTTTGTATTTTTTTATTTAGAATTTACTGCTGATGGACTTCATACTATCATTGGTTATACCAAGTGCATCAGGGTATCATTGTCACAGTCTAGTGACTATTGTTATTTTATAACTTCATTTACACTGGGTTGTTTACTGCAAATGGGGGAATAAAGTTAGTTATTTGAAAATAACTTTTGGGAGTACTGCTGCCAGGGCTTGCTTCTGTTGATGACAGGCTGCTGTTCTCAGGTTTTTCAGACAGTTAAAGGAACTATGCCCCAGCCTGCAGAAAGTGCTTTGCTATTTAATTAGAAAATTATGTTAATATGCTGTAACATTTTTCTTCTGAAGGGACAATTTTTCAAATAAAATTTCTGATGGTTAAAGGAAAAAAATATTTCTAAGCTGTGCAGACACAGAGAATGCTTTGTGTCTTGAGGAATGCTGCAGTTTATGGGTGTTAGTAATGATGTAGTGAGTTTTCATCAATACTGCAGTAAAAAATTATGTTAAATTGAAGGGAGGGTATATGCTAAAATAATAGTAATGTGATGCTTAAACAAGTGCTGACTAAAATGAAGCATTTGAATGTTTCTTTAACTTTCAAACAATGTGCATTATCTGAACAGACATGCACAGGACTAGAAGGGACCTTATAGTTAATTTTAATGTGATTTTTGTGGTTGTAGACTGTCACTGAGTAGGTATCTAGTTAAAGAAGGACCTATAGGGACCTATGAAATGCTTGTTATGCATAGTCGTGCTTACCCCATCACTCTACAGCAGGCTTACATTGTAATTGTAGCTTTCAGCTTTCTCACAGAAGAGGAGAGAGAAAAGATAAAGGTAACCTCCAAAAGAGCAGAAATCTTTTACTTAGTGCTGAGTAAAAAGTAGATCATTAACAAAAGCCTTGTGCTTTCTGTTCTGATCTAAATATTGATGTGCCCCCACTATGTTCTTTTTTTCTAATACACAGAAATAATGCAAATAGGAAGATTTTGTGTTAGCCAAGACTAATTCATGTTTGCCTAAATATTCAAAACTTGGTTTTTTATTCTGTTTACAGATAACATCTTTTCAATAAAGTCCTGGGCCAAACGTAAATTTGGATTTGAAGAGAGCAGAATTGACAAAAGTTTTGGAATCCCAGAAGATTTAGATTATATTGATTAGTGTTCAGCAGCTGATGGCTGACACAATTGTACATAGTTTGTTAAATATGCTCAGTTGGCGTTTAAATGTGTATCTGAATCCCCTCCAAATAACTGACCACCCTTTAGTTTGCAGTTTCTGTTAAGGTTAATAAAATTCTAAAAATATTTGCTGCATTTCCTTTTTTTCCTTGTACTCAGTTTGTTACTTCTGTAAGACAGAGTAAGAATGAGCAAGTCCTGAGTTTGGTGTTGTCTTTACCTAACTGGAAGTAGGACTAAGAGGTGGAATCTCCAAGCATTTATGTTTAAACACATTGAAGGCCTTTGGAGTGGAAACAGCAGGGGTCAAAATGGAATGAAATTAATTTTTCCCTCATCTCAACAATGAAGTAGAAGGGAGACTAATCCTTTAGTAGAACATGGAGACAGTAAGGGTGTGAGTGGGAAGGCTAAGGTCTGATTTTGAATTGTTCTTTACCGTGTTGCTAGAACTGCAGGCAAGCTTAGTGGAAAAAAATTTGTTTCTTGTTGGAAAATACAAGTTCATCAGAGCTAAATCTGTTCCTGGATTTGTCACTGGCAAAGCTTCTCTGGTCAAGATAGGAGAGGGAGCAAGGAGCACCCATGCACCCATCGCACCACAGTCCAACCAAGATTTAGGATGCAGAGAAACCAAATTCAGTTTGCTGCTCAAAATTGACCATCTTTGGGTTTATGGCTGAAAACATAGCCAACCAAAACAATAACAAACTTCAGAGTGTCTCATTTTTGTTTGAAATTTCACAAGCAACTCGCTATGTATCAGCCCCTGGTTTCCAGCTCGGATCAGTCCCTGGCTACAAAAAGAGGAGTGGAGAGTAGAGCCTGGTCTGTTGCCTGCCACACCTGTGGATTGTGAGACCACGTTTCTGCTATACAGCTCCGGGATTTGTACACTTTAGCTTAAGGAGGCATGTGGGCCTGCTGCAAGGTAAAGTGTGTGTATCACTGGAAGGTGTCATACTTTTATGTCATATCTGCTGAGAGTTGTGCTTAAAAGGTGACGTTTAGCTGAAGATAGGCTCAGAAGCCTGCCACCTGTGACCTTTCCAATTAAAATGCTTTCTAGCAGCTCAGTGTGTGTTAAAATCCAAGGATTTTATGTGTGCCCCTTGGTATTGTCATCTATAAAGGCAGCAAAGTTATTGGAAAGATACCAAGTGGAAGATTTTGCTCTTCCAGAGGTAGCTTAGCCAAGTTATCTGTTGCCTAAAGGAAACGTGTGTGATGCCTGGTGCATAGTGAAATGTCACTATCCTTACAAAACTGTTGCAATGGAGATGTTCCACTTTCTGTGTTGGGAAAAATTTTGTTATTAATATATCCCATATTTAGCATAGATTAGCAAAGGCATACAGAGCATTCAGAAGACTTCATAAAAGAATCTAGAGCAATAAGCACCTGAAGAAAAGTACAGAGATCAGTACCTACAGTGCCACTGTACTGTCTACTGCTTTATATGGGTCTGAATCATGGGGCATCTACCACTACCTCCTGCAACTCCTTGAACACTTCCATCAGTGCTGCCTCTGTACAACCCTAAACATCCACTGGACTGGCTGTGTGACCAGTGTCCCTGTCCTTGAACAGGCAGGGTCACCAGTATTGAGGCCATGCTACTGAGGACACAGCTGTGCTGGGCAGGGCACGTCTCCAGGATGGAGGATCACCACCTCCCTAAGATTGTGCTCCGTGGTGAACTTGGCACCGGCTGCCACAACAGAGGAGCCCCAGAGAGGAAACACAAGGACTGTCTGAAACAATCCCCCAGCTTTGGCCATATTGACTGCCAGCAGCGCTCCACTCTGGCCTCCAGTGGGGATGCATGGAGACACCATCATTAGCACTGCTGCCTCTTTTGAGAACACAGAATCAGTCTGGAGAAGAAAAGACAGCGCAGAAAGAGCTGTGCCTTGGCCATCCCCTCACAGGAGACTCTGCTGGGCCTTTTGCAACCTCACTGCCTGTCCCACATCAGCACTCTTGCAGCAAGAGTGGTGAGACCCCTTCTGAAATCTTCGGTTGCAAAGCCAAGCCATGAGATTTAACATTTAATGTGTTCCTAAGTAAGTAGCAGCTCATTAGTTGCTACCAGGTGAAAGCTTAATGTGAGTGAGTCGTGTTTCTTGCCATCCACCAAAGTGATGGTGCCAAACCACAGCACTGATACACGCATAGCTTGGTTGGGTGTTCTTACTCTTGGATTTGAGCTGTGAAACACTAAAGAAAGCTTTTTCTGCTCTTTGGAGAATATCTCTCAAGTTCTTTTTGTTTTGGTTTGGTTTTTTTTTCCTTGTGAAATGTCTTGTTTTTTTCTGTGAATCTGTTCTGTACCAGCAGGCAGATGTCAGAAGCTCCTTGGCACATCTGCATTTGAGAGCACACATCTGCCACTGATGTGAGGTGGTACTGACTCAAGGCTTGCTCAGAACACTGAGCACGTGAGCTTGTTGATGGCTCTTGCCTCTTAGAATCACTTTCACACGGCTGAACTTTTGCTTGTCAAGGAGTCTTGGGTCATTTGTGGCCTGTAGCAGCTTGTACACCAAAACTTCCTGTGGCACCTGTTGGGATAAGGGCTTCTTACTAATTTTTGCTGCTTTGGCTACTTTACAAATTCAAGAAGGAAATGAGGATGACCAAATGTGTAATTTTAGCTGCAATATTGTGGCTTCCTGTCTGTAGGTTGAAAGCATAGTGAACTGCAATAAAAACATTAAATACGATAAAAGGCAACTGAGTAACTGTACTTGTGGTAGATGCTGCAGTCAGCTATAAACAAAACCTTTAAAATGTTGAATGCAGCTCTCATGCTTTGGGCACAAACCTTTAGTTCACATGCAAGGAATTTCTAGAATACAGTTTTCTGTAGAGTTTTAGTTGTGTTTTACAGGTACAGAACAGAACACAGACATGGAGTTGTACTCTATATTCTACTCTTCTGGTGCTGGTTAGCAAACCTGGTGGAAAAAAGTGTCCTCTGTAAGGACACAATTTTGGAACAGCCAGAACAGAAATTCCTCAGCTAAAGAGAGCCAGAGAAGAGGTGGTAAATCTTCAGAAACAGATGCTTATTTCTCTAGTGGAACTGATTTATTTTGTGCTACCTTTCTTATGATTCTGCATTTTGATTGTAGTTGACTTTCAACAGGAAAAGCAAATGCAGATCTTTTCTGAGACAAAAAGAGAGACTGTATGTCTTGGAATATTCCAAGATACTTTCAGACTGCTGCATCTGCTTACTTTCAAAAGTTTTTTTGTCTCAAAAAGGTATGCAGCAGACTGCTAAATTCTACAGTATTAAATTATTATATGGTCTGAGACGTGTTCACTTCAATTTTTAACAGGCTTTTTTTTTCTGCTGAATTAAGAATCCACTAGTAGTTAATTTTTTTCCTTCTCCTGAGATGTTTTTGGCTATTAGCCTATAACAAAATTAGTCAATCCAATCTTGTGTCCCAGCTTGTTTCTTTAGAGTTTTCCTGACATGGAATCTGATATATGTCTAAAGAATCTAACATGAAAATGGAGGGATTTAAATGCTCAGTTCTTCTGTCACTCTTGTGGTTATGTCACAGCTATATTATGTGTATCTTCCTCTTTTTTTTTTTTTTTTTTTTTTTTTTCTTCTTCTGCTCTTTACTTTTTTTGCCCATGTAAGGTAAATACTTTAAACTGTTACAGCTAAGTTGGGAGGTCAGGCCCTTACTACAATTCATGATTAAAGCAGCTACTCGTGCAAAGTGCAAAAACTGAAGGTGTTGGTTTTTTTTCAGCAGAGTCTGCAGCTCTTACAGGAGCACTGTCAGGTCCAGCTTTTCCCAAGGATGCCATGAGGAGTTCATCAGCACTGTACCAGGCTGAGGTGTTAGGCAAACCTGCTCTCTGGGACTGCTGTTAATTAGTCACTGTGAAGCAAACCTAGACACTGGATAAAACACTTGTTTGTACCTGATCTACTTAGAAACCTTCCCCATTTAAAGAAAGTTTGCTGACTGTATCTGTCCTGAAACAACATGTTCTTCAATTTTTAAGTAGCCAGCTTCATGCTCTGTGCAACAGCAAGCTTGAGCTCCAGGGCTCATTGAGTGACACATGCAGAGCATTAAAATGTTAACAGTCACAAAGGTTGAGGTTTTGCTGTAATTCAGCTGCTAAACCTTTCATTGATGTATCCTCTGAAATGTCATTACTTTTTTTGGGTTCAGTAACCTACATGTTTTAAAGGGGAAAATCCAGGCTCTGAAGCAACTGACACAGTGGTGCTGGCACCGAGTGGCAAAGCTGGAACTGAAACTTCCTGGGAGAAGGAATGGGGAAGGAAACCTCCCCTGTGATGGTGGGTAAGTTGTTTGACATCAGAGCTCCTTACAGTGTCCCTCTGTCATCCAGGCACTTGTTAGATGATCTGGCTGATGCTTATCCTCACCTTGTTTCTCATAGAGGTGAGGTTTGTAGGATTATGTTTTCTGTCATTTTTCTCCTCCTCTTCCCTCCCAGTGTTCTTAAGTTTCTCAGTGAACTTCAGCCAAATTTAATCTGAGGGGTGCAGTGCAAGCTCAAGATTTACCTGTTCTGCTTGGCTGGCTGCCTGATAAATACAGGCTTTCCCTTTATCACTTGCCAGCTTAGGGACCCAAGGAGGGGTAAAGGATGCTGGGGGTGAGAGGAGGAAGGAAGAATGTTGAAGATGGCTGTAAAAGACTTGGAAACATTTACTGCCTGTTGGTGGTGATGCAGTTTATGTGAGGGTCTGACAGCATTGCTCAGGGGCTGAGGTGTGACAGGGTGTGTATTGTTCCAGTGGGAAGGAACAGGGGTCCAGGGAATTGTGTCTTGGCATCCTGACTTTATTTCTGCTGCTCATGGAGCTGTGATCATTATTTGGGGGGGGGGGGTGTGGCACTGTAATCTTACACAAGGCCTTACTGAGCAGTTAGGTGTCTTGCCTGCTTTAGAGATGCAGCACACCTCAGAAGTGTGGCTGGCTTCTGGTGGCTTTAAGAGCTGATGCCTTGGCTGATCCTTGGTGTCACAGAGGTGGCTGAATTATTCTGTGTGCACTTAGCTGCTCTCTAGATGCAATAATTGTGCAGAGCACTGGCCTTTCTTTTCAGCTTCCTTTTCTTGTTCCTCTTGCTTTTTCTCTTCTGTCGCTGCACTGTCATTTTCCTTTCATATCTGCTTCCAGAAACTATGTAGGCTGAAGAAGCAGCCTATACAGATGGCTGTCTTACTCCAGTTCTTGCTGACATTCCTGCCAGCACAGACACTTTTCAGTGCCTAAGCATATAGGATGGCAGGTATCTAGTAATCTAAGTCATTACTTCACCTAACTTAATCAGAAAAAATTTCTTTTTGGAAAAAATAATCCTGGTGAAGTATTTATGAAAGCAGCTCTCAAGCAAAACCTTCTGGGCAATTTTCTTTTTTCAGTTGTTTGATGAAACTCAACGTATTCTGAGAAATAAAGAGTTTTTCCACATGAAAGACTTCATTTTAAAAAATAGTCCATCTTTTTGTTTCAAAAACAATTACTGGTCTATGGGCAACCAGGTCTAATGTAAATCTTGTAACCAGTCCTGGGGGTACCATTTTTCAAGTGAGGTGATGAACTTCAACTGCTGAAGCTCACAAGGAAAAACTGTCAAAAATTATGGCTCCTAGAGAAAGGCAGTGGAGGAACAAGTTGTGTTTGAAGTGAAAAAGGTCTGCATACCAAAGCTGTGTCTTACAGGGCCTGTGGCTGCCTTTTTCATGTCACCTGCCTTTAGGCTCTGCATTGGTGGCAACCTAGAGATCAGATGTTGAGATGCAAAAATGGTGGGTTTTTTCTCATTTCTGCATTCTACAGTGAGAAAATATCTCCCCCCCCCCATCTCTCCCTTACTCTTCTTGTGAATAAAAAAGGGTGGAAAGGAAAAAAGGCAGTCACATAGTGTTTCCTTGCATCAGCATCACTAGCCATGCAAAATAATGCGTCTGGCTGATCCTAGCTTTCTGGAGGATTTTTGAAGGAAAATAAAAGCCAGATTTTCATATCTTGTTTTCAGTTTCTTAGAAGGATTAATTGGCCATTGAGTCAGACTATTTTTCCCCCCTGTTATGCTGTACTTGGTCAAAGACATGCTACGAGTGGCAGAAATGCCTTTTGATTAATTTTTTGCATGGACATCAATTAATCATCATAAACTATATTCCTCTGTGGGCTTTCTTTCCTCCTAAAATATATTCTAGAGGATACGCTTTTTGCTATTTTATTAAAGTCCAGTGAATCCCTGAGATCAGTGATTAAAAAAACAGAAGTCAAGGCTCGGTAGCAGACCTGTTTGTTATTTCATTAATATTGTATCTGTTTGAGAGAGATATGTAAGAACTTACACTGAAGATAACTGATACCAGGAGCTGCAACCCACCCCTCTTGGTCCAATCTGATAAAAGGCAAGAAGCTTTTTCTTTTCCACCATGCACTGACTTTGATTAGGTATTTTTCATTAGCATCCTCAGCTATTAAAGAAAACAAAGCCTGGATCAAAATGAATATTCAAAACTGGTTATCACATCTTTGAACTTTTTTCTTTAAAAAAGAAGTCTAGGGGTCCCTTCCTTACCTTGTCTAAATTGTCAGAAGATTGTACAAAGCTGGGAAAATAATGAATGTCTGAGTAGGACATATATTTTCACTCTTTTGAGTAGGCAAGATATAAAACCTGCATATTGGGGTTGCATGTTTTCATTCTTGTTTTTTCTTCAATGCTTATGCCACTTAATGACATGGAGGGAGTTTTCTGTTAAGTGCCCTTTACTGATTGGCAAATTCAGCTGTTAACCTCATAGAAACTTGGGAAATGAAAAAGGGGAATTTAGTGTCAGACTTTTGGTTCTTTTTAAGCTTTCACCTCATCAGTCTTGAGGCAACAGTGTGGGCATTGTCTGACCTCTGTTTTGGACCAGCTTCCCAAATTAGAAAATCAGAAATGAAAAGCATTGATTCCTTACTTGCTGTGCAAATGTTTCCTCTACCAACTCCCAAACTCATCATTTAGCCTTTAGAAGGGAGGAGATACAAAGCAATAGTGACAAGTTTTCGTGAAGATTTTGCCCTTTTATGGTAACTGTTACTGGTTAGTATGTCTCCATCCTGAAGTAAGGCCAGAGGGAGGAGGGTTCACTGCTTAAAAAACACTAGCAAGATCTAAGTTTAAATCTGTGTTTGATAGCAGCTCACCTCATCAATATAACCCTTAACAAACATTTATCTTGGCAAGGGAGTGGTCAATAACTGCATTCTAATGCAAGTGCTTTCACATCACAATCAAGTAAACTATTGACAACAAAAACCCCAAGAATTCAGAGGATCGAGCTCACAGGTGTACTAAGGAGTTTCTAAAAGAAACCATTTGATCTCAAGCTATCTACTTGACAATGTAATTTTTTTTCCCAGTGTAATATATTTCAGAGGCTTTAGTTGCATTCACTAAGCCAAATCTTATGGAAAGATTCTGTCACAGCAGCAATCTGGGACACATGGCTTCAGACTTCACTAAAATGAGAGGAGTTTTGCCAAGAAGCTGGTAGAAGAACTTTCTGGGCAGAATCAGTCTACTTGAAAAAGAAACATTTCTGCTGCCTGCCCCTTTACAGACTTGCTTGGTTTCTTCTTTTGAATACTTCAACAAGCATCCAGATCTGATTGAGTTAATTTCCTTTCTCATCCACTCCTGTGCCCACATCCTGCAAAAGCCTGGGGTTTGCCTCTCGTCTTTGGTCCACCTGACAGGTGTCACCTTATCTTGCATTGTAGCCACTGGCGGCTGCCCCTGGGAGTTTGGGCTGTGAGGTTCTCCTTCCAGTACTGCAGGAGATGAACAGAGATGCTGCTCCTCTGTTATTTGTGTGCAGAGGACTGTCTCTGGAAAACTGGTAAGTTCTTGATAGCTTTGCATGAAAAAAAATTTTGTGACAGTGCTGCTAGAACTTTATTCCCTTTTAATTTCAAGCTCATGTTCATGTAACTTTTTCTTTGAAGTCTGGAGCAGATAATACCCATGTCCAGGCTACTGTCCCTCAGCCTTCAAAGTTCTAGGAGAAGCAATAAAAATAGAAAATAAATAAAAAACAAAGCAAAGACTGTAAGGAAGGGAAGGAAAAAACATGACTCTGAAGTCAACATTTAAACGTTAAATATGCAATAGAGACCCTATGTCTTTTCTTATCTCTACCTCATGCTTGAATCCCAGATCGATGTAAATCAGGCTTCTGTTCTTCACAGAGATTGAGTATTATCACTTGCAGTGTCAGGAGGCTACAGTGAAAATGGAAAACCAGGGAGCAATGTATCCTAGTAGCTTT